>NC_041231.1:65680734-65698815 GCF_002837175.3 Physeter macrocephalus
AGGATCCCACATGCCGCGGAGCGGCTGGGCCCGTGAGCCATGGCCGCTGAGCCTGCGCGTCCAGAACCTGTGCTCCGCAATGGGAGAGGCCGCAGCAGAGGGAGGCCCGCATATCACACACACACACACACACACACACACAAAAATATATATATATATATATATGTATATATAAAATAAAACACAGAATCTTCCTTTGCTTTAAGAACAAGAGATTTCACCTGTCTTTAGGTCAGGCTTTATTGGTTGTTAAGGCTGATGATTTCTGAGAAGGAGGACCATCTTTTTTAATATCTGTGTCTAATAAATCTCCATTCTTTGGAAATTACATTAGGAAGTCAATTTATCTGAAAGCTAATTCCAAAGGAACATGTTTTGGCTTGGTTCATCTTTAATATAATAAATAACCTAAAGAGAATCTTACCTCTACTAATGTCTTGTTTTCAGATGCTTTTACCTGGATATATAATACGCAAATAGAGTTTATCAAAACCACTAACATGGTTAAGATAATGTTTATGCAGTGGTGAAACTTAATTTAAGCTAGAGGTCTGTGCAGCAGTCTGAATGGCATTGCGAACTTAGAAATAAGAGGAGGGGTCTTGTCAAGGAACAAGGTCACTCATTCACTCTTTGTTAAGCAGCTACTTTGTGTTAGATATGGCACTATGCTCATGATATACAATTCATTCATTTACTTATAAATTTCCTCAAAAGTTATGCATTGAATATAGAGGTTCTATGCGCAATTCTAGATGCTGGAAATAAACAAGTCACATGTGGTCCCTGCCATCAAGAAACTTATGTGATGGAGGGAGATGGAAAATATAGATGTGTAAGAACCATATGTGCTACAGAGTAGATCATCAAAGAGCAACATGAAGACAAAAGCTAATCTTTCAACAAAAATTATGTAAGTAGAAGCCACTTAAAGCAAAAACAATAGTAATGTCTTATGGGGGGCTTATAACATTTGTAAAAATAAAATATTAGAAAACAATAGCACAAAGGCAGGAGGAAGGTAAATGAGATTAAATTGTTTTGCATTATTCATGAAGTGGTGAAAATATTAATTTAAGGTAGATTGTACTTAGTCAAGAATGAGATGCATGTTATAATCTTTAATTTAATACAAAATGCTTAACTAAAAGCTAACAGAAGAGATAAAATGGAATAGCAAAAAATACTCGATTAATTAAACAGCAGTTTAGAAAGCAGGAACAAAGGAACAACAACAAAATAAATGGTGGTTAACTGAAACAAAAAGCAATATAGTAGACTTATACTCAAATATGTTAGTAATTACATTAAACATTAGTGGACTAAATACTATGATTGAGAGACCAAGATTGCCAGACTAGATTTTAAAAATTATCCCAAATATTTCCTGTTTGTAATTTACACATTAAATATAAAGACACAGGGTGAAAGGAAAAGGATGGTAAAGATATACTATGCTGACACTGATGAAGAGAAAGCTGGTATGGCTATGCCTATCAGAGAAAGTACACTTTAAGACAAGGCATATTACTAGAGATATAAAGAAGAGCATTTCATAATGATACAAGGGCCAATTCAACAGGAATGTATGTATCTAATAATATATACTTAAAATATATAAAACCAAATAAAAGAACTATACAAATCCACAATTATAGATGTAGATTTTAAAATACCTCTCTCAGTAACTGATAAAATAAGACAAAAAGTCAGTATTCCAAAACTGTAGGAAACATATTCTTTTAAAATGCCCATGGTGGAACAGTCACCAAAATAGACCATATGCTGTAACAAAAAGCAAGTTTAAACCAATTACAAAGGAAGAGGGGAAAGGGGGGTAGGATGAGGGTGGGGGAGGAGGAGGAGGAGGAGGAGGAGGAGGAGCAAAGAGAAAGAAAAAGAAAGAAAACATTATTTACCAAAACTGCCCAATTAGAAATAGCCAGTCTAAACAATCCTATGTATCTTAAAGTAGTTGAATCTATAATTAAAAATTCTGACAAACTCCAAGTCAAAACAGCTTTGCTGATGAATTCTTAAATATATTTTAGGAAGAAATAATACCAATCTTAACTGTAATCTTTTAGAAAATATAGGAAGAGGGAACACTTCCCAACTTACTTTATGAAGATAGTGTAACAATGAGACCACAAGCTGACAAAGGATATAAAAGAAAGGAAACTATAGGCCAACATAGCTCATAAACATAGAGAAAAAAAATCCTAAACAGAATATATATAAATATATATATATATATATATATATCATGCTCATACATCAAAGGTTAAATATGGTTATTATGCCATTTCTCCCCAACTGATATATAGATTCAATGCAATCCTAATCAAAATACCAACTGAGGTTTCTTTGTTTTTGTTTTGGTAGAAATGTACAAGTTGAAGCTAAAATTTATATGGAAATGCAAAAGACTTAGAATCCCAAGGCAGTTTGAAGAACAGAATTGGAGGACTTGTACAGTACCAGATTTTAAAACTTATGAAATTATAAAACTATTGTAATGAATTCAATAAGGTATTGACAGAGGATAATCAAATATACCAAAGGAACAGAATAGAGAGTCCAGAAACAGACTCTCATGTAGAAGGTCAACTGATTTTTAGCAAAGGTACCTCTGCAACCAGTGGGGAAATGACAGTCTTTTCAATAAATTGTAATGAAGCAATAATATATATATATATATATATATATATATATATATATAACTTTGACTTGTAGTTTACTCCATACACAAAAAATATATTTGAAATGGATCACAGACTTAAGCATGGAAAGTAAAACAAGAAATCTCCCAGAAAAGAAGCATAGAAAAATATCTTTATGAAGTTCAAAAATTCACAAAGTTAATTGATAGTGATAGAAGTTGGAAAGCAGTTACCTTTAAGGGGACTGTGGTTTGGGAAGGGGCAGGGGACCCTCTGGGGTGCTGGAGTGTTTGTTCCAGATCGTGATCTCATGGTTGTAAGCATCTATGCGTATGTACCACTCATCACCCTGTACACTTAGATTAGGGAACTTTACTCAATAAACAAGTAGAAATAAAAATTAGCAAATGCAACAAAAAATAAATCTCCATGGAAATGAGAAATTATTTGGATGTGTGTTTTCCTTTTCTCACCGCCCACTCCCACACCCCCACCCAAGGTGGACCCTTGTCAGTTCCTTTTCTCTAGACTGACCGAAACACTTTTAAAAAGCATTTAATGTACTAAGTCTAAGTTTCTGTGAGATTTCCCCTTGGTTCTAACTCTAAATAAACTCAAAAAATCTTCAGATAATCTAGTGACTTGGGAAAACCCAAAATTATATCAACATTGATGAGAGAGCTCCTTGAATAAAATATTGACATCAAACCAAGGCAAAATTGCTTGGGAGTTAAGTCACCGAGACATATTCTGGGAGTAACACAAGCACTAGGCTAAGCCCAGAGAAAGCCATAAAAATGAGCTGTGACCTCTTCCTTGAAGGGGCTCACATTCTAAGAACAACAACCAAGGTTTATATAGCACTTCTTGTGAGCAAGGGATTATTCTAAGTGCTTTACCTGCATTGATTTACTTCATTTTCCCAAGAACCTAATATGGTGGGTCATCATCCCCCATTTTACAGATTACAGTACTGAAGTACTGAGGGGTGAAGTAATTGATCTAAGACCCCACAGCTAAAAAAGGGTAGGGCTGGGGTTTGAACCCAGGCAGCCTGGTGCTAATCCATGTTTGTTACTCCCTTTTGTCCTGTATCAGAGTGAGTGCTTCCTCTCCCTGAGGGTTGGGTAGGAGTATTTTGGGGGATAAGGACCCCTCCTTGAGCTCCTTCAAAGCCCAAGAGCAGCCCGCGCTGAGGCCCCTGTGTAGCCAGGAAAGGGTTGCCATCTCTCCCCTCTCTGGAGGACTGGTCTGCTGGTCTGCAGGGTTGGGCTCTGGGTCCATATTCAACCTCTAAAATGATGGATGTTCCTGAGCCAGGTGTCCTGTACACCTCAGGTTTAGAAGTCATGTTTTACCTCAGATGAAGCAGTTTCTCATTCTAGAACCTCAGCCCCATGCATGCAGGATCACTGACTAACATCTTCCTGAGGGTATTTCTGGGGTAGGCTGGAAACTGAATCTTCCTCTTGCCAGCACACAGGCACCGCAGACAGCATTGGCCAAATTCCCGGTGATTAGATTAATTTGCCAATACTACCGATTCAAGGCTTATTTTGAACTTGATTTTATTTTGCTGTGTATGCTTTGCTTATTTCCTTATCAGTGCTGTAGTTTTTATTTTTCTCAACGTTACACAGGTCTTTTCCCTGAGGGGTCCGAGAGGCACCCCCTAAATATGAGCTTTTTTGTTCATCTTTGATTTTTTAAAATTGAGTTATATTTGAAACACAACACTGTGTAACTTCAAAGTGTACAACATACTGATTTGATGCATTTATATTGCAGTTGTAGCATCACCTAACACCCTTATCATGTCATATAGTTCTCATTTCTTCTAGTGTTGGGAACAATTAAGGTCTAGTATCTTAACAAGTTTAATGTTTATAATGCAATTTTTTTGTCTGTAATCACTGTACTGTGTATTAGGTTTCCAGGATTTATTTATATACTAGATGCATCTTTGATTTTGGGCACAGGGTGTTTTCTTTACATTTTTGGTACAGGGTTTCCCAACCTTGGCACTAATGACATTTGGGGCAGTGTAACTCTTTGTCATGGGGCCTGTCCTGGGCACCGCAGGAAGCTTGGCAGCATCCCTAGACTCTACCCACCTGATGCAGTATCACCCCACCCCTAGTTATGACACCAAAAGTGTCAACTGGAGAGGGGAGAATCACCCTGGATTGAACCGCTGCTTTAGTCATGGTTCACTGCAGAAAGAAAGCCATGTATAAAGTCCCGATTTCACATTTCTATACAACCCCCTCACCCAGTGCAAATGGTGGGCACCTGAAAGCTCTTCTCATGCGTGGTTGTAGGCTGTCAAGAGCAAAAAATCATGTGCTTTTAATCCTGGGCCTGGCACATAGTCTGTAGAGAATATTTGTTGGATGAATGAAAAAAGTGACTGATGTATACAAAATAATTCTTTATAATGCCATGAATTTGAGGCAACTGGATGTCAAGTAAGCCCCAAACTATGACTGGCTTGGTTAATTTCACACTGAATTTGTTGCCTTGAATTCATTTTGTTGTGTATTCATTCATTCTTTGACTCAGAAAACACTTCCTGAGATCCTGCTATGCGTAGGCAGCCTGGCTTGTTGGTTCCTGGCCAGGCACTTGTGCTGGATTGTCTAACCCTGCCGCTGCTACATGTGGGTGTTGTGACCCCAGGCAAATTTCCTGCCGTCTCTGATACCTTATGGAGTTATTATAAGGATTCAGCTACTGAACACATGTACACTGTTTAGACTATTCCCAGACACCCAATAAGTAAGCCCTATATGTGTTTGCTGTTACTGTGCCTCATTGGGAAGGTAAAGAAAGATGAGGTACAAAGATGTGCATCAGAACTTCTCTCATTTGAGGCAGAATATAATAAGTGTTATAAGAAAGGATCACACTAAATGTGAGAGAGAAGCACGATCACAGCAGTGGAGGATGGAGAAAGCAGGAGTGGCTTTGTGATGTGGAGACATTTGACTTGGGCCTCTGCGGATGGGTGGGTAAGACGGGAAGCCAGGCCAGGGGTGGTCCTCAGGAGGAACAACAGCAGAGCCAAGTCGTGGGCACATGGGGAGAGAATCCTGGTTGTCCTGTTGAGTCAACTCTGGAGAGGTGATGGAAGATAAGTCTGATAACACAGGGTAGGCCTGATGGAGGGTTTTGTGTGAGATTCAGTTTGTTCTTCACGACACAGCAGTGAAAAGTCTGAAACCCAGGCCCCACTTTTGTTACTTGCAGCTTGGTTCCAGGCACATCATGAAACTTCTTCAAGATTCAGATTTCTAACCTTAAATGGAACAATAATGCCTACCTCACAGAATTGTTATGAGAATTAGTATAAGTAAAGTATATAGGGGGAGCGATCAAGATGGCAGAGTAGTAGAACATGGAGCTCACCTCCTCCCACAAATACATCAAAAATACACCTACACATGGAATGGTTCTCGGAGAACATCTACTGAATGCTGGCAGAAGACCTCAGACTTCTGAAAGGGCAAGAAAACCTCCATGTAACTGAGTAGGACAAAAGAAAAAAGAAAAAAAGAGAGAGAAAGGAATCGGGATGGGACCTGAGCCCCTGGGAGGGAGCTGTGAAAAAGGAAAGGTTCCTGCACCCTGGGGAGCCCCCTCACTGGTGGGGAGATCAGCTGGGATGGAGGGGGAGCTTCAGTGCCTTGGAGCAGAGTGTAGCAACTGGTTTGCTGCAGCCAGAGAAGAGGGAGAACTGCACAGTCAGTGCTGCCCAGCACTCCCAAGCCTGACACTTGTGTCTGCCAGTGCGGGGCGGGGCAGGGAGGAGCTGGGTGCTGAAGCTTGGGCTTTGGAGGTTGGACTAAGGGAAAGGACTGATGTTGGCTGCGTGGAGACAGCCTGAAGGGGCTGGAGTGTGGGTGCTGCCACAACTGAGGGTGTACATGGAGGAAGCCCAGGCCCACCATAGAGGCAAGGCACCATTGTTGGGGGCACACAAGGGGAGGGGTGGGAGCCACCAATGCAGCCTCTTTCCCTGCATGCGTGCACTCTCAGGGGACAGTATACCACCTACATGAGCTCTGCAGAGGTGGGCTCTGGTAGTGTGAGCCAGCCACCACCACCGCAGTGGGCTCTGAGGGCAGGGGTGAGCCACCGCCATCATAGGTTCTGGGGGAGGGTGCCAGCCGCCACATCTGCACAACCCCTATCAAGGGGATAATGGCCAGCACAAGGGTGCTGAAAGAACAAACAATGAAACAGACTTCTTCAGTCTAATAGACACCAATTTCAAAAAGGAGATACTGAAAATACTGAAGGAATTAAGAAAGGCTATCAACAGAAATGCATAGTACTGTAAAAAGGAACTAGAAACTATAAAGAGGAGCCAAGAAAAATTAGAAAACTCATTTGCTGAGATGAAAGCAGAGCTAAAGGCAATGAATAGCAGAATTAATAATGCAGAAGAATGAATAAGTGATCTGGAAGACAGAATAATGGAAATCATCCAATCAGAAGAGCAGACAGAAAGACAAATGAAAAAAAAAGATGAAAGCAATAAGAGGCCTGTAGGATAATACAAAGTGTGCCAATCTATGCATAATAGGGATTCCAGAAGGAGAAGAAAGAGAAAAGGGGATTGAAAATGTATTTAAAGAAATTATGGCTGAGAAATTCCCAAACCTAAAGAAGGAAACAGATATCCAGGTGCAGGAAGCACAGAGAGTTCCAAACAAGATGAATCCAAACAGACCTACATCAAGACATAGTATAATTAAACTGGCAAAAGTTAAAGAGAGGATTTTCAAGGCAGCAAGAGAAAAAGAGTTAATTACAAGGGAGCCCCCACCAGGCTATCAGCTAATTTCTCTACAGAAACATTGCAGCAAGGTAGCAGGACACAAAATTAACATACAGAAATTGGTTGCATTTCTTTACATTAACAATGAAATATCAGAAAGGAAACCTAAAAAAACAATACCTTTTCTGCTTTTTTTTTTTTTTTTTTTTTTTTTTTTGTGGTATGTGGGCCTCTCACTGTTGTGGCCTCTCCCATTGCGGAGCACAGGCTCCGGACGCACAGGCTCAGTGGCCATGGCTCACGGGCCCAGCCGCTCCGCGGCATGTGGGATCCTCCCAGACCGGGGCACGAAACTGTGTCCCCTGCATCGGCAGGCAGATTTTCAACCACGGCACCACCAGGGAAGCCCAAACAATACCTTTTGAAATCACACACACACAAAAAGAAAACCTCAGAAATAAACCTGACCAAGGAGGTGAAAGACATGTTCTGAGAACTAAAATATTAATAAAGGAAACTGAAGATGATTCAAATAAATGGAAAGATACCCCATGCTCCTGGATTGGAAGAATGTATATTTTTGAAATGGACATATTACCCAAAGCATTCTACAGATTCGATGTGATCCCTGTCAAATTACCCATGACATTTTTCACAGAACTAGAACGAATCATCCTAAAATTGATATGCAACCATAAAAGACCCAGAATTGCCAAAGCAACCTGAGGAAAAAGAGCAAAGCAGGAGGCAGAACCCTCCCAGACTTCAGACAATACTACAAAGCTTCAGTAATCAAAACAACATGGTATTAGTATAAAAACAGACATAGGGATCAATGGAACAGAATAGAGAGCCCAGAAATAAACCCATACACCTACAGTCAATTAATCTTCAACAAAGGAGTCAAGAGTATACAATGGGAAAAAGATAGTCTCTTCAGCAAGTGGTGCTGGGAAAGTTGGACAGCTGCATGTAAATTGTGAAGTTAGAACATGCACAAAAATAAACTCAAAATGGCTTAAAGACTTAAACATAAGACATGACACTGTAAAACTCTTATAAGAGATCATAGGCATAACATTCTTTGACATAAATCTTACCAATGTTTCCTTAGGTCAGTCTCCTAAAGCAATAGAAATAAAAATAAACAAATGGGACCTAATCAAACCTACAAGCGTTTGCACAGCAAAGGAAAGCATAAACAAAACAAAAAGACAACCTATGGAATGGGAGAAAATATTTGCAAATAGTGCAACTGACAAGGGCTTAATTTCCAAAATATACAAACAGCTCATACAACTCAACAACAAAAAACCAAACTACCCAATTGAAAAATGAGGTACCTCCTCACACCAGTCAGAAAGGCCATTACTAAAAAGTCTACAAATAACAAATGCTGGCGAGGTTGTGGAGAAAGGGAACCTTCCTACACTGTTGGTGGGAATGTAAGTTGGTGCAGCCACTGTGGAAAACATTATGGAGGTTCCTCAAAAAACTAAAAAGAGAACTACCATATGATCTAGCAATCCTACTCCTGGGCATATATCCAGACAAAACTATAATTCAAAAAGACACACACACCCCTATGTTCATAGCAGCACTATTCACAATAGCCAAGACAAGGAATCAACCTAAATGTCCATCAACAGATGAATAGATAAAGAAGATGTGGTACGTATATACAATGGAATACTACTCGGCCATAAAAAAGAATGAAATAATGCCATTTGCGGCAACATGGATGGACCCAGAGATTATTGTACTAAGTGAAGTAAGTCAGAAAGAGAAAGACAAATACCATACGATATCACTTATATGTGGAATCTAAAGTATGACACAAATGAACATATCTACAAAACAGAAACAGACATAGAGAACAGACTTTTGGTTGCCAAGGGGGAAGGGGGATGGGGGAGGGATGGACTGGGAGTTTGGGATTAGCAGATGCAAATTATTATATGTAGAATGGACAAACAACAAGGTACTACTGTATAGCACAGGGAACTATATTCAATATCCTGTTATAAACCAAAATGGAAAAGAAGATAAAAAAGAATGTATAAAAAAAGAATATAAAGGGTCTAGCACAGGGTCTGTAAGCAGCATTAATTATTACTATTCTACAATAGGGCCTGGATTGGAAAAGAAAAGAAAGAGACGAGAGAGGCAGAAGCATTCAGGAGGAGACAATGCCGGCTGACTTAGGTGGGTCTCTCCCAAGACTTGTCGCTGACAGAGCTGGTGGTGATGGCTGGAACAGGAGGCCGGATGACACTTACTTAACAAAACAAAGTATGCTGAGTGAGTACCTCATGCTAGGCACCTCTGTACACAGGGGATTAAATAAGTAGGGTCCAGGCCCTGCCCTCAAGGAACCCACATTTCAGTAGGGGAGACAGACCTGACAATTAGAAATAATGATTCTGTAGGCCATTCTGCCTCACCCTCTGTGAGTGCTATATAAACACAGGAAGGTGGGATGGGCTCAGGAGAGGGCTGGGATGTGGGCAAAATCTAGGTACGCTTGAGCTGAATTTTTTTGGCTCAGCTGTCATATGGCTCAGTCACTGGGGGGGAGGGAGAACATTGAAAAAAAGACCACCAACAAGAGATAATGAAAAGAAATCGAAATCGTTCCCACCTTCTGTCCCCAAAGACCAAGGTGAAGAGAGGGTGGAGGGACGTGTGGTACTTTTATAAAGCACAGGAAGATTTCTTTATTTTTTTAAATTGGAGTCTAGGTGATTTACAATGTTGTGTTACTTTCTGCAGGAAAGCACAGTGAATCAGTTATACATATACATAGATCCACTCTTTTTTTAGATTCTTTTCCCATATAGGTCATTACACAGTATTGAGTAGAGTTCCCTGTGCTATACAGTAGGTCCTTATTAGTTATCTGTTTTATATATAGTAGTGAGGAACATTTCTTTAAACTTCTTTTCCCTCCTCATATCCACATCCAAGTTCTCTACTACTTCTCTTTCCTGACTCTGACCTCATCTCCAAAATGGGCCCCTCTAAACCCAGCTGATGCAGACTCTCTTCCCTCCTCTGCTTCCCCAGCTCAGCCCTTGTCACATGGGCTGGTTTCACCTCCCATGAGTCTTTCATGTGCTTTCGTTCTCACCCCTGCGCAGATGTGATACCAGCAACTGGCTGATCAAGCCAGTCAGTATCATTGCTAGTTGGGAAGGTGGCCAAGGAGATTGGAAGGATGACCTAGAATTCTCCTTAGAGGTAGAGACAGGGAAAGAGGCTACAAATACGTATTGACTAGTGATTTTTGATACTGTTTTAAAGAATGATTGAGTGACACTTAGAAGAGAGAAATTTGAATTTTCCACATTAGCTACCTCTTTGGATGATATGTATTGACACAGCACAAGGGAGCTTCCTGCCTCTGATTGAACTATAAGATGGTACCGGCACTTTCTTCTGTTATTACACTGATAATGACCTCTGGAGAGAGATGGCCAGGAATCCACCTGCAGTGGAAGAAAGTTTGGGTTTATCAATGTGTTCAACAAAGGCAAACTTCACTCCATGGGGAATTGTGGGGCATCTCAGTAAGTGGAGATTAGAAAGAACTTCTTACAGGGTTTGGGCTGGTGGTAGGTGATTTTGGTGAGGGTTCAAGGAAGCAGGGTTTTATTCTGGATCGGATGCTGTCAGAAAGCAGAGGTAACTATGATTGGGTGCAATTCTCTCTAGAAGGCACAGAAACATACCTCCCAGGGCTTCAGTCACTCCCCTGCTAGCGCCTTCGCGCACAAAGCCAGGGTCTGAAAACAGCAGAGGAAAGAGTCTCTTAACTCGCTTATTTTTGGAGGTCCTTTAGAAAACCCTCATTTCATCTCTAGTTCTGTAACTAGAAAGTTAAATGGAGTTACTTTCTTAGTCGCAATGAGACTTGTCCCACAATGAAGCCTTTCTTATTTTTAATTTTTATGGAGTCTTTCCTAATTTTAATTTTTAAAAGTCATCCCAGAAAGTGATAGATGGTCTTCCTGGGCTTGGCCACAGTTTGCCTCCAGATGCAATTTCATGGCTTACTGGGTAGGTTTGTGGTCGACAGGACAGTAAATGAATCACTGTAGCAGGCTGTGACTGTTCTGTCACCTTGGGCACAGTCACCTAACTTAATGTTCCATGGAAAACATTTTCCTCTGTCATCTCAGCACATCTCCCTTTGAGTTAAATATTTGTTTGTGAAATTCCCCTTTTGCACTTACTCTGTTTGTGATACCGATTCTTTAAACACCAGACTGCCAGCTTCATCTCCTCACCATACGGTCGTCCTTTAAGGAAAATACACATGAGGCTTTCCACAAATAGCCTGTAATGCGTGGTGTGCACTGCACAATTCTTGACCTCCTCTTGAACTCGACGACCAGCGTGACTGTATGCCTTTGCTAAGGTTGCCGCGCACAACTCTGTTATTCCATGGCTCGGGGCTGCTGGGGGACAATGATTCTCAAGGAGGGTCAGTGCATCTGTCGCCTCGTTCCCCAGAGGATCAGCCAGACATAGTTCTCTCAAGGGTTCAGAGCCTTCCCTGGGCTCATTAGTGGACTTACAGACAGAGGGCAACAGAATCTCTTAAACTTATGTTTATGCGTTTATCATTTGAAGGACGCTAAATGCTTTTGTATCTTTTAAATAACAGACTAAGAAGATTTCATAATTCTCTTATCATTAGGCTTTTGACCAATAAATCTACCCCATGTGATACCAGATGATTCTTTCTGGCCTTGGAATGAGATTCCTTTCTAAAACTGTAAGGACTGCAGTTGCAACCAGGTCCTTGATGAAGGCTGCGGGTCCGAGCGGCTTGGCACCCGTGCTTGGCTTTCTAGCGTCCTTTGGGTTTTGTAACTAAAGCCAGAGCTTATCTAGCATCCAGATTTCAGAGAAATAGAAACAGCCTCAAGCAGCGGAAGGAGGAGAGGGGTGAGGCTTCAGTGCTCTGAGGGCTCTGACGGCCCCTCCAGAGTTAAGGCGAGAGACCGAACGGACCATGGTCAGATCACATACACAGAAGGAACTCTGATTCTCAATCTGCCATTGAGGACCGGACCATTGAGGACCATTCCAGAAGGCCAGCCGATGCTCTAATGGCGCCTCCAAGGTGAAGGGATTCTATCAGCCCAAAGGAAGCAGTAGGACTTCTCAGCTTAGAGTCATTTCCAGCGGCAACCCCCGGAACCTTGTAGACAAGAAAGATATTCTCCCAATAGGCCTTATGGGGCGGGGGACGGGGGTGGTTGTAGCGCAGAGGGCGTCGGCAAATGTGCGCATGCTCCGTCCTCAGATCATCTGGTGAACACCCTAGTGCTGAGCTTCGGAAAGGATACCTTTAAACGAAAATACAACACCCCCTCACTAAAAGTTCCCCGTGTGATCTAGCAGGGTCAGGCTAAAGAAGTCATCATGCTAACTAACCATGCCTCTATCACACTGGGTAAATGTTTTAGTAATTAAAGGGAACCTGGGAGAATGGAACTTGTACAGAATCAGCAATTTTGAAAAAAGTTTTGCTGTGTGGAGGCATCTGAGGGGTAAGAACAGACCAAAAGTAGATTAATTCTTTTAGATTACTAATTTGAACTGACGCAGAGAAGGACAGGTTTTCCCTTGAAGAGAGGACGCTTATTTTTTCTCCTTTGGCAGCTGTGCCCATCCCCACAGTATGAGCCCCTAGAGGGGCTAGGTCCCTCTTCAATCACCAACCAGCTTTGCCCGTTGGGCAAGTTGCCTCTCTGGGCCTGGGTTTTCTCATCTTTAAACGTGGTGAAATAGTACTAATAGGTAACATTTATCGAATGCTTGCTCTTTGCCAGGCAGTTTTAAGCATATCATATCTATTAACTTACAGAAGCCTGACAACAAAGTTAACTTCACTTTGCTTTTCCAAGATGTGTGTATGTGTGTGTTTAATCTTGAAATTTTAAATAATTTTACTAACATCGAGGAATTGATGTATGTATTCAAGTGAAAACAAATGTACTATGCCCTGCACATAATGAATCTGTGTGTGATAAATGGGTGTAAGAAGTAACTGAGATGTTCCTTGTTCTTCGCTGGATTTATAGTGAGTGGAAATCTTACTTAAGAAATACTTCAAAGAAGCCTGATTTTTTCCCTTCGTGAATTAATAAACTTTCCCCATACTGTTGAGTAGTAACCTGTCTCAATGTATTAGTTTTTGGGTCTTGCTCCTTCAAAAAGTTATTTAAACCTCCTAGCATACTTAATGCAGCACAGAGAAAAACTAAGCTGTTTGCTAATGATGGGCCCATAACCAATTGGAAATATGTAAAACAGTTATATTGTGTTTATGAGGATGTAAGTGACAGGAGGACGGGGATTTTGTCCATTTCTTTTCCCACTGCTGTGCTCCCAGAGTTTAGAACAGTGTCTGGCACATTGTAGGCAATGAATATTTATTGAACGAATGAATGAATGAATGGGACAGCAGACAGGAATGCACACCCTGTCTTTGTAGAATTGCTTTAAGCAGAGCTGCAAGAAGCTTAAGTTTGTTGTTTTTTATCAAATGAATTAATGCAAATGAATGAACGAATGTTGTTTATCGAATGAATGCCCATTAAAGAATTTTGAAAATTGTGAAGCACTATAGAAATAGAGGATGTCACTTTTATTTCCTGCTGGGTAAGTGGTTGGAAAAAAAAGGTCCTATAGGGAACAGTATCCGGCTAAGTTTGTTCTGATTTTATTTAAGGAAAATAATCAGAGCACTGTATTCTATTTGAAAATTGAAAAGGGTCCAGGAAGTAAAATGTGAGGAAAATCTGGCTTCTCTGATCGTTTGCTGAGTGTGTGGCAGATGTCTTTGTAATTCAGCATAATTGTTTTTCCACCCAAAGCCAATGCTAATCTTTTAACAGCTTCTTACCACATTAGACTGAGTCTTTCAGTCTATCAATTCCATCTGAAGAGTCAGTTTCATCTGTTTGAAAGAAAGCAGAATGACATTCACCCAGATGCTCCAGGAAGTGCAGGGAAGCTAGTTAGGTCACAGTCCTCTATTCCTAACTTGATGCGTTGAATGTTATCCCAGCAACTAGCTGAAACCCATGACGTCCCAACGCCACCTCTGACTGTTGGGCCCCTACTCCATGGTTTTTTTTTTTTTTTTTTTTTTTTTTGTGGTATGCGGGCCTCTCACTGTTGTGGTCTCTCCCGTTGCGGAGCACAGGCTCCGGACGCGCAGGCTCAGCGGCCATGGCTCACAGGCCCAGCCGCTCCGCGGCATGTGGGATCCTCCCGGACCGGGGCACGAACCCGCGTCCCCTAAATCGTCAGGCGGACTCTCAACCACTGGGCCACCAGGCAAGCCCCTACTCCATGGTTTTTTTAAAAATTTATTTTATTGAAGTATAGTTGATTTACAATGTTGTGTTAATTTCTGCTGTACAGCAAAGTGATTCAGTTATATATATATATATTTTTTTTCATATTCTTTTCCATTATGTTTTATCAGCATATTGAATATAGTTCCCTGTGGTATAAAGTAGGACCTTGTTGTTTATCCATTCTATACATAATAGTTTGTGAGCCTTGTTGCCATTGTCAATAAGTTGATCCAGTTCTCTGCAGACACCCCCACCATGTTCAGTAGTCCACTTAAAGAAGCATAAATTGTAGATCTCAATGTTGATAATACACAACTGGTGATTAAGTTGTTTATTGTCCTTTTCCACTGGTGATTGTAAAATGTGATTTATTTAGAATTGAAATCTCTTAAGCGAACTCTGTGAAGTTCTCTTGGTTGGGGAGAACTCTATCCTTTTGTTATATTTGCTTTTTTTCTTTTTAAATTTATGCCTCCCTACTTTATCCTTAATTCTATCACTTCTGGATGGTTCTTTTTAAAAAAGTATTATTTGTCACTTTTTTTCTTTAAGCCCTCAATGCGAATGGAAGTAATTAATCAAATGGTTATTGCCCACAAGCTCACTCTGCAGGAGTGCTACTTGATACCATTGGTAATTATTATAACTTAGTTTCCCAGCTTTTCCCAAAGATATATCTTGAGATTTTTTTCAAGAAATCTGGCCCTATTTCAGATGATGTTAAGGGAAATTTTATGAGTGTTGTGGCCTAGGGATGTTTTCCCCTTTGTTTTATCTACTTATTATACCCTGGGGGTGGGATTGTGAAAATACTAGCAAAGAGCAAAGACCCAAAGAGGAATATCCCCTGGGTAAAGGTCCTCTGGATTACCCTCTGAACACGTCAGGCTGCTGTCTGCTGCAAGGATCATAAAACCCCAACCCAACTGGCTCGAAGAACAAGGGAATCCCTTAATTCACATCACAAGGTGTCCTGAGGGAGGGCAAGTTTCAGACACTGTTTGTTAGGTTCTGTCTGTGACCCTCTCGGCCCCACCATCCATTGAAGGTAACAAGAGCCTACAACAATCGTAGGCATCACCTCCAGACATTGCCCAGAGAAAATGTGGGTCTTTTTTTCTGTATGTCTTTTGAAGAGCACGTCTTCCCATGCAAACTCCAGCAGACGTCTCTTGGTGAGTGAGTGGCCAAAATTGCATAAGACCATTCCTAAAGCAATCAATAGCAAGGGGATGGGATTGCCATGGAAGGTTGGTGAAGCCTTTGGCTTTTTGGCAGAAGCAGGTTATTCTGATAAAATTGGGGTTTCGTGTAGGCAATCAAGAGCTTCAGCTGTGCCCTTGGAGGACCATCAAGGGAAGAGAAGAAATTTAAATAGAGTTCTTGACGTGTTCCGGGTGTGTGTGTGTAGGTCTGTCTCTTAAACATTTGAAGTCGAGGAGCATTAGGCAAGACACTAAAACACTGGGATTACAGAGCTGAAGTAAATGTATATCTTGGTCCTGCCATCCAGGAGAGAGTTCTAACTCTAAAAGGTTTGGTAGCCTCAATTCATCTTTCAGTTAGTAAACCAGTAAGTAAGACAAGTAGAGAAATAGCTTTGGGGGAAGGGGGTGCTAATGACATTAGTGCAAATAGAGCTTCTGAGTGAATGGAAGATTTCATTTATTTTTCCAATTGCCCTTCCCCACTATTTAAAAAGTATTATTAAATATCCTCTTGCAAATTATCCTGTCCTGGGTACTGAGATAGATCAGTTAAAAGATGACTGATGGAATTAAAAATGCACTTCTACTTTGCCTCTGATTAAGGGCATGTTGGCTGCGAGGTGGGCTGTCTGGGTTCTGACCCATAATTCTGAAGGTCATGGTGATTACAGGTATGGGGTGGCTTACAGCCCTCTCCTCTTAATGGCTGTTACAGAAGTACCTCTTAAGTGCTTAAACCATTTGACATGTGTTTTATCATATCCTTATGACTCTGCATGTGACTAATATGTGCTTTTTCTGATTTTATTCTTACTTATTTTTTAATTCCTTTGGGAGTCTTTGTTTTTATTTAATGTGGAAAAACATTAAGGGAAGCCTCTTAACTAATAGAGAAAAATAATTTCACAGCATATTCCTGCTTACAAGGGCTTTTATTGAAAAGAGCAGAGAAACTGAGAGGGCTTTGGTGAAATTCAATTGACTACAGGCCCAAATATGGAAAACTAGTACTTTCTGAGGTAGCTTTTTACCTTTTTCAAAACATAATTGGGGAGGAGAGGGTAGTTTTGCAATTGACCAGTTCTAGAAAGGCTGAAAAATAAAAAAAATTTCTTCTCTGTTGTGTGAGTATCTGGCAAAATCTTAATTTCTTTCTTTTAGGTTGGGATGCCTGCCAACGTGCAAAAAAGAGCACCTTAAATATTCTTCTGCATTTTGTAACTAATGTGATTTGGCATCCCTTGATTTTGGCAGCAGGTTGTATGTGAATTGTAGATCACCAAAGAGAGCAATTGGTGGCTTACTCAACAGCCAGTTAATGTGCAACTGTGAAAACTCACTGGTTCAAAGCCACTCTGGACTAGAACTTCACCTAATACTTCTTAATTTAGTGGGGTTTTTGTCTGTGTGTGTCTTCTTTTATATGTCTCACAACCCTAACATGGACCCTTGCAAATGACTCAAAATCTGGGAAAAATGCTAAGAGCAAACATTCATGTACCAGATTCCATGGGGCCTTCATCATTTTTAATGTGAAAAGAATCTGGTTTTGGTTTCTTTCATCTTTTATGGCCAAATTGGGTCCAGAAGATGAAACCATGCACCAACACTTTCTGACTCAACAGCATTGGTAATGGAGAGGAAATGCATAGAGATCAGGTCTGTGCAATCAGATGTCCAAGGTAGAGGTGAATTGTTTTCCTTCATTCTTGAAACAAAGAGAGGAACACTGTCCTCAGGTCTCAAAACCACTGAGGGCAGGAAATAACTTCAGAGGCTCAGAGTCTGGCTCTCTTTGAGATCTGCTTGGAAGGGTGACCTGCATGAGAAGGTGTAATGGCGTACCCCATGCCCACTGTCCCCACCAAGGAAGGCCCCTCGGGGGAGCAGTGAAGCCCTTTCAGGTGTCTGCGTCTTTATTACATTTCCTTCAAAGGAAGGGTTCTTAAATTGTGATATGTGGATGTCCAGAGGATCCATAAATGGGCTTCAGGAAGTCTGTGGAACTCTCTGGAATTTTTTTTTTTTTTTTTTTTTTTTTTTTGTGA
>NC_041231.1:65698903-65709493 GCF_002837175.3 Physeter macrocephalus
TGTGGGATCTTCCTGCACCAGGGCTCGAACCCGTGTCCCCTTCATTGGCAAGGGATTCTTAACTATTGTGCCACCAGGGAAGCCCCAATTTTTTTTTTTTTTTTTTTTTTTTTTTTGTGACTCTCTGGAATTTTGAGTTCATTTTTTCTTGGTAGCGAGATCTTCATTTACATCAGATTCTGAAAGGAGTCCCTGTTCATTCTCAAAATAAAGACATATTCAAGACATTTTGAGCTTCTGTTTTAAGGTTTCTCTCTTGTGTAAAGTTGAATATTGAATAGTGGCTAGAATTAAGTGAATTCTGAATATATATATGTATACACACATACATGTGTGTATATATTTATCTATTTATGTTTCTTTTAAAAATTTATATTTTAATCAAAGTTGTACCTATTTTCAAAGTCAAACAGCTCCACAATGTTCATTATGAAAATAAAGCACTGCCTCTCACCCCCCATTTCTGCTTCACTGGGACAAGCACTTTCAACTTGCTTAGCTATTTCTTTTGGAGTTTACCTCCATATTTCTAAATAAAATGACTATACTGCGAGTCTTGGTTTTCACAGTGTTAGCTGTTACCTATTGATGGTCCACTTACAGAAGAGGATATAGGTGTTATAGCTCTCCCCACCCCCAGATAGGCAGGAGTCTTGCAGGTGTTTGCACACACAAGTATACACCCACTTGCACAACCACCCACCCCCATTCCTCCAATATACTTATATAACAATATTTGGTTAGCTCAATATTCTTTGCTTCCATTATTATTCCCATGTAAATTTTATTCATACCTGGGTCACATAGTATACTGTGATCACATTTCTTATTTTGTACAAATTTGTTTCTCTTGGAGCTAATAATTTTTTTAGTGTTCTAGAAAAACATCCTCAAAATAATTTTTTAGTGTCTTTTTCTAATTCATCCCCAAAACTCACTTCCAGAGACATGGATCTTCTCTCAAAACGTCCTTACCTATCAGGACGTCCATCACAATTATCATTTCTTGGAGAAAAGCTCCCAGAGCCTCTGTCCATGGCCAATCTCTGGGTCTGTTGCCCTTGGATCTGTTTCCGTCACCACCTTGGACTCCTCTCATCTCTCTTCTGATTGGATCACCTGCTGGACGGAGTTAGGCTTTCCATTATCTTGGTTTGCTCCCTTGGTTTATTATAACATATTTTTTGATAATGTTCCAAGAAAAGTTGCATGCATAATAAATGTTTTGAGAGTTTACATGTTTGAAAATATTTTAATCCTGCCCTCACAATCATTTGGTTTATTTTAGAATTCCAGGTTTAAAATGATTTTCCTTTGGAACTTTTGAAAATATATAAACAATAGTACTTTATTGATTAAAAAGTTTAGTAGATATACATTTGTTGTGTAAAATAAGTAGTTTCCAAAGTACAGTTTTATAAGTAGATATTAGTAATATCTTGGTAAAATAATGTAATATAATGAACAAAATCATTTTTCTAAATCTAGGCAGCAAAACAATGACATAAAAATTATACGTTCCCTCACCCTCATAAACATGATTAAATGTTAACTTCTGCTAAGTAGAAATTTTACTGGAGCGTCACAAGGCTTAGTTTATAGCAGTCATTTACAAATAGATAAAACAATTTAGTGTAATTAACAAATGTCAAAATAATTTTAAAAACTGACCTTCTATGTATTCTATTGATGTCATAGAATACTTCTTCTTGGTAAGAACATGCATAATAACTGAAATATAACATATTGATAGAGTTCCTAAAGGTAAATGCTAAAAAGTTCCTTAAAAAGAAACCATATCACATTTGACCATTCATAGTTACTTGAGAATAAATGTGCAGAATTAATGAGAAACTTGAGTGTTTTTGAAGTAGTATACCTTCAAAGCTAATATTTTTAACTTATCCTTTTTTTAGTTTTGGTTTGACCAAATATAAAGCCAAACTCCCACCCTCTCCTTAAATTGAACTTCTTTTCAATCTCTATACCTCCCATTGATGAAAATGCAAATGCAAATAAACCAACACGCATTGCTGTCTTTACTCCCATTAGTTCCCTTATTATATCAATTTTGGGGGACTAACTTAAAAATATCAGTAGAAATGTTGAAAGAAAGCAAACACTTTGAATTTCAACTCCCATATTAGTGTACTACACAGTAAGGTACACTAAAAAGGAAAAAGCCCACATTTTGCGCACAGTAGGTGAACATGAGTACCTTTGACCTTTGGCACCTGAAATCTACTGGCGTTGATTTCAGATACGTCTTATTCTTGGAAAACATATGGAAAAATTTGTATTACTCAGAATGAAGGAAATAACAGCGGATGACAACGGTTGAGACCATCCAAACACGACACAGTGATCAATACTAATCTCATTCCATCAGAAAACTATCCAAAAAGGGAACAAAGTCAGGTACGAGGGCTCTATTTGGCCAAACCCACAAGACCATCCTCTGGTCTGGGATCTTGAAGACTAACCCCCAAATGAACTTAATGAATAATGCTGAGACTGATCTTTTTTTTTTTTTTTTTGGTACGCGGGCCTCTCACTGTTGTGGCCTCTCCCGTTGCGGAGCACAGGCTCCGGACGCGCAGGCTCGGCGGCCATGGCTCACGGGCCCAGCCGCTCTGCGGCATGTGGGATTCTCCCGGACCAGGGCACGAACCCGTGTCCCCTGCATCGGCAGGCGGACTTTCAACCACTGCACCACCAGGGAAGCCCTGAGACTGATCTTTAAAATGGTTTTGCAACAGGCCTATTAAGCCTTTTAAAATTCCTTAAAAAGAGAGAACATTATATTCAAATTTAGTTAATGAAAATATAGTTTACTGACTCTCTCATTTTATAGGTAAGAATCCTAACTTAAAATCCAATAATTGGAGCTTATAAGCTATTTTGACTTTTTTTCTGTAGCACAATGTAACCAATATTAACTTTCGAGGAATAAACGTTTTAGAAGATTATAAACTAAAAATGGCTTAGAATGAGTTTACTGCAATTGCTTTAACATTTAAAATTATTTGGCATCAGAATCCAGAGGACTTTTAAAATTACCCCCTGGAAGCCACTTTTTTTTCTCCAAAGCTATTTAAGTATGATTTTTCTCATTATATTGTTTTCCACTGTTTTACTTGGTAAGCAGATAAGTGTATAGGTAAATTTTCTGTGTTGAATGGTAGCTGCAAGCTGGCTTTAAGTGTTGTGCTCAAACATACACAGTAAGAACCAAGAAAGAGACAAAGTGGGACTGCATGCTCAGTGATGGCCTCATCCCAGGCCCCATCAGCTAGTCTTTCTGTATCAGTAGACAGATGTCTTGCCACTCAAAAACAACTTAAAATGAATGGTTTTTTTAATTAAAAAAATTTTTAAAAATTTTAAATTGAAGTATAGTTGATTTATAATGTATTAGTTTCAGGTGTACAGCAAAGTGATTCAGTTATATATAGATAGATAGATAGATTCTTTTTTGGATTTTTTTTCCATTATAAGTTATTACAAAATAATGAATATAGAGCAAGAAAAAGACATTGAAGAACTACAGAAGCAGCTAAGTCTCCTCCCTCAGGACAAAGAGATTAAGGATGACCTGAAAGATGGGGGTGTGCCCATCTAGCCTTAATAGGCTCGATAGATATGGAAGTGGACTTAAACTCTTTAAGCTAGATAGTAAACTGGAATGTAAATTTTCAATCTTTATTAGGGTATAGATGGTATAACTCTTAATTGTATTTAGTAAGCCTGTACAAGTCTTACTAAAGTGAGGTTGTGAAAGATAAAAAAAAAAAAGGTTCTTGTTGTTTATCTATTTTATATACAGTAGTGTGTATATGTTAATCCCAAACTCCTAATTTATCCCTCCCCCACCCTGTTTCCCCCTTGGTAACCATAAGTTTGTTTTCTATGTCTGTGAATCTATATCTGTTTTGTAAATAAGTTCATTTGTAACATTTTTTTAGATTCCACATATAAACAATGTCATATGGTATCTGTCTTTCTCTGTCTGACTTAATGAAATTTTTTTCTTGATATAAATCAATAGTTCTAATCAACGATTAGCTAGTTAGGTCTATTGACCTCAAAGAAGTTAATTATTAATGATACTGTCTGAGCAGTTATTGAAAACCAATTCCAGCATTCATGGTTAAATAGGAAGAAAAATGAAAAGAAATTTACAGCACAATTAAAAAACATAACAATGATGAAGAATGTTAAAGTACTTTTTTAGAAAAAAAAAAGATGCTTTTATCTTTCATCTAAAAATGAAAGCAAAATTAAATTCCACAGGAACTGTTAAAAGGATGGGCATTCTTCCAACAACTGCATGAATAACAACATTCCTGCTCTGGCGGTTCCCTTACACAGGTGCTCAGGAGCACAGCCATCTCCGCTTCCACCCTGCATTTGCTTTTGCATCTGCGTCTGCATTCATGAAATTCACTTGCATTCATCTCTTGCATGCAGCTAGCATTTCCAGCAAGGTGTGGTCTTTATTCAGATCCTCGCTTTTTTGTTGTTTCTCTTAAGCCTTTCATAGTGAAAGTCCTGGGTTAGCCCCTTGAGGTCTGCAGGTGGGCGATGAGTTCTGTGCTCAGCTACCATCATGTTGTCCTGGGGTCTTCATGCCCACAAAGCACCATGGAGAGCAATGACTTCTAACCCCTCACCATTCATGTCTATCTGCAGAAATTGGAATCCGAGACTTGAGAGAGCCTAGTCTCATCTTTAAACTCTTCATCTTCATCTGATTCTTCTCCTAGGAAGTGATAAACTTTGATGTTATGTTTTTCAATTTTATCAAGAATCTATTTCTTCAATGGCAGTCATTTTATCACTCAGGTTGTCAACTTTTGCAATTACAGATACAATAGTTCATGTGTATTATCTTCATAAATTTAGCTTCAAATAATTTAAGTTCATGCTCAAAAGATGAAAGTGTAAAAACAACAATGCATCGTGTTCTCTGTGATATGACCATCTGTTCAATACATGTTCATCACACAGGTAACATTTGAACTGCTCATCAATGTAAGAGATAATGTTCAACCCTGCAGTTGGCTATATCACCATATCTTGGTGTAACCACTGCTGTAAGTCACAGTTTGACCCCTTCTCTCTCTTTGATCTTAACTCTTTAAACCTCGATTTGGAAAGTTTTTGCAATTGTCTCTGTTCCATGTAAAATTATTTTGTGTTGGAGATCAGTCAAGGGTAGTCTATGAGCATGGATTTTTAATCATCAGTATGAACTAAAAAAGCACTTTCACTGGACTTGATTGGGAAGATTTGCAAATGCAAAATAGCCAAAAATTTCTGGATTAGTAAGTAAACTGAGCAGCTTGCTTGAACATCTTTTAAAAAGTTTGGTGGGTCAGCAGAGAAGTCAAAGAGTGGATGCCAACTGACTGAGCCACAGACCCCACTGGCATCCGTGGTCATGCTTTCAAAAATATTAAAATAACAGATTTATTGAGATATAACTCACACATCCATTTAAAGTACACAATCAAGTGGTTTTTAGTATATTCACAGGGTTGTGCGGTCATGACCACTACCTAATTCCTGAATATTTTCATTACCCTCAAAAGAAACCTTGAATCATTCACAGTCATTTGCCACTTCCCCCAGCCCGTAGCAAACACTAATCATCTTTACATTTGTATGAATTTGCCTATTCTGGATATTTTATGTAAATGATATCATAAAATATGTGCTTCTTTTCTGACTGGCTTCTTTCACTTAGCATATGTTGGCAAAGGTTCATTCATGTTGTAGTATCAATAATTCTTTCCTTTTTATGGCTAAATAATATTCCATTGTGAGGATATTGCAATTTTGTTTACTCATTTATCATTTAATAAACATTTGAATTGTTTCCACTTTGGGAAACATCATAATGCTTCTATGAACATTCAAGTATATGTTTTTATGCGGATATATGTTTTCAGTTCTTTTGGGTCTATGCCTAGGAGTGAAATTGCAGGTCATATGGAAACTCCATGTTTAACAGTTTGAGGACACACCAAACTGTTTTCCAAAGGGGTTGTACCATTTTACAGTCCTGCCAATAATGTATGTGGGTTCCATTTTCTCCACAGTCTTGCTAACACTTGTTATGGTCTTTTTTATTATAGCTAACCTAGTGGATGTGAAGTGGTATCTCAACGTGGTTTTGATTTGCATCCCCTAATGACTAATGATGTTGGGAGTCTTCATGTACTTATTTTCAAATTTGTACATCTTCTTTGGAGAAATGCCTATTTAAATTCTTTGCTGGTATTTTAATTGGGTTATATGTCATTATATTGTTGAATTGTAGAAATTCTTTTTATATTCTGAGCACAGGTCTCTTATCAGTTATATGATTTGCAAATATTTTCTCCATTCTGCGAGTTGTTTCCTCAGAATTTTGAAGGCACTTCTTCATTGTCTTCTGGGGTCAAGTTTGCTATTGAGGAGCCCAGTGCCATTGTAATTCTTTTTTTTTAATGGATTGAATTTTTTTTTGTGGTACGCGGGCCTCTCACTGCTGCGGCCTCCCCCGCCATGGAGCACAGGCTCCAGATGCACAGGCCCAGCGGCCATGGCTCACGGGCCCAGCCGCTCCGCGGCATGTGGGATCCTCCCAGACCAGGGCACGAACCCGCATCCCCCGCATCGGCAGGCGGACTCCCAACCACTGCGCCACCAGGGAAGCCCTGAATTTTTTTTGTAATTCTTGATTCTTTTTATGTGATCTGTTCTCTCTTTCTCCCTCCTCCCCACTGTCTCTCTCTCTCTCTTTCTCTCAGCTTTTAGGACTTTCATTTTGTCTCTAGTATATACTAATTTTTGGATAATGTACATTAATGATGGTAGTAAAAAATCCATTGTGTTTGGAGATAAATATTTTTATTACAGTAATTTCCAAATATATGCAAAAGTAAAGATAATAGTATAATGAATGTCTATGTACAATCATGTTTAATCATATAGATTAAACAATTACAACATTTTGCCTGTCATGTTTTATCCATCCCCTTCTTTTAAATATTTTTGTGGAGTATTTTAAGGGTAATGCAAGACATCTATTTTTTCACCCATAAATTCTTTAATATGCCTCTCTAAGAGATGAGTTTTCTTTTAACATATTTATGATGTCATTATTACCTGTATAAAACTAAATAATAATGCCTTAATATTATCCAATTTTCCATTCATATTTGCATTTCTTCTAATGATCAAAATTTTTACTTACAACTGGATAACATATTCAATCATTCTCCTATTGATAAACATCTGGATTGTCATCAGTCTTTTATTACTACAAATAACTCTATAATAAATATCCTTGTGCATATGTCATTTGGCATATTTTCAAGTATCTCTTTTGGATACAGCCCTGGAGTAGGATTGCTTGGTCTAATGGTAAATGTATATATATTTTGTTGGATATAGACCAATATCTTTACATGAGTGTTGTGTAATTTTGTATTCCCTTGATGCAAAAATTATTCTGGAAACACATGTCCTTCAGTTCTGGGAAATTTATTGAATTCTTTCTTTGATCATCTTCTCCTTCTCTTCTCTTATCTCATTTTCTGGAATTCCCAGTATTGGGTATTTTCCTTTCTATCCAGCTCATTTTATTTTGTCATCTTTTCTCTCCTATTTCCTGTCTCTTTATTTTTCCTGGGAAAATTTTCTCCACTTGATCTTCAAATTTGTCTACTAGATTTTAATTCCATCAGTCATATTTTAATTTTCAAGAGCATTTTGGTTCCATTTTCTAGATGTTTTCTTTTGTTCTTATTTTGGTGATTCAACTTAATTTCAATCAACCATTTTCATTCAACAAATATTAATTGAGCATCAATTATTATGTCCTAGGTATTATTCTTGGCACTACAGAATTGGCAGTGAATAAACAAACAAAATCTCTGTCTTAAGGAGCTTACAATCGAAAAGGAGCTCACAATCAAAAACATTCAATGTGTCAATTAGGTAGTGATAAGACTCTGAAGAAAAATGCAGAGTCAAGGAAGGCTGAGAGTGACTGGCAAGAGGGGAGTAAAGACAGGTTTCAAAGGAAAGGTGAGATTTGTGAACAGACTAGAAAGAAGTGAGGAAGTAAGATGTGATATTGGGGAAGAGTTTTTCAGGCAGAGGAAACTGAAAGTACAAATGTCTTGAGGTGGGGATATGGGAAATTTAAGGAAAGTCAAGGAGACCAGTGTGGCTGGATCAGGATGAGTAAGGGGGTGAGTGATCAGAGATGAAGTCAGAGAGGAATCAGGGGTGTGAAATTATGGAGGATTTTGAGTACAGTGAAGGCATGGTCTGACTTTTACACTTGGAAAATATTGCTCTGAACAGACTTGTGGTTGCCAAGGGGGAGGAGAGGTAGGGGAGGGAAGGACTGGGAGTTTGCGATTAGCTGTTCAACGTATTATATAAGGATGGATAAACAGCAAGGTTTTATTGTATAGCACAGGGAACTATATTCAATATCCTGTGATAAACCATAATGGAAAAGAATATGAAAAAGAATGTATATATATATTATATATATATATATATATATATGTGTGTGTGTAACTGAATCACTGTGCTGTACACCTGAAACTAACACAACATAGGAAATCAACTATACTTCAATTTTAAAAAAAACTAAAAAAACAAAAAACAAAAAACTATGGCTCTGACTGCCTGGTGGAGAAGGGACAATAAGAGAGCAACGGTGAAATAGAAAGAATGCTTGGGAGGCTGTTGCAGTAGTGCAGGTAAGAGGTGATGGTAACTTGGACCCGACTAATAGAGCAAGAAGTGGCCAGAGTCTGAATATACTTCAAAACAAGAGCTGACAAGAGTTGCTGAGGAAATTGAGGGCTCAAGAATGGATCCAAGGTTTTAGGACCAAGCATAGGAAGGGAATTGTTGCCATTTACTGTGATGAGGACAATATAGGAAGAGCCAGGTTGAGAGGGAGATAAAAAACTCGGTTTCAATCATGTTAAGTTTGAAATACATAATAGAGATCCAAGTTCATTTATCAAGAAGGCAGTTCGATAGATGAGTCTGGATTTCAAAGGAAAGGTCTGGACTAGAGATATAAATTAGGAGTGATCAATAGCCCATGCCATTTAGAGGGAAGGAAAGAAAAGAGCTCCAAGGACTGCGTCCTGGACATTCCAACATTCAGAAATTGGGAAGGTGAGGAGGAACCAGCAAAGGAGATTGATGAGGAGTGGTTGGCAAGGTTACGAGGAAAACTAAGAGAGAGTCCTAGAAACCAAGAGAAGAATGTTCCTGAAGAGAGGGAGGGATTAACTGTGTCAATGCTACAATTAGAGGGAGTAAAATGAGGACTGAGTACTATTTCACTGACAACAGAAAAAGCTGTTCTGACTGAGTGACAAGGGCCAAAGTCTAACTGTAGTGGATTCAAGGGAGAATGAAGGAAAAGAATTGGACACAACTAGTGTAGATGCTGTTTTGTGAGTTTGCTGAAAGGGTGGCAGAACGATGCAGTGACTGCTAGGGACAGATAGGAGTTCAAGCGTGTTTGTGCCTCCTCTTCCTCTCCCCCCCACCCGCCCTCATTTTTAATTTGAGGGAAAATTGATGATGCAGAATAGAGAGAGGGAAGTTGCAGCACATCTGTTCTTGGGTAGGTGCGGGTGTGGAATTTGTAAATATGGAAGGAATTGGCCTTGGAGTGGAGCTAGGACCACTCATCCATTTTTCATGAGAGTAAAGGCAGAGTGGATGGGGACAGATGCAGGTAGACCAGGAGATTTGGTGGTAGTATCTTGTAGACACCTTCTTCTGACTATATCTCTTTATTTGATGAAATAACAAGCAAGGACATCAATTGAGGATAAGGATGGGGATGAAGATGTTGAAGGTTTGAGGAGAAAGGAAAATGTGTGAATTTTTAATTTATTTATTTATTGGAATATCGTTGATTTATAATATTGTGTCACTTTCTGGTGTGCAGCAAAGTGATTCAGTTATACATAAATATATACACATACTTTTATATTTTCTTTTAAATTATGGTTTATTACAAGATATTGAATATAGTTCCCTGTGCTATACAGTAGGACCTTGTTGTTTATCCATTCTATATATAATAGTTTGCACCTGCTAATCAATCCCAAACTCCCAATCCATTCATCCCCCACCACCCCACCCCTTGGAAACCACAAGTCTGTTCTCTGTGTCTGTGAGTCTGTTTCTGTTTCATAGATAAGTTCATTTGTGTCATCTTTTAGATTCCACATATAAGCGATATCATATTTGTGATATTTGTCTTTATCTGACTCACCTCACTTAGTATGATAATCTCTAGGTCCATCCATGTTACTGCAAATGACATTGTTTCATTCCTTTTTACAGCTGAGTAATATTCCACTGTATATATGTGTCATATCTTCTTCTTCTTTTTTATTTAACATCATTATTGGAGTATAATTGCTTTACAATGGTGTGTTAGTTTCTGCTTTATAACAAAGTGAATCAGTTATACATATACATATATCCCCATATCTCTTCCCTCTTGCGTCTCCCTCCTTCCCACCCTCCCTATCCCACCCCTCTAGG
>NC_041231.1:65710189-65710853 GCF_002837175.3 Physeter macrocephalus
GTGATACCTCATTGTAGTTTTGATTTGCATTTCTCTAATGATTAATGATGTTGAGCATTCTTTCATGTGTTTGTTGGCAATCTGTATATCTTCTTTGGAGAAATGTCTATTTAGGTCTTCTGCCCATTTTTGGATTGGGTTGTTTGTTTTTTTGATATTGAACTGCATACGCTGCTTGTAAATTTTGGAGATTAATCCTTTGTTAGTTGCTGCATTTGCAAATATTTTCTCCCATTCTGAGGGTTGTCTTTTCATCTTGTTTATGGTTTCCTTTGCTTTGCAAAAGCTTTTAAGTTTCATTAGGTCCCATTTGTTTATTTGTGTTTTTTTTTCCATTTCTCTAGGAGGTGGATCAAAAAGGATCTTGCTGTGATTTATGTCATGGAGTGTTCTGCCTGTGTTTTTCTCTAAGAGTTTGAGAGTGTTTGGCCTTACATTTAGGTCTTTAATCCATTTTCAGTTTATTTTTGTGTATAGTGTTAGGGAGTGTTCTAATTTCATTCTTTTACATGTAGCTGTCCAGTTTTCCCAGCACCACATATTGAAGAGGCTGTCTTTTCTCCACTGTGTATTCTTGCCTCTTTTATCAAAGATAAGGTGACCATATGTGCATGGGTTTATCTCTGGGCTCTCTATCCTGTTCCATTGATTTATATTTCTGTTT
>NC_041231.1:65710928-65711247 GCF_002837175.3 Physeter macrocephalus
CTCCATTTTTCTTTCTCAAGATTGTTTTGGCTATTCTGGGTCTTCTGTTTTTCCATACAAATTGTGAAATTTTTGTTCTAGTTCTGTAAAATATGCCAGTGGTAGTTTGATAGGGGTTGCATTGAATCTGTAGATTGCTTTGGGTAGTAGAGTCATTTTCACAATGTTGATTCTTCCAATCCAAGAAGATGGTATATCTCTCCATTTATTTGTATCATCCTTAATTTGTTTCATCAGTGTCTTATAATTTTTTGCATACAGGTCATTTGTCTCCTAAGGTAGGTTTATTCCTAGATATTTTATTCTTTTTGTTGCAATG
>NC_041231.1:65711931-65712905 GCF_002837175.3 Physeter macrocephalus
CTATATTTTGGAAGAGTTTGAGAAGGATAGGTGTTAGCTCTTCTCTAAATGTTTGATAGAATTCACCTGTGAAGCCTTCTGGTCCTGAGCTTTTGTTTGTTGGAAGATTTTTAATCACAGTCTCAATTTCAGTGCTTGTGATTGGTTTGTTCATATTTTCTATTTCTTCCTGGTTCAGTCTCAGAAAGTTGTGCATTTCTAAGAATTTGTCCAATTCTTCCAGGTTGTCCATGTTATTGGCATATAGTTGCTTGTAGTAATCTTTCATGATTCTTTGTATTTTTGCAGTGTCAGTTGTTACTTCTCCTTTTTCATTTCTAATTCTATTGATGTGAGTCTTCTCCCTTTCTTTCTTGATGAGTCTGGCTAATGGTTTATCAATTTTTTTTATCTTCTCAAAGAACCAGATTTTAGTTTTATTGATCTTTGCTATAGTTTCCTTCATTTCTTTTTCATTTATTTCTGATCTGATCTTTATGATTTCTTTCCTTCTGCTAACTTTGGGGTTTTTTTCTTCTTCTTTGTCTAATTGCTTTAGGTGTAAGGTTAGGTTGTTTATTTGAGATGTTTCTTGTTTCTTAATGTAGGATTGTATTGCTATAAACTTCCCTCTTAGAGCTGCTTTTGCTGCATCCCATAGGTTTTGGGTCATCCTGTTTTCATTGTCATTTGTTTCTATATATTTTTTTATTTCCCCTTTGATTTCTTCAGTGATCTCTTGGTTATTAAGTAGTGTATTGTTTAGCCTCCCTTTGTTTGTGTTTTCTACAGATTTTTTCCTGTAATTGATATGTAGTCTGATAGCATTGTGGTTGGAAAACCAAACTAATCAAAATTAGTTTGATTAATATGTGTCTTGGTGTGTTTCTCGTGGGATTTATCCTGTATGGGACTCTCTGTGCTTCCTGGACTTGATTAACTATTTTCTTTCCCATATTAGGGAAGTTTTCAACTATAATCTCTTCAAATATTTT
>NC_041231.1:65713111-65722765 GCF_002837175.3 Physeter macrocephalus
CCCCAGTGGCTAAGGTTGGTTCAGTGGGTTGAGTAGGTTTCCTGGTTGAGGGGACTAGTGCCTGTGTTCTGGTGGATGAGGCTGGATCTTGTCTTTCTGGTGGGCAGGTCCACGTCTGGTGGTGTGTTTTGGGGTGTCTGTAGCCTTATTATGATTTTAGGCAGCCTCTCTGCTAATGGGTGGGGTTGTGGTCCTGTCTTGCTAGTTGTTTGGCATAGAATGTCCAGCACTGGAGCTTGCTGGTCATTGAGTGGAGCTGGGTCTTGGCGTTGAGATGGAGATCTCTGGGAGGTTTTTGCCACTTGATATTTTGTGGAGCTGGGAGGTGTCTTAGGTGTCTTGTGGACCAATGTCCTGAACTTGGCTCTCCCACCTCAGAGGCACAGCCCAGACACCTGGCTGGAGCACCCAGAGCCTTTTGGAAGCTCTGAGGTCTTCTTGTACTCACACTTTTTATAATAAAGGACAGGGACTTCCCTGGCATTCTAGTGCTTGGGCATTTGTGATTCCAGTGCAGGCTGTGTGGGTTCAATCCCTGGTCGGGGAAGTAGGGTCCCCCATGCTCTGTGGTGCGGCATGGCTCTAGGTAGGAGGCCTCAGTTCCTTGCCACATGGATGTCTCCTTAGGGCTGCTTGAGTGTCCTCATGACATGGCAGCTGGCTCACCCCAGGATGAGTGATCTGGCCTGCAGTCCCCAGGACTGTCATGGCTTCGGCTGCTGGGGCCCCTCCAGAGCCAGCAGCCTCAGTGAGGCCGCCCTCCCCTCGGACTCTGGGGCAGTTCAGTGACGGTGGAGGGAAGAGACCCCAAGCCAGGAGTTCCATCTCTGCGGAAACGTGGGCTCCATTCTCCATATCTTTTTTATCCATTCATCTGTCGATGGACATTTAGGTTGTTTCCATGTCTTGGCTATTGTAAACAGTGCTGCTATGAACATAGGGGTGCATGTATCTTTTTGAATTAGAGTTTTATCTTGGTATATTCCCAAGAGGGGGATTGCTGGATCATATGGTAACTTTATTTTTAGTTTTTTGAGGAACCTCCTTACTCTTTTCCATAGTAGCCGCACCAATTTACATTCTTACCAACAGTGTACAAGGGTTTGAAAAGGTGAAATATTAACCTAGGAAAGTAGGAGTGGAAAAGGAAGAAAGAAGGGTGTTCGTTCTGCTAATCAGCACTAAAGGCCCAAGTGGGATTACTGATCACAAATTTAAGTAAGGTCAGTCAGCCTGGTTACCTCATTTTCTTCCAGCCACGGTCAACTGCATAGGTGCACATGTGGAGTAAGTGGAACTGAGGTTTGGCTGAGAGAGCTGGCAAAGTGAGAGAGCAGGGCATGGATGCAGAATAGTGATGAAGTGTTCTGGGGGCAGGGGAGCTGAGGAAATGGTTGCTTGGAGGAGGGAAACTTAAGGAACCAAGCAGCCAGGGAGTTGGGTAGACTATCTCCATACTGACATGCCAAATGTTACAGCTGGTTTAGTGCTGGAGAAAGGGACCACAAGCCAGGTGCTAAGATCTTCATGGAATGAGGGGAAGTGACCTTGAGATAGTCTAATAAATGTGGTGGCTGATGGAGTGTGCACACTTGAGTTTCAGAGGAACTTCAGAGGGGTGTTAGCAGGGAGCAGACAGAAATGGAAATGGTGAGGAGGCCCCGTGGCGCAGGGGATGTGGGAGGGAAAACGGATATCACCTGCATCAGGCATGTGGAAAGCTATAGCTTTAGGAGAAGCCAGGTCTCTTTGAGGGTCAGAAAGTGAAGGGAATTTTCAGAAAAGACATTGAGGATGTAAGGGTTTTGCTGGTGATGGAGTTTGTGTCTAATCCCATATTCCAGAGGTCAGAGTGGAGGTTCAGGGCTAGGAAACAAAAGGTGGGAGAAGCAGTTTAGGGAATTCAATGCCATTGGGCTGAGGTTCTTGTCCTGTTCTTCTCAGCGACCGAGGGACACAGGCTCAGGGCTAACGGTAGTGGAATGTCGGTGGAGGGGGGAGATAGTTTCTGCCATGAGCACAAGAACTCCATGGGACCCCCTAAGGTGCATGGAAGGTGGTGCCAATTGTGCATGTGGGATCTCTCCAGAAGGGGATGTTCTTACAGGCAGCACAGGATGCTCTGAGGGACCTCTGTTCACTCAAGCCAGTGGCTCTGCCCAGGCCAGGGAGAGGCAGCCACTGGAAGGGGCTCAGGCTCCTTCCACCTCTTGGGCAGCATCTCTTCCTATCTCTATGAGCATGTCATTTACAGTGTGGCTTGTTGATGTTGTTTGTTTGTTTCTGTTCCCTACACTGTCTGTGTTCCTCAAGGTTCTTTTATCCTGTTTGTTGAACTCTGTTTGTAGGACCTAAGGCAAGAGTACCCATGGAGGCCCACATAATACATCTCTATCAACATAAAAAGCATAAATAGAGCTAACAAATTGCTAATAAAATATGTTCTAGACTTGTGGTTGCCAAGAGGGAGGGGGTGGAAGAAGGATGGATTAGAAGTTTGAGATTAGCAGATGCAAACTATTTTATATAGGATGGATAAACAACAAGGTCCTACTGTATAGCACAGGGAACTATCTTCAATATCCTGTGATAAACCATAATGGAAAAGAATATTAAAAAGAATATATATATATATATATATATAAAACCTGAATCAATTTGCTATACAGCAGAAATGAACACAACATTGTAAATCAACTATACTTCAATAAAATAAATTTTTTAGGGTGGTAGTCATATTGCAATATATGACTGTATCTAATTAACACATACACCTTAAACATACACAGTGTCAATTCTATCTCATTAAAAAAATCAAATTTAGAATTCTTGAGGAAGGATGCACCTTTCAGTACACACCTCTCCTGAGGCCCACATGTTTTCAGTGTCTCTCTTTCAATGCCTCCAGAGATGACACCTCCTGTCTTTTACCCGAGTGCTGTAAGTCCAGCCCCCAGGCTACTCTGGGTAGGAAGGCAGGTCTGGATGTCTATTTCTCTGCCTAACTTTTGTCAGATTCTTCTTTTTTGATTCCCCACCTAAACTCCACTCGAAACCTTTAATGTTCATCCGTTCTGCCTTGATTTGACTTGCTTCTGGATCCCACACCCCTTGCTGGCCCGGTTTTCACCTTTCACAAGTCTTATCCATCTGCTTCCCAGCTTCCAAGATCTTTCTGCTGTCATCTCTTCTATGATTCTCTTTGTACTACCATGTTTATTCTTAAAATTATTTTTTCTTACTGTCATTTTAGTGGGCTTTTGGAAGATAGATGAGATAAATATGTTGCCTCAATTGTGACTGGAATTATTAACCCTTCTTTTTCATTGGTGCTGACCCTCTTACTGGCATGATGACTATGGTGAGCTACTGCATTGGTATGTGTGATGACAGCATACCATTTGAAAAGAGAAATACTTGGAGTCTCCATATTTCAACACAGTGCAAGTTTTCAAATGTTTTTCACTGACCTAATTTCTTGACTGAATCATTTCATTTATTTAAGCACAGTAGTTGAATAAGAGGGCTGAGAGTCAGATCGGGTTTGGAGGAATGCTTGATTCTCCAAACTGTCTACAGAGTTTAGTGGATATTTCTTTTGTGTACCTCCCACAATATACCACCATTTTTTGGCAATCAGTTTGATTTTTCCATGGGAAATAGCCCTCCCAACTCTCTGTCAAAGTGTTTGGATGGGCTTGGATTCAGGAGATTTACATGACCAGACTTGTTCAATGGACAGGTTTTACACTCTGGCCACAGGGATTGCTTCAGGGATAAGCACCTGATCCAAACCAGTCCAATGTAGCGAGAGATTGAGACTGAGGCCTGAAGATACTGCTTGTACCTATAGCCCTTAGGTCATCAGTGCCTGAAAATCTGCCCTTGGAGTTTCTGGTTATTTGAACCAATGAATTTTCACTTGGTTAAATTTGTTTGTTTTGGGTTTCTGCTTTGTGCAACTACAGGGGTTACAACCGAGAGAGAGAGAGAATTCCAAGAAATCATTGATCTTCTCACTTTCTTAAGTATAAATATAATGCCATTGTGCTTGTAGAAATAAGTAAAGCTAAATTGTTCATGTGAATATTGACTTTTTTATGTGTGAATAAAACAAGAAAGCAAAATGCTAGAGGTATGACTCTTTGATAAAGTTCTTTTCAGAGTCTTTGAGGATGATTTCATCTAACACTAATGGCTCACAGGGGGATTTCAGAGGATAGGAAAAAAATGAACCTTACATGATCCCACCAGATGTGGGATAAGGGAATAATTTTAGAATTTAAATAATAAAAAGTGCCTCTGGTGTGCTTCTAATGTTTCAGTATATGCAAATTAGATTTTATATAATGCATCTCATACTGTGGCCAACAATGGAGCAAAATTGAACTTTAATTGAAAGCAGAGCTAGAGGAAAGCTGGGCTGGAAAGCACAATCTTCAGTTCCAACAAAAGCCATTTACACTGCATATCAAGACTAGGCCATACTTTCAAACAAAATTAGAAATAGATCAATAGAAAGGAATTCATTCCAAAGAATGGAAGCAGATTGAGAGGCACAGTGTAAAATCTTGTATATTGGGTAATCATTCATACGTAAGGGAAATTGTTATGCACAATTAAAAAAATTGTCCACAGCAAAGCAGTTAATAGGCAAAGGAGTAAAATAATGCTATATTGAGAAGCACAACTGATATGAAATACTGTCAGAACAGACATCATTTTGACATGGATCCTGTTATTATTTAAATTACATTTTCTCCAGTTTTTGCATTAGATATCAGCTGGAGTCATAATCCAAAGACACATAACACTGAAACCTAATTATAGGATTATAGAATGCTTCCCCTTCCCTCCTACCTCACTACTATTGATACATTGCTAAATGTCTATTTACAACAGTTGCTTTTACCCAGTACATCATTCTAGGCTATCAAGGAAATATTACAAGACATACCAAAAGGCAGAAAACAGTTTAAAGAGAGAACAAGCATCAGAACCAGACTCAGATAAAGGAGAGATGTTGGAATGATCACACTGGGGATTTAAAACAACTATGATTAATATACTAAGAGCTCTAATGGATAAAGTAGACAGCATATAAGAACAAAAGGGCAATGTAAGAAGAAAGATGGGAATTCTAAGACAAAAACCAAAAATAAATGATTGAGATAGAAAACGTTGTGACAGGAATGAAGAATGCCTTTAATGGGCTTTTGGTAGACTGGACATAGCTGAGGGAAAAATCTCTGAGCTTGAGGATGTCTCAATAGAATGCCCCAAAACCAAAAAGCAAGGAGAACAAAGGCTGGGGAAAAAAACAGAACAGAATATCCAAGAACCGTGGAACAACTACAAAAGGTTTAACATATGAGAATGGGAGTACTAGAAGGAGAAGAGACAGGAACAGAAGAAATATTTGAAACAGTAATGACTGAGAATTTCCCCAAATTAATGTCAGACACCAAACCACAGATCTGAGAAGCTTAGAGAACACCAAGCAGGGTAAATGCAGAAACTAAAAAACAAACCCCTCAAACTCCCCAAACCTACAACTAGGCATGTATTTTCAAACTACAGAAAATTGAAGATTAAGGAAAACTCCTGGAAGAAGCCAGAGGGGGAAAACGTTTTATCTCTAGAGCAGCAAAGATAAGAATTACATCTGACTTCTCAGAAAACATGCAAGCAAGAAGAGACTAGAATGAAATATTTAAGTTGTTGAGAGAAACCCATCACCAACCAACCTAGAATTCAGTGCCCTGTGAAGTCATCCTTCAAAAGTGAAGGAGATATAAAGACTTTCACAGAAAAACAAAAATTGAGGGAATTTATTGCCAGTGGACCTGTCTTGCAAGACACGTTAAAAGTTCTTTTAGAGAGAAAGAAAACGTTATAGGTCAGAAACTTAGATCTATACAAAGAAAGAACATCAAAGAAGGAATAAGTGAAAGTAAACTATAAAACTTATTTTTCTTATTATTAAATTATCTAACAGTTTTCCCCCAAATAATAGCAATGAAACCAAAAGCTGGTGCTCTGAAAAGATCAATAAGATTGATAAGCCTCTAGCTTGGCTAACTAATAAAATAAAGTGAAAATTCAAATTGCCAATATCAGAAATGAAAGATGGCACATCACTACAGATGCTGTGGACACTAAAAGGATAATAAAGAAATACTAGGAACAATTCTATGCCCACAATTTTGATAACCTAAATAAATCAATTCCTTGAACAACACAGTCTGCCAGAACTCACACAAGAAGAAATAAACCACCTGAGTAGACCTATATATAATAAAGAAATTGACTCAATAATTAATAAACTTCTAAAATAGAAAGCACCAGTCTCAACTGGATTAACTGGTAAATTCTACCAAACATTTAAGGAAGAAATTATACCAATTCTCTAAAATTTTTTTCAGTAGAAGCAGAGGGCATACTTCTTAATGCATTCTATGAGGGCAGCATTACCCTTCTATCAAAACCACACAAAAGCATAACAAGAAAAGAAAACTAATATCTCTCGTGAACATAGATGCAAATATCCTCAATAAAATATTAACAAATCAAATCCAACAATGTATACTAAGAACTATATACAAAAACCAAGTGAGATTTATCCCAAGTATGCAAGGCTAGTTCAACACTTAAAATTAATTTATGTAATCTGTCACAGCAACAGGCTAAAGAAGAAAAATCACATGATCATATCATTAGAATTAAAAAGAGCATGTGACAAAATCCAACACCTATTCATGATTAAAAACTCTCAGTAAACTAGGAACTGGAACTTCCTCAACTTGATTAAAAAATCTACAAAAAGTCTACAGCTGATGTTATAATTAAAGGAGAGAAACTCAAAGCTTTCAGCATCACACTGGAAGTGTTAGCTAATGCAATAAGAAAAGAAAAGGAAATAAAAGGTATATAGATTAGGAAGGAAGAAATGAAACTGTTTGTTTGCAGAGGACATGATTGACTATGGAGAAAATCTGAAAGAACAAAAAAATCTCCTGGAACTAATAAGTTACTATAGCAAGTTTGTTGGATACAAGTTTAATATACAAAAGTCAATTGCTTTCCTAGATATGAGCAATGAACTAATCACAATAATGTAAAAACACAATACCATGTATATTAGCACTCCAAAATGTAAAATACTTAAGTACAAATCTAACAAGATCTATATGAGTAAAACTACAAAACCCTGATGAAATAAATCAGAAAAATTAAATAAATGGATATAAATTCCATGTTCATGGAGAGGAAGACTCAATACTGTCAAAGTGTAAGTTCTTTCCAACTTGACGTATACATTCAATGCCTTCCCAATCAAAATTCCAGCAAGTTATAATGTGGAGATTAATAAACTGATTCTAAAGTTTATATGGACAGGCAAAAGACTCAGAATAGCCAACACAATATTGATGGACAAGAACAAAGTTGGAGGACTGACACTATCTGACTTCAAAACTTACTATAAAGCTAAAATATAATCAAGACAGTGTAGTATTTACAAAAGAATAGACAGATAGATTAATGGAACAGAATAGAAAGTGCAGAAGTAGACCCACATGAATACAGTCAACTTGTTTTTGGCAAAGGAATGAAGGCAATACACTGGAGAAAAAGTAGTCTTTTCAGCAAATGGAGCTGGAAAAACTGGACATCACATGAGTGTAGACACAGATGATACACCCTCCACAAAAGCTAACTCAAAATGGGTCACAGACCTAAATGTATGATGCAAAACTATAAAACAGTTAGAAGATAGCATAGAAAATCTGGATGACCTTGGATTTGACACAGACTTTTTAGATACAATACCAAAGGTATGGTCCATGAAAGAAATAATCAATAAACTGAATTTCATTAAAAGTAAAAATTTCTGTTTTGTAAAAGATACTGTCGGGGCTTCCCTGGTGGCGCAGTGGTTGAAAGTCTGCCTGCCAATGCAGGGGACATGGGTTCGTGCCCCAGTCCGGGAAGATCCCACACGCCGTGGAGCAGCTGGGCCCATGAGCCATGGCTGCTGAGCCTGCGCATCCAGAGCCTGTGCTCCGCAACGGGAGAGACCAACAACAGTGAGAGGCCCACATACCGCAAAAAAAAAAAAAAAAAAAAAAAGATACTGTCAAGAGAATGAAAACACAAGGCACAGACTGGGAAAAAAGATACATCTGATAAAGAACTCTTATCCAAAATATATGAAGAACTCTTAAAAGTCAACAATTAAAAAAAAAAACAACCTGATTAAAAAACAGGCCAAAGACCTCACCAAAGAAGATATATAAATGGCAAATAAGCATATCAAAAGATGCTTCATATCCTATATCATTAGGAAATGCAAATTAAAACAAAAAGCAGAGAGAACAACACACCTATAAGAAAGGTCAAAATCCAGAACACTGACAACACCAAGTGCTGGTGAGGATGTGAAGCAACAGGGACTTTTATTCATTACTCGTGGAAATACAAAGTGATACAGTCACTTTGGAAGACAGTTTCTCAAAAAACTAAACATTGGCTTATCATATGATCCAGCAGTCATGTTCCTTGGTGTACAACCAAAGGAGGTGAGAATTTATTTTCACACAAAAACCTACACACAGATGTTAAAACATCTTTATTCATAAATGCCAAAACTTGGAAGCAACTAAAATGTTCTTCAATTAGGTAAATGAATAAATAAACTCTGGTACATTCAGGTAATGGAATATTAATTAGTGCTAAAAAGAAATGAGTTATCAGGCCAGGAAAAGACATGGAGGAAATTTTAATAAATATTACTAAGTGAAAGAAACCATTCTGAAAAGGCTGCATACTGTTTGATTTCATCTATATGATATTCTGGAAAATGCAAACCCATGGGGACAGCAAATGGATCGGTGGTTACCAGTGGTTGGTGGGAGGGATGGAGAAAAGGCAGAGCACAGAGGAATTTTAAGGCAGTGAAACTATTCTGTCTGATACTATAATGGCGGATACATGTCATTACACTCTGAATATACTCTGTATGATATTATAATGATGGTTATATATTATTACACATTTGTGCAAACCCATAGAAGGTACAACACCAAGGGTGAACCCTAGTATAAACTATAGACTCTGAGTGATTATGATGCGTCAGTGTAGGTACATCAGTATAACAAATGTACCAAGTGTTGATAATGGGGGAGGCTATGCTTGCAGGAGCATATGGGAAATCTCTGTATCTTCTGCTTAACTTTGTAAAGTTTCATAAAAACTAAAGTTTCTTTTAAAGTATCTAGGCCACTTTTGCAGTAGACAGTCAAAACCTTAAAAATACATATCCCTTTCACCCAGAAATTCTATGTTCCTGAAATTATCAAAAGAAAACAGAAAACTCTGTAATCATAGAGTTATCTATATAACAAAGTAAATGGTTTAAATATCTGACATTGGGTGACTGGAAATTGGTTAAATAAATTATGATAAATCCACAATGCAACTCTTAAAATCATGCTGTTAAATTATTCACTGATACAGGAAAATACTCATGACTTGTTAGGTCTATTCCAACAAATGTTCACTGCCACAGAAGGTATACATTTTCTTTAATAGGTATATTTCTTTTTTTTTTTTTTAACATCTTTATTGGAGTATAACTGTTTTACAATAGTGTGT
>NC_041231.1:65728148-65795898 GCF_002837175.3 Physeter macrocephalus
TTTTTTTTAATGTTAGTCACTTAGATTTATTCAGCATACATTTATTAAGCACATTTTTGCATCATCTGTAATGACAAGCCCTGGGGAGAAAATGATGAATAATAACCCAGGGCCTTCAAGGTGCTCTCAGAGTGGAGGGGAGACTTCCTCTAAAAAGGGGACTGATTATGTGAGACAGGAGGACAAAGGAGAGAGAAAGGAGTTCCTTTTGTGATGTTGGGGAGGCTTTACAGAAGAGACGATGTATGAGCTGAAGCTTGAATAATGGGTATGACTTTGTCATGTGACAGAGTATAGTTGGGGGGAGTGGGGCATCATTCGAGGCAAAGGTCTGAGTTTATAAAAATAAACCCAATTGTTGAATTCCTATCCTCAGAGTAAGCAGCCACAACTCGAGACCTATTTATCATTTTTCTCCTTTCTCACTCAGTAGTCCAGTCTTGCCATTTCCCCTCTTGTCCTGTACCTGATTTTCTTTCAGAATCTTCTGAATCAAGCACTTCACTCAGTTTAAAAAATATGATACCCAGTCTAACAAAGAGGAACTCTATTCTGTGCTGTTTATTAGGCTGCCTTCCTTACCTATCTTGGTTCGGAATTGTTGTTGTTAGAGGGAAAAATAACACTTTTTTCTCCCGAGCTACTACAGCCTCTATACAATCACCCTGGAAAAGGAACAAACCCTATATTCCCATAGAATAGACAAATAGTTTGGGCAAACCATAGTTCTAGCCAGAGCTTATGTGAGGCTATGTATTACCTCAAGAAACTCACATGAAGTCAAGGCTAGTTTGAAATTGTTCTCCATCTGCTTTTTAATTTTATTTCATGTTTTTGAATTGTGAGGCATTGGGGCTTAAGTGCCCTTTAAATAGTTGAAGATGGACAGACTGATAAAACGAAACCAAACAAACAAGCAAAAAACACAAACCAAAAAGCAAAAAAGCACCTTGTCAGATACTGCAACAAACTCAGACCTATTGTGTATAGGAATGGATGCCAAAAGTGCTCTGTTTGTAAACAGAAAGTGAAGATTTATTGGAGTAAGGTAATGAAAGCGTCAACTAGGGGCTACGGCAAATATTCTTCTGAAAACATCAAAGACATTCTGCTCCATTTCATACTAGGTGGGACTGTAAATTTACCAGGGTCAGAAAATGGCTTCCCTTTGGGCTCATGTGAAATGTTTGAAGATGTCAGTTTGCACTAATCTTGTTACAATGTTTCAAAGCAAACAAGGCTAAATTGTGATTTAATTCATGGAAGTGTGTTCTTGATTTCTCTCTTGATTTATGTAGAGCAAAGCAATTGGTTTATGACTCCTGAAATTATCTGTTTTTTGTACTAACACCTGTTTGGTCCTTTGCTTTGCATAAATGAGAGTCTCCTTTTGTCTAGGCAGTGATTTTATATGGTATGAGAAGAGAATTCTCTCTATGCTTTTATTTATTTTTATTTTTATTTTTTTAACATCTTTATTGGGGTATAACTGTTTTACAATAGTGTGTTAGTTTCTCCTTTACAACAATGTGAATCAGTTATACATATACATATGTTCCCATATCTCTTCCCTCTTGTGTCTCCCTCCCTCCCACCCTCCCTCTCCCACCCCTCTCATGGTCACAAAGCACAGAGGTGGTCTCCCTGTGCTATGCGGCAGCTTCCCACTAGCTATCTAATTTACATTTGGTAGTGCATATATGTCCCTGCCACTCTCTCACTTCGTCAGAGCTTACCCTTCCCCCTCCCCATGTCTTCAAGTCCATGCTCTAGTAGGTCTGGGCTATACTGCACACAGTAGAAACAGATGATTAGTGTTAAAAGATTTTCACAACCTTTCTCAGAAGTGATTCATACTTCCCTATTTATTTATTCAACTATTCATTGAGTTGCTAAATTCCCTGGGGTTTTAAAACATGCTCAGAAACTCTTTGACGTTCTTCTGAGAAGATGGATTCCAGTTTGCCCTCTCCGTGTATATGGGCTGGTTCTAGTGACTCGATTCTAACAAGTGGAATGTGGTGGAAGTGATGCTGTGTGCTTTCAAGGCCAAGTTATAAAAGTGACACAGTGTCCCCCCAACCCGAGGCAGTACACAAGCTTTGGGAACCCTAAGTTGACATGTAAGAAGTCCAGCCCACCTGAAGCTACCATGCTGGAGACAACATGAGGGCAGAGCACATAGAAAAAAAGAGGTGCCTGGGAACACCCAATTGTTCAGTCTCACGTCTTAGTCTTCCAGCCCAGGCACCTGGCATGCAAACCAGATGGCCTTTAGATAATGCCACCCCAGCCTTTGAACAGCCCCGGCTGGCGCTAAGTGGAGCACAGACAAGCTGTCCCCATCAAGCTCTGCCCAAATTGCAGATTTGTGAGTAAAATAAATATTGATGTTTTTAAAGCTACTGAGTTTGGAGGTGGTTTGTTATGCAGACTTAGATAACTGGAACAAACCCTCACCTGCCAGGCAGGTTACAAATGTAGGAACAAATGTACAAAGGTATGATCAATCTTTCTCTCATGAACGACTTTAGAAGTACACAAAATGAAAACCTGTTGCCAGGATTATATTTGGGTGGTGGAATTATGCAGAATTTTTGGCTATTTCCTTGTACTTTTCTGTGATATACCGATTATCTGAAATTAGTAATATAGTTATTACTTCTATCATTAGAGACAGTCAACAAATGAATAGATGAATACATAAATAGGGAAAGATGAATCACTTCTGAAAAGGCAGTGATAACCTTTTAACACTAATCACCTGTTTATAGGGTGACACACTATAGCCCATCTTATCCTTGAAATGGGCTTATTAAAATGCACATCTTCAGTCACAGTCACAGTCTGAACTCTCTGGCTTCATAGAGCTGAATCTCAGCTTAGGAACCACGACCTGGGAGGAGAGAAACACAACACCAGGTGGCCTCCTAATAACTTGTACCCGCAGGAACTGCCATTAAACCTATTTTCATCAATATTTGTGTGCACTGAAAAAAAATAGCTGTTCTGACTCAGGGGGTTCTGGGTATTTATGATCATGTTATTTATCCTTCATATAATGACTCATGGAACAGAGAAGTCCACAACGCTCAGATGGGTGTCTTATTTACACCAGCTTAAGCTGGTCATTGGTCTAAAGTGCATTCCCTAATGTACCAATTCCAGGAGAAGATTGTGGGAAGAGAATAATTAGTCTTCTCTACACACAGTTCAGATGCTCCTCACACAGAGGAGAAAATATGAAAATAGTGTAGCTTCTTGGCTATTTGGGCTGTGATTGTGTAGAGTGTTTGGTTGGTGATGACATTTGCTTTCTATTTCCACAACAAATAAGGCAGTCAAACGTGTTGGGGAAGCTGCTTTTAGTAAAAAGTAATTAACATTTTCATCCCCAGGGAAAGATGTCATGGTCACAAGAGGTCTAGAAGAATGGGGCAGTGCTTGTAGTAACCTGTGAAAGTGTGTTGCATATTATTACTATGTGAGGATGAGGACAAAAAGTAGACAAGTGTATGAAATTTATCTTTGCTTTCAGAACTCTGGAACACATCCATTTTAATAATTCTTGAGGCAAGGGTGAGCTGGTTTCCCAGCACAGCTATAAATAGCTTGATCTTTAGTCCAAGTTTAAGCTGCAGAGATCTTCTTTGGGCATTCTCTGACCAGCTGTGCCCATCTTCTCAACATTACAGCAATTTCCTCCCCTTTCATTTCCTTATATTGTGAAAATATTGGCTGTAGTATGACACCAAGTGTTCTGGAGAATGACAGCATTCACTTTCACTTATTTAGTGACTACTATGTGCCAGATACTAAGTGTCTTGTGCATATTAAATATTTACTTAATCCTCCTGATAGCCTTGTGTGGTAGAAAACACCATTATCCCCATTTTATAGATGAAAAAACTAAAGCAAAGAGAAAACACGCCTAAGACCACCCAGCTAGTATGCAGCAGAGCTAGGATTATAAAGAATGAAATGATAAATATGCTATCATATTTTCAGCACTTATTATGTAGCAAGCTCTGTGCTAAATACTTAAGCTGTATTAAGAAAAATTATCCCAAACTTGGAAATAAGGCAAAATGATGACAGCATGTCTTTTCATGCTGGAATATTGTCTAGCAGGACTACCCAAAGATTATCTAATTCTCTAGACATACGTCTTTGTTTGACCTCCCATTTACTATTGATTCAGGCCCAGGAGAAATTAGATGCCAACTTGTGGCAGACTGATACATTTCAAATAACTTTTGGGTGGCAGAAATGCAAATAATTTCCATAGAAAAGATAACCCCAAATATTAAGTTTTATTACTCTATAGGATATACTAGTCTAAAAATAATTTAACAGTCTTATTCTAGCACTTTTTTTCATCTGTTATGTGTATCAGTCTCTCACATATGCCTTTGAATCAGCTTTGTGACCCTACTGGTTTCCTCATTAGTGAGTTAAATAGCTCTGTCTCCCATTCAGTATAGGTTTGAAAGATAGTCATGTTTTCAACATTTGGAGAATTATACAATTTAACTGCCACCAAACCCAGTGAAGTAGATGATGTGTTTTACCCTGTTTTACAAAGAACCTGAGGATTGAAGAGGTCAAATAGCAGGTCCAAGGTTTTACCTTAATAAGGAAAGGAGCTGGAGCACAGATCTAGGGCTGCCTGATTCCACAGACTGGGTTTGAATCTATGTGTTCAGTTCCCTGTTTCCGAGATGTTGGTGGCAGGGCCTTGCTCTATTCATTTATATAAAAGAGCCCGCCATCATAGACACTTGGTAAATGTTTGTACAGAAATAAATTCCAGAAATAATCTTAAGTCTTTTTGGAACAAAATAGGGTATACATTAAAAAAAAAGGAGGGGGGGAACCATCCATCTCCAAAGCTACTGCTTTGAAACTCTAATTTCAGCTAATGGCTTAAAATGTTATAATTGTCAGATTTTTCTTTAAGGTTATTTGGAGTTGGGAAAGTTAGTCATACTTAGGATAATGTTCTTACTAAGATAAGTTTCTTACTGAGTTCTTAGGGTGAGAACTATCTGGTCACTAAGTCCCAGCTTGCAGTCCTTTCTCCTGACTCCAGTGTAGTAACAATCTCTCCACTGGAAAATGAGGTATTTTCTCTTCTTTTTATTTTTCAATGTTTGGACTTGCCTGTTGTTCTCTCCTAAGTGCTTTTGAACCTGTAACTAGTTGCCTATCCTACTACTGTTCTCAGATTTAAATAAATCCCTGGGTGACTCTTATACACACTCAGTAACTGGCTTGATTAAAACTCTGAAGACCTCGGCTCCAGTCCTTCATTTTCTGAACAAATTACTGCTCAATTCTGTGTTTTAATTTTCGTATTTATTTAAAACAGGAATAATGGCATTTGCCTTGAATCCAGTGATGTTGACCAAATTTCCATGAAAGTTGGTAAGACAAGGTCCTGAAATCTCTCAGGAGGGATGTGCCTGGGGGTCAGGCTTAGGTCACCTCTGGAAGGCAGAATTGAATTGCTGGGTTTAGCAAAAGGAATTAGCAGGAAGTGATGAACTATTCTTATAGGAATCCACAAAAGGGGTTCAACAGTGTATTTGGCTGGTAGAAGAAAAAAATCAGCAGACTTGAATCTAAATCAATAGAGACTATGCATCTGAAAAACAGGGAAAAATATGAAAAATGAATAGATTCTCAGAGAAATGTATTGCATCAAAATATGTGTAATGGGAATACCAAAAGGAGAGGACAGAGAAGAGGCAGAAAAAATATTCAAAGAAATAATGACTGAAAAATTTCCAAATTTGATAAAAACAGAACATTAACTTACTCTTGAAAAAGTTCAATAAGCCCCAAAAATTTAAACACAAATATATCCACACTCAGAAGCATCATAGTTAAACAAAGAGAGAGAAAATCTTGAAAGCAGCAAGAAAAAAGTGACTCTACAAATAGAAGTGAATTCCATAAGGTTAACAGCTGACTTTTTGTCAGAAACAGTGGCGTCTGGAAGAAAGTGGGATAATATATTCAATGTGCTGGAAAAAAACTTGTCAAACAAAAACGCTATATCTAGCAAAATATCTTTCAAAAATGAAGGCAAAATAAAGATTTCCAGATAAGCAAAAACTGAGAGAATTCACTGCTAGCATACTTGGCTTATAAGAAATACTAAAGGAAGTTCTTGATGCTGAAAATATTTTAAGCGAGGGAGTAGTTCAATTTCACATAGAAAAACAACATATATGGTAAAGGTAATTATGTGGGTAGCTACAAAAGGAAGTATAATTATATATTTCTTTTTGAAACTGGTTTAAAAATTGCACAGAACAATATCTATGAAATTATACTGTTGGACCTATAACATATAGACGTATAATTTATTTGACAACAACAGTACAGAGGAGTTGGGAGAGAGGAAATGAAACTCTATCTGAGTAAGAAAGTGAAGTCAGCCGGTAACTCAAATTCACAGAAAGAAATGAAGAGAATGAGAACTGGTAAATAAGTCAGTTAATATAAAAACACTATGAATATATTTTTTCCCTTTTATCTTTAGACATAAGATTATATAAAATAATAAATATAGCACTGTATTCTTTGCATTTGTAACATACATAGGTTTAATGTATCCGACAATAATAACACAGCAAATTAGGGAATGGGAATGGAGCTATATTGGAACAAAGTTTCTGTATATTATAGGAATTAAGTTAGTATAAATCTGAAGTAGATTCTAATAAGTTAAAATATTACTGACCCTAGAGCAAGCACTAATAAAATAACTAAAAAAAAAAAAAAACTTAAAAATCATTAAAGGAATTTAAATCATGTGCCAGAAAATGTCCACTTAATGCAAAAAGAACACAGTGAAGGAAAAATGGAGGAACAAAAATGACATGAGACACATAGAAACTATAAAGCAAAATGAGACATAAATCCAGCTACAGGCAGACCTTGTTTTATTGTGCTTTGCTCTATTGCACTTTACAGATGTTGCTTTTTAATTTTTTTTACAAATCAAAGGTTTGAGGCAACGCTGCATTGAGCAAGCCTATTGGTGCCATTTTTCCAACAGCACTTGCTTATTTTGTGTCTGTGTCACATTTTGGTGATTATCACAATATTTCAAGCTTTTAAATTATTATTATATTTGTTATGGTGATCTGTGATCAGTGATTTTTGATGTTACTATTGTAATTGTTTTGGACGCCATGAACCACACTCTTGTAAGACCATGAACTTAATCAATGTTGTGTGTGTTCTAACTGCTCCACTGAGAGGCCATTTTCCTGTCTCTCTCCCTCTCCTTGGGCATCCCTATTGCCTGAGACACAAAAATATTGAAACCAGGCCAATTAATAGCCCTGCAATGGCTTCTAAGTGTTCAAATGGAAGGAAGAGTCATGCGTCTCTCACTTTAAATCAAAGGCTAGAAGTGATTAAGCTCAGTGAGGAAGCATGTCAAAAGCCGAGATAGGCAGAAAGCTAGTCCTCTTGTACCAATGAGTTAGCCAAGTTGTGAATGTAAGGGAAACGTTCTTGCAGGAAATTAAAGGTGCTACTCCAGTGAATACATGATTAATAAGAAAGTAAAACATACTTATTGCTTTTATGAAGAAAGTTTTGGTGTCTGGATAGAAGATAAACCAGCCACAACATTCCCTTAAGCCAAATCCTAATCCACAGCAAGGCCCTAACTCTCTTCAGTTCTAAGAAGATTGATAGAGGTGAGGAAGCTACAGAAGGAAAGACTGAAGCTAGCAGAAGTTGGTTCATGAGGTTTAAGGAAAAAGCCATACCCATAACATAAAAGTGCAAAGTGAAGCAGCAAGTGCTGATGTAGAAGCTGCAGCAAGTTATCCAGAAGATCTAGCTAAGATAATTAATGAAGGTGACTACGCTAAACAACAGGTTTTCTATGTAGATGAAACAGCCTTCTATTGGAAGAAGATGCCATCTAGGTCTTTCATAGCTGGAGAGGAGGAGTCAACCCCTGCCTTCAAAGCTTCAGAGGACAGGCTGACTCTCTTGTTAGGAGCTAATGCAAGTGGTGACTTTAAGTTGAAGCCAGTGCTCATTTATCATTCTGAAAATCCTAGGGCCCATAAGAATTATGATAAATCTACTCTGCCTGTGCTCTATAAATGGAACAACAAAGCCTAGATGACAGCACATCTGTTTACAACATGGTTTACTGAATATTTTAAACCCACCGTTGAGACCTACTGCTTAGAAAAAAAGATTCCTTTCAAAATATTACTGTTTATTGACAATACACCTGGTTACCTAAGAGCTCTGATGGAGCTGTACAATGAGATTCATGTTGTTTTCAGGTCTGCTAATGCAACATTCATTCTGCAGCCCATGAATCAAGGAGTAATTTCAACTTTCAAAGCCTTATTGCTTAAGAAATACATTGTGTAAGGCTATAGCTGCCATAGATAGTGATTCCTCTTACGGATCTGAAACAAGTAAATTGAAAACATTCTGGAAAGGATTCACCATTCTAGATGACATGAAGAACATTTCTGATTCATGGGAAGAGGCCAAAATATCAAAAAATCTTAACAGGAGTTTAGAAGATGCTGATTCCAGTCTTCATGGATGACTGTGAGGTGTTCAAGACTTCAGTGGAGGAAGTAACTTCAGATGTGGTGGAAACAGCAAGAGACCTAGAGTTAGAAGTGGAGCCTGAAGATGTGACTGAAATGCTGCAATCCCAGGATAGAACTTGAACAGATGAGTAGTTGCTTCTTATGGATGAGCAAAGAAAGGGGTTTTCAAAAAATGGACCTATTCCTAGTGAAGATGCTGTGAGAATTGTTGAAATGACAGCAAAGGATTTAGAATATTACATAAACTTGGTTGATAAAGCAGCAGCAAGTTTTGAGAGGATTGACTCCAATATTGAAAGCAGTTCTATTGTGGGTAAAACAGCATTGCATGATACAGAGAAATCATTCGTGAAAGGAAGTCAATTGATGTGGCAAACTTCATCATGGTCTTATTTTAAGAAATTGCCACAGTCACCCAACCTTCAGCAACCACCACCCTGACCAGTCAGCAGCCACCAACATCCAGGCAAGACCCTCCACCAGCACAAAGATTATGACTTGCTGAAGGCTCTTGGATGATGGTTAGCAATTTTTATCAATTAGGTGTCTTTAAATTAAGCTATGTACATTGCTGTTTTAGACACAATGCATTGCACACTTAATAGACTACAGTACTGTGTAAACATAACATTTTTATGCACTGGGAAACTAAAAAATTCCTGTGACTCTGTTTATTGTGATATTCACTTTACTGTGGTGGTCTAGAACTGAACTTGTGATATGTTTGAGGAATGCCTGTATGTCAATAATATGTGAAATATGAAGGAATAAAACAATCAAATCAAAAGGTAGTAATTATCAAACTGGTGAAAAAAAGAAGATCCAACTATCTGCTGTCTAAAAGAGACATGCTTCAGATTCAAAGAAACAACTAGGTTGAAATAAAAGGATGGTGCATGTTTTTTGGACGCCAAATACATGTTATTTCTCATACTAATTCTCCAATTCTCTCATACCAACTGGATGTCCAACAATTCAATCCTATTCTGACACTACCTGCCTGAAGTTAGCATCTTTTCCCACAAGTTAAAGGGTTTAGTCCCCAAAGCGGCTCCCACTTCAAACACCAGCCGGAAGTGGGGTTCCCAGGCAGCCCACACATCTGCCCAGCTGACAACAAATTTGGAGTTTCCACTGATCAGCACCCCCACCACCCCAGTTTCAATAATTTGCTAGAACAACTCATAAAACTCAAGAAAGTGCTCTGCTTACTATTATAGTTTATTATAAAGGACATCAATGAACTGCCAGAAGAAGAGGTTGGCAGAGTGGGGTCTGGAAGTGTCCCAGGCATAAGAGCCTCTTGGATGTACCACCCTCCTTGCATGTGGATGTAGTCCCCAACTTAGAAGTTCTCCAAACCCCGTCATTTAGGGGTTGTATGACCATTTCATTATGTATGCATGATTGATTAAATCATGGGCATGCGTGATTGGACTCAGTCTCCAGCTTCACTCCTCTTATCAGGGATTGGGGGTTAGGGCTGAAATTCCCAACCCTCTAATCATATGGCTTGTTTTCTGGCAACCAGCCCCCATCCTGAAGCTATTTAGGTACCACCCTCCCCTCCCCCCACCAACCTGAATCATTCCATTAGCATACAAAAGATGGTTAAGTTCCAAGTGTTTTAGGAGCTCTGTGCCAGGAACCAGGGACAAAGACCAAATATTTATTTTTTTATTACCACAGATGGAAAAAGATATTTCATGCAAGAAGCAACCATAAGAGAGCTGGCGTATCTATACTAAGATGAGGCAAAATAGACTTTAAGACAAAATGTGGCTAGAGACAAAGGACATTTTATCGGGCAAAGAGGAGTTGGTGGATGGGAAGAAAGGGAGAGTCAGAAGTTAGGATGCTTGCTTCCCCTATAGGATGGTTCAGGAACTTGGCCGGCCCCAGTATGAGCAGTGCCTGTTAAGGTAAAAATGTTCCAGATATATGATCTGGGGAAGACGAGATCAGGAAGAAGACATTGCCTCTAATTCCTTTCCTCAGCAACCTCACAGTTCAGCCTGTAACTTTAATACTGGCCTCCCTGTGAACCCTCAGTGGAGATGATTTCCTGATCATGCTGAGTCCTGAAAAAAATGCACATTTTATATCTTATTAGGAATAAGATTGAGAGAATATAAACTACTTGGTCAGATGGTAGTTCAATTTAATGGTTGAATGGAATTGTGTGCCTTGAAGATGACTAAGCTGAGGAAAAGAAATGAACAATCATGAATGAATGGGAGAAAAGCACTTGAGAAAATGAAAGCTGTTTTAATATAGCTTATGGAGGGCAAAATTCTTTTATTCTTTTGCTATCTTAATGACATAGTGATAATTAAACCAAAGGATGCATCGATCTTTCAAAAAATATGTTTTATTGTGAGTGAGTGGGTTTTAGTGCATAATGTTATATAAAATATTATATCATGTGTTCACCATAGCACTATCAAATGGTATTTATTTAGCATTAACACAGATGATAAATTTATCACTTCTGTTTTTTTAAAGTAGGTGCAGTTCTTGCTTGTTGAGATTACACCATAAAAATTTATTTTACGAATTAGATTCATTCCTACATTGTGAAGAGAAGATTGTATAATGAACAATTTCCTGGTGATTCATGCACAGCTTTTTTTTTTTTTTTTTTTTTTTTTTGTGGCATGCGGGCCTCCCTCTGTTGCGGCCTCTCCCGTTGTGGAGCACAGGCTCCGGACGCGCAGGCTCAGCGGCCATGGCTCACGGGCCCAGCCGCTCCGCGGCATGTGGGATCTTCCCAGACCGGGGCGCGAACCCGGTTCCCCTGCATCGGCAGGCGGACGCGCAACCACTGCGCCACCAGGGAAGCCCTCATGCACAGCTTTGAAGAAGCATTCATTTTAGCTCCAATCAAGTCAGGTCTAAGGTAAGTTTGGAAGAATGACAACTTTGGCATTTTTCTGTAAGAATGGAGAAAACCAGAACCCAAATAAAAGAAATTGCACATTATAAAATCTGTGACTCCCAATGTAACCTTGGCCTTTCTTATCAGGGTATTATGCTACTTTAAAATAAAACTTTTATGTCTTTAATTGGGAATTGGAGCATTGGCTTATTTCCATTGTGCAAACTTTAAAAAATAATTCCCATTAGAATCTGTATTCCTGTTTTGATAGGGCAGTCGGCTTAATCAGGGTGACAAATCTTTGGCACTTGACTGGTGTAATATTATGTAAAACACGATGACTGATATTTAAAGGCTACATTGGTTTAAATTAATTACTTCAGTTAATTAGCAATTAATTTTAAATAAATTGAATTGTTTCAATTTATATTGTGTCCTGTCTCAGCTGTCCCTGCACTGAGAAAGCCTTATTCTCAGAAGCAGTTAATATATGAGTGCAACGTCAATTTTATGGAGCTCTGAGTAAATTTCACCTCATAGGCCTCCTTGATATTTGCAAGGCAGAGTCCCTCTGAGAAGGAATGTCAGTGCCGGGTGCATCCAGGGCGCCTTGCCCTGCCCTCCCATTTTACAGATGAGTATGGTGGGGCCCTTTGAGTCTCCCTTTCCTTTAACCCCCATGTTAACTGGTCCCTAACATCTGACAATTTTGCTTTCTGAATTTTTCTCTGGTTGGTTTCCTCTTCTCTTTCCCCACTCCCATGGATTATCCATGGCTTCATCAGATTTAATCTGTAAATCTGGTTTTCCTATTTTCTTTTCACTTCCTTTAATATTTCCTTCACATCCTCCAAATTCAGTTATTTATAAAGCAAATCTTGAAAAGAGACTCAGCATCATCGTTAGTCATTAAGGAAACGCAAAATCAAAACCACAGTAAGACACCACCTGACACCCACCATATAACACACACACCAACAAAAACAGAGAAGAACAAGTGCTGATGAGGGTGTTGAGAGATTGCAGCCCTTATACATTGTTGGTAGGAATGTCAAACGGTGAAGCTGTTGTGGAAAACAAGTTGGTGGATTCTTCAAATTTAAATAGAGTTACGATATAACCCAGCAATTCCGGCCCTGAGAATATTCTCAAAAGAACTAAAAACAGGCACTCAAACAACACAAATATTCATAGCACCACTCTTTATATTAGCTAAAAGTGAAAACAATCCAAATGCTCAGCAAGGGATGAACAGTTAGACAAAATGCAGCATATCCATACAATGGGATATTTATGACTCAACCATGAAAAGCAGTGATGTACTGATACATGCAACAACATGCATGAACCTGAAAAACATGCTATGTGAAAGAAGCCACAAAAGGTAACCTATTGTATGATTTCATTTATATGCACTACTTAGAATAGGTAAATCTATAGACACAGAAATAAGATTAATGGTTGCCAGAAGCTGGGGCGGGGGGAATGACTGCTTCTTGGGTACAGAGTTTTCTTTTTAGGTGATTCAAATGTTTTGGAACTTGATATACATGGTGGTTGTACAACATTGTGAATGTACTAAATGCCAGTGAATTGTGCACTCTAAAATGGTAATTTTATGTTACAGGAATTTCACCTCAATAAAAAAATTTTTTACGTGGATGTGGGAGGCAGAAAAGGTCAGAGTGATGCCAGTGTGAGAAGGACTTGACTTGCCTTTGCTGGCTTTGAAGATGGAGGAAGGGGTCATGCGGTAAAGAAGCTGGAAAAGGCAAAGAAATGGATTCTCCTCTAGAAATTCCAGAAGGAACTCAGCCCTGCCACACCTTGACTTTAGCCCAGTAAGACCTTTGTCAGACTTGTGACCTGCAAGATGATACATCTGTGTTGTTTAAGCTGCTAAAAAAGGCCACGTTAAATTCCCTTCCTTGGCACCCTCATCGCATCCCGGATGTGTGGCTTTCCTTGCAGTTGGCTCTGGGCTGATTATGTGTAGCTTGAGGTCAAGGCATACCTTTAAACCCCAAGGCCTATACCACACTCTCCCCAAATTCCTGCAGAGATGGTGCTTATAAAAGTTTGTTGAATGTATCAATGGACAAAATTTAGTCCAGAGAGGTGAAGTGGCTTATAGGGAATTATTAAGAGCTGGGAGTGAGTCTTCTTTCCAGGCTGGTGCTGTTATGAGCTGCCTAACGCAATTCAGCAAGAAGAACTTTCCTGCAATTGTATCACATATTTCTATTCAGGATGTGTTTTTTGTGGACTAGGACACTCTAGGAAAGTATTACTTTTTCTCTCTATTCTCCCTTTCCCCATTGTTCCACAAGTGTGGATGTTTGTTTTGGCTTAGAGAAAGTTTTTGTAATTAGGCCGGAAGCAGAAGCTGCCAGTGAGATATCTCTCTTTCTGGCTTTTGTTTTTGCTAATGCCTCAGATTTGACAGGTTTATGCTGAGCTCTTTTAAGGACAATCTGAGGAAGAGAGATTTTTTTCCCTTAGATCACAGGAGAGAAATGGGGTGCGTGTGGTGGTTGCACCTTAGGCCCTGTACCTACTTCTGGTGCAGAAGTAAAGAGCAGAGATTCTGTTTAAGGAAGCAGGTGGCCTCACCCATGAGGACATCAGGGTGCCATGAGAAACTGACCACCATAATGTCCTGACATTTTGGATCCTGGTGTGACTGCATGCTAGAGGGGTTTTGGAAGGATGGATTCCACACAGATTGGCAGAAAAGGGGCTAGGAATTGTATTTCATTTAATCTAAGGAAAAACATTTTAAAATGAGTATTTCTTGCATCTTTGAATTTGTGGACTAAGATCCATACTCACATGTGGATAAATGGAATAAAAGTATCAAGCTACTCGGAGGTGGTCTAAAAGATCCTTCTACTCTCTAATAAAAAGTCCTGTTCTGGGACTTCCCTGGTGGTCGAGTGGTTAAGACTTGGCGTTTCCACTGCAGGGGGCACGGGTTTGATCCCTGGTCAGGAAACTAAGATGCCCGCATGCTGAGCAGCCAAAAAACAAAAAACAAAACCTGTTTCAACATCTGAAATGATCCCATTTTAGCTTTTTAAAAATTATGGTGATCCTAAAATTACTGAAGGAAGCAATAGTGCAACTGGAAGGATGATTAAATAGGAAGTCAAACACTTGGGCTGTTGCCAGGAACAGGGACCAGATGATGAAGACAGTAGTTGGCCTTCGAAGGTGACCCTTCGGGTGGGTGCTTCTTCGGCCCATTTCCTCTGCCAGGCTCTGAAATAAGGTCAGCATTGGCAGGCTTGTTGGGCCCTTCTCAAAATCTGTGCAAGGATCTTGGATGGGTATCAAGAGACCTATTCTGCCTCTGGATACCTGAGTTAGAAGGGTGGGGAATGAATGTGATAATGAAGCATGGAGTAGTTGATCAAACCATCCATCACCTATGAGAACAGGGCTCCAAGGAACAATAATGGGAGGAAGGGGAGCAGGAAGTTGCTGAAAAGGTTAGGACCATGGGTTCTATTTGAGGTGGGGCTGGGAGCCACGTCGGGAAATGTGTGGCCACACACAGGCTGTTCAGAACCAACATTGGAGCACCAGCCCCTTGAGTCAAGGAGGGGCTGTGCCCTAGTCAGCTTGGGCTGCCACAGCAAAACACTGCAGGCTAGGGACTTCAACAATAGACATTTATGTCCTCACAGTTCTGGAAGCCCGAAGTGAAGGTCAAGGTGCCAGCATTCCAGGTACTGGTGAGAGCTCTCCTCCCAGCTGCAGATGGCCCATCTTGATGCATAATCACATGACTTTTTCTCCCTGTGTGAGTGGAGAAAGCCAGAGAGTGAGAGCAAGCCAGCTTTTCCTCTTCTTATAAAGCCACCAATCCTGTTGGATTAGGACCCTACCCTTATGACCTTATTTAACTGTAATTACCCCCTAAAAGCCCTAGCTCCAAATACAGTCACATTGGGGTTTAGGCCTTCAATATACGAATTTTGGGAGGACACAATTCAGTCTATAGCAGGCAGAAAGAGAAGGAGGATGGTGAAGGGGGAGCAGAGAACCTATTCTCCAGCCCTTCCTCCTGTGACACCTGCTTCTTCAGAAGACTGTCTTCTTTAAGAACAAGAGCAAATCCACTTGGTTTGTCTATAGAACTATGGGAATGTGGAGACAATACAGTGCTTTTGTTTCATATGAAAGACAAATATTTTGGAAAAATCAATGGTGAATTAGAAGGGAGGATTTGAGCATTCCAGGGCACTGAAGTTCACAAATGTGGGATTAATCACCAACATACCGTGAATCCAGTGGTACCAAATCATACATGATAAAGCTCACAAGCCCTGAAGGTGTGGCCTGCTCATTGACCTACTGGTGGTAAACTTGACTGCTGGTCAAACCAGATGCTTTTGTCAGTCTCCTTTTTACAGTTCCATATCCAGGTCATCAGGAATAATTTGCAAGTAGGTCACAGATTCATATCTGTTGCTGAAGTCAAATTACTGGCCAAGAGGACTGTGGGCCAGGGGACGTTTTGCCTAGTCCATTGTGTAAGGGTGTTGCTATCAGAGTCTGAAAATAGGCCACCAGCTGAGATTTGACAAGCTGAGGTGCTGGAACTGTGATTCCAATTTGGAGTCATTTGTCACTTGCAACTTCATTAAAATACAACTTGTAGACTCTCTTAGCTGAAAATTGACAAAATACTCCTCACTTTGCCAGAAGGTAGGTCTTCATTCTTTTGGGGGAAGATGATTACCAAAAGCAACATTTGTAGCTTATGTTGGGTGAAGGTAAATGTGACACCACAAATATGATAATATTTCTACTGTAAATTATGTAGAAATGGAATTAAAAGCTTTTATTCATTTCATGCATGTAATTGAGGTCATAGACTCATGCTGTCCCCAAATAAATATTTCAAGGGCAAAAGTGAAATAGTACCCTGGGAATCTAATTGCTCCTCTTTGAAGTAACTGTCATATAATCTCTCTTTACCTCTCTATTAGGTGGGCTTTATTTGAGTAGATGGAGAGATGGTTTGTTTCTGTTTGGGCAGAGGTCTGCAGACCAGATGACAGGTAATACCTGGACTCAGGTGTTTATAACTCATTCATTTTTCCCCTTTTAACTAAATCACAATAACCAGAGGCCTATAGTAACTATAACTTCATAAATTAACCACATAAAAATAAAAACATCCTTGCCAAAAAATAAGCAAGATGAAAAGACGAATGACAAGTTAGACACAATTATTGCAACTTATGTCACAAAGAGCTAATTTCTTGAATGGCTGCATCATTCAAGGTAGTTAATGTTCTAAAAAGTCACTGTGAACACCGTCTTAGCAAATCCTGAGCCATTGCTCCTGGGGAAACACAGGGGTCGTTTCCTGAGAGCTTTTGGTCACATTTTTGTCAGTCAATCAATATATAAGCCAACCTGTTTTATGTGTGTTTCTGTTTAAAAACACCTTATTTAATATACTCACAGCCAACAGCACTATAACTCATGCCTGAATGAAGCTTGTCAAACACACATATTTTATCCATAGGGCACTTCACAGCCATCTTGCTCTAAGGAACACTAGACAGACCTTAGCACTGCACTTGGGGGGCCATTTTAAATATCCAAATCACCAACTAAAAAACACAAAAATGTGAAAGTGTGGCATTAAGTAGACCATGAAAAGGACATTTTTTATTGTATGGGAGCTGAAACAAGAAGGCAGGGCACAGCCTTGCTTGACCTCAGCTGCGCACATTGGGTGACAGATTTTTCCCCTCTCTGTGCGTATCTGTGAATGAACACAAAAGCACGTTGAGTATTGATTTGGGGATTACAAAAAACTTTTAACAAGGGGGTGAATTCACCAATCTGGAATTCGTAAATAGTGAAATCTATTGTATATATAAAGAGTTTATAAAAATCAATAAGAAAAAGACCAGCTGCCCAACAGAAAATGGGCAAAGGCCATGAAGAGACAGATCTCAGAGTAGGAAACACAAATGACTCCTAAATGTATGAAAAGGTGCTCAATATCTCTCATATTAAGAGAAATGCAAATTAAATTAAAATTACATTGAGATGCCATTTTAAAATCTGTCAGAGTAGTGAAGATGGAAATTTTTGTTAAAATACTGTGTTAGAGAGGCTGTGAGGGCATAAGTACTATCATATTCTTCCTGTGGGGGTGTAAAATGATATGATATTAAATACAAGATCACTTGTTCCTTCACCTACCAATTCCATTTCCAAGAATTCATTCCATAGTTGTATTTGTATCCGTGCAAAATGACACACATACAATGCTATTCACTGCAGCATTGTTTATAAAGGGAAAAGTCTTGATAATCTAAATCAATAACTCTCTGGTTAAAGGAATGGAACTTAGGTTGAAATGCTCCCTCTCTGCTGGTTTATGCCCTTCTGCATATAAAGATTCCCATGTTACTCTTATAAAGGAAAATTCTCTTCCCTTCCCCTTCTTCCTTTCTGGTTACTGTCAGATCTTATTATTCTATCTTCTTTTCTTACCCAAGATGCCTGAACACAGGTCTCTGCATCCTGCCTCCCCCCTCCTTTCCCTCCTTACTGGGGGATTCCCAGGCCCCTGGGGTCCACAGTCCTGCTCTTTGGAAACTGCTCTGACAGAGGTAATCAATGTCTCCTCAGATGTTGCGGTCAATGAATGAGTTTCAACCATTATCCTAAAAGATTTCTTCTTAGCGTCACACTCTTAACTAGTCCATTCTTTCCTTTTAAAGTCCCCACTTCTGCTACGTGGGCAGCATGACTCCATTGTTTCACTCCTACTTCTTGGCTACCCCTTGTCGGCCCCCATTTTTCCTTTTATCCATTAAACACTCGTGTTTACTCGTGAATACTCCAGCTCCCCACAGCTCTTCTCATCCTAGTATTTTCCTTTGAAAATCAATTCAAAGAGTTTTGACAAATGTCTACACTCATGAATCCACCACTACAATCCGGAAGCAGAACATCCAACAATGTTTTCATTGCTGCGTATTCCTCCATCTGATCCATGACTCCAGCAACCAGTGAAATTCACGTTTGGTCACTACTAATGTTTGCGATTTCTAGAATTTTATATCAGTAGAATCATACATTATGCACTCTTTTGTTTCTGTCTACTTTCACCCAGTATAATGTTTTGATTTATATTGTTTTTGAGTATCAGTAGTTGGTTTCTTTTTATGGTGGAGAACTACTTCATTGTATGGATGTGCCACATTTTGTTTCTCCATTCATCTCTTGATAGCCATTTACGTTTTCTAAAGCCTGTTAGGATATTTTTTTCAAATCTTGTTCTTAGTACCATCTGCTAATTGTTTCATTCATCTTTTGTCATTTACTATACTACTTGGATATGTAGTTACTTTATGTGCTACAAAAAAAACCAAAAATATGATTAAAAGTATATAAAGGACATGTATAATTAGTTAGGATTAAAATTTTTCTAGTTTTTAATGATTTCAGGAATACCTCATTTTATTGCACTTTGCTTTACTGGACTTCAGAGATAATTGTGGTTTTTTACAAATTGAAGGTTTATGGCAACTCTGTGTTAGGCAAGTCAGCCAGTGCCATATTTCCAACAGCATTTGCTTAGTTTGTGTCTCTGTGTCACATTTTGGTAATTCTCACAATATTTCAAACTTGTTAATTATTATTATATTTGTTATGGTGATCTGTGATCCGTGATCTTTGTTGTTACTACTTCAACTCACTGAAGGCTTAGATGATGGTTAGCGCTTTATAGCAATAAAGTATTTTTTAAGTAAGCCATGTACATTGTTTTTTAAACATAATGCTATTGCACACTTAATAAACTGTAGTGTAAACAGCTTTTATATGCACTAGGAAACCTAAAAATTTTTGTAACACGCTTTACTGTGATATTTGCTTTATTGAGGTGGTCTGGAATCTAAACCATGATATTTCCAAGGTATGCTTGTATTTCCCAAAGGAAATTGCTTCAATTAAGAATGTGTAGGGGCTTCCCTGGTGGCGCAGTGGTTGCGCGTCCGCCTGCCGATTCAGGGGAACCGGGTTCGCGCCCCGGTCTGGGAGGATCCCACATGCTGCGGAGCGGCTGGGCCCGTGAGCCATGGCCGCTGAGCCTGCGCGTCCGGAGCCTGTGCTCCACAACGGGAGAGGCCACAACAGAGGGAGGCCAGAGGTCACTTTTATCTCTGGGTCATTTTGTCACTTTGATGGCAGCAACAATGAAGATTTCTGTAGAAATACATGCTGACATATAAGTAAACCAGAAGCCTCTGACAAAGCTCTTCCTTGATTTGAAGAAATGGTACAAAACATTTACAGGAATTTCAGTTATAAAGGTTGATAAATGACGTGTAGGGTTGTCTGTTACCCAATTGAAATGTAAGCTCTTGGAGACTTTCATTAGTTTTTTTTTTAAGTGACAATCATCTCTTCTCACACTGTTGTTGTTTCCTAAACAACCTTGTCTACTTTCCTAGCTTTATTAACTACCGACATGTGAAGAGTTCCTAAACCTCATCTCCAGTGGTGTATCCTCTACCCCATGCATATATTAATATTTTATGTCTCCACTTGGGTGCAATATAGGAACATGTCTGAACTGAATACAACGCCTCTAATATCCTCAGTCCCATTCTTGTTCTCTTCCTGTGTTTGAATTTATCCATTTGCACACCCCCCCAACTCACCCTAAGCCACATGTGGTCAATCATTAAGTCTTTCCAAGAATGTTCTGACTTTGCATCAGTCATGGTCCCAGCAGGAAACTGATGGCTTGCTCACATGGTGTAATTAAAGGGTGTAAAAACCACTGTGTAAAGGAGCAGTTTACAAAGTGTGGCCGTGGTTTGGGGAAACCAACAAGGATGGAGCCGTGCACAGCAGAGAGCGCCTTCCACCCTGGTCCTGAAGGGTACGGAGAGAGGGCAGTGAACAGGAACCCCAGAAAGTGGGGGGACAGAGGAGACTGCCCGATGGGGGCTGTGACATCCTGGGGAGGGAAGCAGGGAAGCAAATTCTCGGACCTCACTTCATTTTCTCTCTTCTCCTGGTGCCTCGTACAGGCAGAAACCACTGGAAGCAAGCAGACAGGGGCCAGTGGATGCAGTCAGATAGCTCAGGCTTCTAGGTCGGTGAGCAAAGTGGAGCGGCCTGGAGAGCAGGCCTGGAGAGCAGATCTGGAGAGCCAGACGGAAAACATCCAGCACAGACTCCTTCTGCAGGGACGCAGCAGACAGCTGTTACTATTTATATTAGGGTCTTACTGACCTTGATGCAATTAGTGCATGTTGCCTTTCTCATTCTTTCTATCCTATTCCCTTTGGTTCTGGCTTTCTCCCACTTTTCTTCTAAACTGCCTTTCTGCCTCTGACTGGCGCATACTTTCCAAGAGTTTTAACATCCACTCAGCATGTGGCAGGGGGTCCTGCTCTCTGGGGCACAGTGGCACTATGTGTTGGTTGTGTGTTGGTTGAAGCTGTATATTTCCCTCAGCAAAGGTCGGTTTCCTGGCAAACTTCCACCGGGGGAGTTATCTTCCCATAAGACTCTTGGGAATATCCCTATATTGTAGGTGACCTGAAATGGATAGATAATCAGGAAAGGGGGAAGTGGAGGATTTTGTTTAGAAGCTGTGATTTCCTAATAATGCCTCGGTGTGACTAAACATCTTTTCTACAAACTTCCATCGATTTGGAGATAAGAAAACATAATATATCTTATTTTGAGAAATTCCACACAAAAGAGCACGTCTGCTTATCGTATTTCTTCGTTTCTTCACTTTAAGGTGTCCTAGTTTGTTCTTCTGAGGAGGTAGAACTAGCAAACAAGACCTCTTCTTTCAATTCTTTGCAGTCTGGTATTTGTGAGTTTTAAAAGACTGGTAAATAATTTGGGAATATTCTATAGAAAAGGAGAGCGTGGGGCTTCCCTGGTGGCGCAGGGGTTGAAAGCCCGCTTGCCGATGCAGGGGACATGGGTTCGTGCCCCGGTCAGATCCCACATGCCGCAGAGCGGCTGGGCCCGTGAGCCATGGCCGCTGAGCCTGCACGTCTGGAACCTGTGCTCCGCAATGGGAGAGGCCACAACAGTGAGAGGCCTGCGTACCGCAAAAAAACTAAAGAAAAGGAGAGCGTTTATCACGCACAGCTATTTCCTTGGGGAAATGTCACCTCCTTCATCCACAAGGTCCTTGTCAGGCCATCCTTCATGAGCTCCACGGTCAACTTCCCCAGGCTGGAACAGTCATAAAGTCTCATTCCTCTCGTGATATGATTGCGGGAGGGGTGGCATATGACCCCCTAAGGACCAATAAGATCCTTGCCTGGATTGATAGAAACTCTTAAAAGAAAGAAGTTCCTTTTCATCTGGGGTTGTTCAGCTGGGTTGGTGTGACCCTGGAGCAGCTGTTTGCAATCAGGTTCTTATTTGCAAGCAGTAGAAACCCACTCTGGATAATTTAAGCAGAAAAGACATTTAGGAAAATGTCACTGGGTATCAGAAAGAATCCCTAGGATGGCTGGAGAATCAGGTACTGTTGTCAACAACTGGGAATATGGCCCCCAATTATGCCCCAGGACAAGTCCGGTGAGGACACCATTGCCACAGCGGCTGAGCCCCAAGGTCTCCAGGCTGCAGAGCTGACACTGAGCACAGGACCCCGAGACCACCAGGAATGTGAGCTCCTCAGGGAGAAGCCCACTCCATGATCCTGCTCTTCTTTCTTCTCTCTTTCTTTGCTTTTTCTGTGTCTAGTTCCAAATGTAGGACGGCTATGTTTGGTCAGTGTCACCTGGGTTACATGCCTGAGCCCCAGCTGCAAAGGCGTTTGGGAAATGAAGCATCTGACATCGTCAGTTTCTGCAAAGGGAGGGCATGTGCCCCGCTGAGACTCAGGACGTGGGAAGGTCCCTAAAGTGAGAGGAGTTCCAGATGCTATGGAACAAAAGTCACGGGACAAGCAGTCTGCAGAACTCAGCCTAGGTAGAGAGGGAAGAAGAGCCAAGAAATGGAGAGACAGACAAAACCCAGATGACATGATTGAAGCCTCTGAATCTAGATGTGCTTCAGCCTTTAAAAAAAAAACAACAAACCCTGGCCTATTTATGTTAGCCGATTAATTCTTCTTTTGGCCTAAGTTACAAACTCCCTTTTGAGTTGAGCATCTGTCACTTGTCAACAAGAGCCTCCTGCCGTATATGGTGCTGCTTTCTTATTAGTGTCGAAATCATATTCTTGCCTCTTTATTGGGGCATTTTTCCCGAGTTTCCTCTGCCAGCACCTTCTGAATACACTTGATTTCTTGGCCCATGGACAGGCCTGGGAGGAGGAGGAGGGACATTACCCTGCCCACCAGCCAGCCCCCTTGTGTGGGGGGGTCTGCCTCATCTGGGGACATGCTCCCTCCCATTCAATCCCCAGCTTTTCTCTCACTTTTCTTCAGTCTCCTGGAGCTGCCGCTGGAGGCTGTCAGCCAACTGCATTGATGGGAGACTCCTCCTTGAAGGGAGACCCAGCAGCACCTGTCCCGGTGAGGGTGCATGGAACGGTGGGTGTCTTTCTTGCTGCCTCGTGAGGACACCTGACCCAACAGTGATGCTAACGCAGAGGACAGAACACCCTTGGTGAGTTGGAGGAAGAGCATTAAGGACAGTGTTTGAGATCCTGGATCCAGCCGTGCTTGAAATCCATTCTTGGGCTCTTCTGTTGCATTAACCAATAAAGTCTTTCCTTTTCCTTAAAAAAAAAAAAAAAAAGAATATTATTCTCAGCTGGCGAGCCTGTGAGAGCCATGCTCTGTGTCCAGTTGCAGGATCAAGATGTCCAGTTTGTCTCTAAAATGTGTGGCTTTGTTCAGGGGTCTGTCTGTAAGCACAGGACCAGGAGTCAGATCCTTCCCCTCCAGGAACTGGCATATCTGGGCCCTGTGGAACTAGTTTTTGAGTGTAGGATGCACCCCAAAGATTTATCTTCTGGAGGAGTGCATGTCTTGGAGCTGTGCCCTCAGACTCCAGGGCAGACCTCTTGTTGCAGTTCCCCCTTCATCCTCTGGTCCCCCTACTTCTTGGGCTTGCCCTGGTCACAAGGGGCCTTGTAACAGGGAAGAGCTAAATCAGACTCCGCGGTTGGATCTGTTTCTTTGACTTTAACCTTTGCTTTTCGTTGCTTTTGTTATTATAATCATACATAATGGCTTGCCTCAGGGAATCCTGCCCACCTGTTAGTGCCTGCAAGAAAAAAGAAACTAACACATCCTCTCACAGAGGCTGGTCATTCCAGGAGATGTTTTGTTTTGCAAAAGGTCATTCCTTTTACTTTACTTCCTCACCACCTCTCCCTCTCTGATTCTATAAAAGAAACTGGCATCCAGACCCAGATAAGATGGTTTTTCAGAGACACTAGTCTGCCATCTTCTCAGTCTGCTGGGTTTCTGAATAAAGTCGTATTCCTTGCCTCAACACCTCATCTCCGATTCATTGGCCTGTCATGCAGCGAGGGGAGAAAGCTTGGACTCGGTAACAGAGTCACCTCAGCTTCACAGAGCAGGGATGGGGGTGAGGGCTGGATACTCCTTCCTGTCTGTGTGATGCCTTCCCTTCTCTGATGGCACTGGGGGTGAGGCCTTGAGACCTTTGGTCCAGGAGAAGTGGGTGAGAGGTAAAGGAGTTTAGGGAACAAAACGGGGGAAGTCTAATATCTCCTTGGCCTTCCAGAATGTACACCTTCCTCCTGCATGCCTGAGACACTCTGTGGAGAGCTTGGCTCCCTCATCCCATCTACCCGGGAGGCTGGAGAGCAGCTTCTGTATATATCCAGCATGTCTGGGGTTTCTGAGAACTGGCCCCTCAACCCCAACTGTCCCTTCCTAGGGAACTGTGATAAATTTCGGACTGCCAAGAGCTGGCGAGCGGGCAGAAGAGGGAAGAACAGGGTAAACCTAAGCTGGGCTGGCCTCTGCTCACTTGCTGGACCCCGAGACACCTGAGCCCTGGCACACATGTGAACTGATGAGGCCTTTTGTCATCAGGAAGCAGCAGGTGGGCTATGATGCTCTGTGATGCAGCCGAGCCAAAGCCAAACGACTCTTAAGACATCCCTTAGCACAGGGAACTCTGTTCAATACTTTGTAATAACCTAAATGGGAAAAGAACTTGAAAAAGAATAGATAGATGTATATGTAAAACTGAATCACTTTGCTGTACATCTGAAACTAACACAACATTGTTAATCAACTATACTCCGATATAAAATAAAAATTAAAAAAATAAAATAAAATAAAAAGAAAAGACATCCCTTATCTTACCCCACCTTGGCGTCCGCATTTAGACTCTAAATCCTCTCTCTGCCTTTGGATTTGCAGTGAATCTACTGAGTAAATAGCAGATGCTAAGAACTGAGTGATATGTTTTTAACTTTTCAAACAGGGGATGGCATTTAACTTCTCTCGAAACCTCCAGACTCTGGGCTATCACACACTTGTTGGCCGCATTTCCCTTTGAACCTGGAAAGTTTTCAGCAGAGGTCGTGGTCAGCAGGTGGTGTGGAGCCCGGAGGAAGTGAAAGCAGGTTTTGACAATGACCTTTCCATTCTTTTTCATTAAAAAATTTTTTTTTAATTGGGGTATAGTTGTTTTACAATGTTGTGTTAGTTTCTACTGTACAGCGAAGTGGAGTTCCCTGTGCTACACAGCAGGTTCTTATTAGTTATCTATTTTATACATATTAGTGTATATATGTCAATCCCAATCTCCCAGTTCATCCTCCCACCCCTGCTTTCCCCCTGACCTTTCCATTCTCTAAGACTTTTCCTTTGCCCATAAAAAATTGTAGATTAACCTGATAGCAATATGTAAATCAGCTGTCTCCTTCCTCTCATTTTCATCCATTGCTCTGCAAAACCCATCCTTCCTCTGGAAATGGAAGGAACTGATGTAATTGTTCTCTGCCGAGGACAGTGTAGAGATTTGGGCTCCTTGCCAAGTATGTTTCCTGCCAGGCCCACTCCTTCACTCGGTTTAATTATGAGCGATTGTTTGGGCTGTGATGTGAAGAAATATTAGAGAATGGAAAAAAAAGAAGAGCAGAGTTCAGAATATCCTGCTGTAACTGATTCATGGTTTGGCAAGAACTCTTCACTAGATTTTATGCTTCAGCCTTGTGATGGGATCCTAGGGAGCAACCTTGCCATATAAGCACATAAAGCCCAATTCTCTGGTTTATTTTGAAAAGGGCTAAGGGGAAGCATTTAAGAAATGCAGGAATAACATCAGCCAGCCACAGGGTGAAGTACTGTGTTAGTCATGGGCAGTGCCCTCCTCCGAGGGACTGAGGTTATTTCAAACTGGACATTCGCACCACCTATATTTAGCTGGTGTGTCACATTTTACTGCTTAGTTTTCATATATTTGACAAATCTCCCATGTTGCGGGAAGGCTCTGATCAGTTCTCATGGTTTGTGATCAGGGAGGGACGTGGAGCTGAGCCCTGGGAGGAAGGTGTGGACGGAGACTTTTATTCCAGATCTGGGGCTGAATCAGGCAGCCCCGAAGCAGAAGCATCAAGTGACCACTGATGGGAGAGAGGGCATGTGGGTGAGACAGTCTGAGGTCAGACCACAGGGGCATTTATTGTTTCTGTTTGTTGATTAATAAAGTAAAAGACTGTGAATGAAACATGCCACCTGCCATATCAGTAAACAAAGGATGTCGCAGCCATCAAGCCATCACATTATAGCCACCCCCACAGTGAGCCCTGAGAGGGAAATCAGGATGGAAACAGGATGCCCGACATCAAACCATCAGACACTGCAGCTGCCCCCTCCCCAAGGGTGCACCTGAGGGGACTCAGAATGAGAAGGCACAGGATACTGGCCCCAGATAGCTGAGGTACATACCAAAGGAATGATTTCAGTGAGCCCAGACTCTTGCGTCTTCCCATACATAGAAAAGCGCTAAGTTCCTTAACTTGAGATGTCTGGTTTCCTTTAATTAACAGTCATCTTTTGATGTTCCGACTACCTGGTTTTTGTTGCAAAAACTCCTGTATGTTCTGGCTCCGCCTACCTCTTCGGAGCCGTCCCTCAGAGCTATTGGAGAGGCTGCCTCTTGGGCTGGAGGTCCTCAGAAAGTCCTCCGAATAAAATGTCATTCTCAACTTTTAAGTTCTGTGTTCTTTTTGGTTAATGAGGCAAATACAGAAAAGCATAAAAAGAAATTTCAAATTGCCTTGTCCCCCACCGCCTGGAGATAACACCTGCAAACTTCAAGGCTTTCTCTGTGCATAGATTTGTGAATAATTACAAACATTTAACTAAACTGTTTTGTAAAATACTTTTTCAATTAAAATATATCATGAGCATCTCCTTTGCTATTAATTCAAAGGAGGCAAGCTTTAGTGAGTGGATATGACTGCATTTAACAGCTGTACAAGCACTCTGAGAGTTAGGTTTTGTGTAAATGTATATTGTGTTTTTATTTATTTATTTTTAACTTTTTATTTTGTATTGGAGTATAGTTGATTAACAGTGTTGTGATAGTTTCAGGTTGTGGTTGTTTTAATTGTGTGTTTGAAGATCACTGAGGTTGAGCAAATTTTTTTCTTATTTATGGCCATTTATGTAATTCTTCTTTGGTGAACTACCTAGTCATATCTTTGTCCATATTTCTATTGGGGGAGCTTGGATTCATCTTAATTGATTGGAAAGATCTCTCTCTGTTTAACATATTAACATATTTTGCAGTTTTTTGCCTTCTTATTTTGTTCAGTGTTTTTATTTATTTATTTATTTATTATATATATTTTTATGCGGTATGCGGGCCTCTCACTGCTGTGGCCTCTCCTGTTGCGGAGCACAGGCTCCGGACGCACAGGCCCAGCGGCCATGGTTCACGGACCCAGCCTCTCCGCGGCATGTGGGATCCTCCCGGACCAGGGCACAAACCCGTGTCCCCTGCATCAGCAGGCAGACCCCCAACCACCATGCCACCAGGGAAGCCCGTTTTTATTTTTAATTAGGAAGATTTACAACTGTATGCAGTCACATACATCAGGTTTTTTTCCCTTTACCTTTTCTTCTGCTTTTATGCCCCAAAAAGCTCTGGGCCCTGAGTGCATGTACTTTTCACCCACTTTCTTCCAGTTTTTCCACAGACACAATTTTACATTCAACTCCCTCTTACATCTGGAATTCCTTTTGCTGTGTGATGTCAGGATGGCTTTGAATTGTACTTGCATATGTGGAATATTCTTTTCTGTCTTGAATTGATTTATATCTGTTCTCCTACCATGACCACAGTGGTTGAACTCATAAATTTATAACATGCTTTCATATCTGAGGGGAAGTATTCCCTCTGTTTTACTATTGTTTTGGAATTTGCTTGGCTGTTTATGCCAGTTGAACTTCTTTTGATAAATTTTGTCAAATTTCCTTTGGAAAATTTTCCTCTTCAGGAACATAATGTTTCTCTCCATTCCTTATATTCTTCCTTGATATTTTTGTAGTTTTTCTCATCCACGTCTTAACACAGGTAGTCTGTGGGGGAAAAACAAACAAAAAATTAATTTAGTGTTAAAAAAACCAGGTTTGGGTGCAATAGAATGCAATAGCTGATAATTTCTTATTCTACAGGCCACTTACGCACTCTTGAGGTATTCTGAGCCCTCATAGAGAAGAATGATTTCTAATATCTGAATATGGCAGAGCAGGAGTTTTAAAAGATTTTTCTTTTTACCAAATGTGTCAAACAAGATCAGATATTTAAAGCCCTCTATACTTCATTGTGTTTACTGGAAAATTTTAATAAGTTTTCACGTTATGATCTTACATATCCAATGAGAAAATGAAGATAATCCTTCTATTAACGGATTATCCCTTCCTTACAAAGCCATCAATGATTAAAATTATTTTTTAACTTAAATGAATGTTTCAATTGAATCAAGGGTCTAGTTAATAAATATGACTGAAGCAACTGGTTCTTGATGTTCAGCTCAATAGATATTCTGGATTTATAATTAGCGCTTGCTTGCATTGACTTCTAAGCGATTTGTACTCAACCTGGTTTGTTTCCAAAGATGGAAGAAAATACTGTGTTGCCCATTCTACAGCAAGGAATGTACAAGATTTATACTAGAGGATGTTGACATGCTTCTACCCAAACAGTCACAGGTAAGTGAAATGAATGGTAAACCAGCACATATTTGAAGACTGTTGTGGAGGATGAGAATCAGGCACCATTGAGAGTTTGTCTTCCTCAGCACTGTTGAGAATAGGAACAGGAAATGCCCCAGGTGACACTTGCTGTTAGGGAATTAATGTTAGGAAGAGACCTTGAAGCTTTGTTCCCAAGAAATATAAACAAACTTTCCCTGGCAGGTGAAGGCAGATCATTCTGAAACAAAGGGAGGTGCGAATAAATTTTGATGGGAGTGAGAAGAGAGTATGGAGTGAGGACCTCGTTCCAAGTATGACCACGTGGACTCTTAATCATGTGACAAAGTGGTTGCTGCCCTGCATGTCCACTTCCACATCTTAACCTAGAGTCCTTTCAGCCACAGAAAAATCAAACCATTTAGTCTTTAGCTTTTTCTACTGGCATGAGTAAAGTTGTACCAACGTGCATCTCATCATCCACCTAAAATCACTGTAAAAATGACATTTTATCTCTTTGTGATGAATTGACATCCCTTTAAAGTCTATAGATGTAGAGATTTCAAATTTGATTTTTATCTAGTCCATGAATCATAAATTATAGTTAAATAAATAAGGGAATAATTGTAAAGAGTGAGTTTCTTCTAAAATAATTGATCTTAATGTTTAGAGTCATTTATAAAGTATGAAAATACAAATACTCTGCACATACCAGCCCACCCTCACCTTGTTGAGTCGTAGGAGAGATTGTTAGCAGTTCCTGATCAGAGTACTGAGATTAGCACAAATTCGAAATGCTTGATTTCACTGAATAGTGTTTTAGCTAAAGCAATTGTACTCAAATGCTCATGGGTATTATGATACACAGTTAAGAATTATTTTACTCCCAAGTAGTAGAGAACTGGATGAATGGGCTTACGTAGTGAGGACATTTATTATCTCATATAATAAGAGGTCCAGAGGCAGATGCCTCAGAGCAGGCTGGTTTCCTGGCTTCATGCCCTGGAGTCTTCCTCTCTGCTCTGGCCTCAGTGTGTTGGGAGGGGCTGGGCATCTCCCCTCACTGTCTCAAAGCATCATTTCCAGACACAAAATTATCCTGTGGAAGAATATGACTGTTTTCTCTCATTTCTGTTTTTTGAGAGGGTGGAAAATTTTTCCAGAAGTCCCTGGAAGACTTGCCCTCACATCTCATTGGCCAGATCCAGGCCATGTACCCACCCCTAAATGAATCACTGACCAGGGAAGTAATATGACCATTGTGGGTTTAGGCTAATCAGGGTTTACACTCTGAATTACATGGGGGATGAACAAGCAGACGAAATTGGGGTTATACCAGCAAGAAGGAAGGAAGAGGCTGTTGACTGGACAACCAGCATTAGAAAGTGATTTCCCATATACCACACATGCAGGATAATCAAGGAATAATGGCATTTTCAATCAGTTTTAAATATTTTAATATTGACTGAAGTAAAATGGGAAAGCTCCTAAAATTACATGTTTCTGATGTGCCGTTAAAATTTGTATTTATTTGGGAGCTCACTGAGACCTTACATCTTGAAATTTTAAGTTCCTATTCTAGGTGTATCTTTGAGAAATTATATATTTTTTGCTAAGTAAATTAAGGTAGAGTGTATACAAGTGCATTTTTAACAGTACAAGGAACACCCCCAGACCTTAGAAGTGCCATTAGTCCGTCGTGGTTGACCAGTTCTCCTTCTAAACACAAATTGGCCCAGTGGGAATGAAACCTCTTACAAACTATTGCTTCCTCAATTGCTAAACTCATTGTGCTGTTTTTCTGCCATGAAACAATTTTCCACTCATGGTACTGTGGAAACACTCATCTGGAAGAAACCTGCTTTTGTCCCTTTGAGAGGTGCTGGTCTTGAGTTCAAACCAATTCCCATCAACCTAATTGCTCCTGCCCCATGGTCTCAGGAGTAAAGAATTTTCCCTTTGTTTGCAACCTGTTGGAGGGGCAGGGATCCCAAGATTTATTGCTTGCAAGAGAAGAGAGAAATATGACTATACATGACATCCTCCTCTTGGTTTAGTTGCTTTTCTGGCACTGCTTGGTTCTACATTTGGATGTTGCTGCATTTTACAAAACATACTTCTTTTCAAATGGGAGCAGCCCATGCTCACTCCCAAGCCTCAGCTTCTGAGCCATTGACATGATCTCAACCAGACACACGTCAGATTTTCCTGTTGTAAGACTTGGCCTTCAAAGCTAAAAGCCTGCCCCTGCACAGGCCCAGAAGTCTCCTCGATTTGCAGAGGGAGATGTCATGGGAGAAATGAGCCTGCACAGGCTCAGCTGTGGAAGGCTAGGCTGTATTCAGGGTTTCATCTGTGAGTCAGACTGTCCCACCTTTTAGTCCTTTTGCATTTCCACATTTCCTCCCATTGCAGTTTTCCTATCTTTCATCCTTTTAAAAAAATCCCTTTCATTCTATCCAAATGTAATCTCAGAAAAGGAATCCAATAAACTCAATAACATACAAAGGTAAATGCTACAAGGTTAGAGACACATTTGCATTCATCCTTCCCTTGAATTTTCAATTGAGACAAACCTTTAAGTCAAAGGATACATTTCCAATTGTGACATTTTTGTCTTCAAAAAAAGGCAGTAAGAAAGCTTTTCTTTCTTTTCTGTTTTCTTGTTTTTCTTATTTGAGGGGTTGGAATTTTTCCTGGGCACCCTGAAATCCTCCCATATACTGAGGTGTCTTCCTAGTATGAGAGGGGGTGCTGTGAGGAAGTGAAAACAGACTGGGAGAGAAATGATTGTTAAGATGATGTAAAGGTTCAGAGTCCAATCCTCAGATCAATGAAACTGCTCTATGGCAACCCAGCTCACCACCCTCCCCACCTGTGAGGCTTTGACAAATGAGGACCATGAGAGCATTTTACTGCCACGTTGGGACTCATGGGCTTATAACTTTGGGTGATCCTTTGACTTTATTAGCAAACTAGACTACTGGGGATAAAGTTTAGATTAGAAATATCTTAGAAAATCCTAAACACTGTATTTATGTCCTACCTACAGCCAAAGTAGAGTGGTGGCAGCTTACATTAAAGAAGATGTGGTACATATATACAATGGAATATTACTCAGCCATAAAGAAGTATGAAATAATGCCATTTGCAGCAATGTGGATGGACTTAGAGATTATCATACTAAGTGAAGTAAGCCAGACAGAGAAAGGAAAATACCATATGATATCACTTATATGTGGAATCTAAAGTATGACACAAATGAACTTATTTATAAAACAGAAATAAACTCACAGACATAGAAAACAAACTTATGGTTACCAAAGGGGAAGGAGAGGCGAGAGATAAATTGGGAGTTTGGGATTAAAATATACACACTACTATATATAAAATAGATAACCAACAAGGACCTACTGTATAGCACAGGGAACTATACTCAATATCTTGTAATAACCTATAATGGAAGAGAATGTAAAAAAAGAATATATATATTTGTATATATATGTATAACTGAATCACTTTGCTGTACACCTGAAACTAACACAACATTGTAAATCAACCATATTTCAACAAAAATTTTAAAAAAAATCTCAAGCAATAAAATAGCAAAACCATTAAAACAAGAGAAAAAAAAAGATTCAAGAAAAAGAAGTTAAAGGGTAAGAGTTGTTTTATACCAGAAAATTATTTATATTAAACTTTTCTTTGGAGCATAAAACTTAGTGCTGACCTTAGAATCAAGAAGCAGGTAAGGGGTATACAGTTCTCATGATCTTCCTTGATAATCCATCAAGAGAAAAAGAAAACCCAGCTCTCAACTCAGGAAGGAATCTGTCATGTAGGATTTTATACGGGGAACTGAACATACAGAAGAAAAGATGATTTATTCCTGGAGAGTCATTTTTGTCAAATGTGGATAGCTATTTAAAATATTAAGAGATTTGAGAAGTTTGGGGACAGAGTTTTATGGTGAGCTGTAATTGGTTTTTCCTGATAGATTTGACTCCTGATTGTTTAGGATTCCTGAGATTAAAGGAGGTAACGGAATCTATTTTAAGAACCTCAAAAAATGTTTTCTGGAATGTTGCCCAGGAACAAGGTTCTGGAGAGATGCCCCGAGCACCCCGGCATCCTCTCTTGGGGAAAGGATTTTACACAACCCCATGGGGCCGTTCGAGTATTCAATTTGCCAGCGACTCAGAAACAAAAATGGAATGAAATACTTTCTTGAAACTTAAATAGTCCCTCTTGTATAAGCCTGAAAAGGTGCCCAATAATAGCTATGGTAAACAATTGTGCCCGGGGCATGAGAGAGCAGACCGCTTGAATTTCTGAATCTTTTTTTTCTGGGCTCTTTAAAGAGAGAGATAACGTCTAGCAAATTGGGTAGAATAAGTTCAGAGCTGCTTTGGCTGTGTAATCTTTACTCAGGGAAAAGCAAATTGTAGCCCCAAAGCTATCCAAGAGAAACTGAGAGGAACCCAGCTCAACTGTCTGAGAACCGGGCAAGGCTTGTGATGGGAAAGCAGTGCAGCACAAAGCCCTTTCACCTGCCACCCTGTGATGCAGATGGTTTGCTATGGATGGAGATAAGTTGGATTTATGGGAGGGGTCTCCCCAAAGGGTCTAGCACACAATCCCCTTTCCTGGTCAAACAGGAAAGTCATTCATCTGTAAACAACATCCAGGAGAAAATGGCCCTTGAAGATGGTATCTGGCAAAAGCATTGTGTGCTGGTGAAAGAAACTCCTTGTTTCCATAGAGGTGGAGGAATCATTGAGGCTTCTAATTCTCGTCTGCCTCTTTTCTGAAAGGTCACTGCCTAGATTTTCTCATTTACAGCACCTGACACGGCTACTTCTGCCAGGATTCATTAGTACCATCTCAACGGTTCCCTTTGCCAATTAGAAAGAATTTCACCTTAATGAGGGTCTGGGACACTAAAAGACTCAACATCGCCAACTCAAGTGACAACTGGGAGAGACACGCACATTGTCAAAGACGCAAATGTTTGTTTTTTCCAATCTAATGAAATCATACAGCCTCATTATGCTCATAATGCATTTATCTTGGCAGCCAGCCAAGGGAATGCTTGTTGATTACATCAGCCATCAACTCAGATGTTCAATACAAGCTCAGAGTTAGGCCAGGTCAGTACAGTTCAAAAGATCTGCACTGGCCAGTAATTACCTTTATTTTGATCTAATTACTGTTCTGACTTGTCAACTACTAGGATATGGGCATTGCTTTTAAATCAGAGATTCTCAGATTCCTGCTATAGTTCTCATCCTGGGAGGGCATAGCCTCCCAACCCTGCCACCCTCAGGGTGTCTGGAAATGTCGGGGGGGGGCATTCTGGATTGTCCCAATCAGATTTTAGTAGACAGGGATCAAGGATGCTAACAACCCTGAAACATGTAGGACAGACCCATCCAAGGAAGGACTGCATCACCCAAAATGTCTCAGGTGAGAAATATTGCCTGACATCTACCTCTCAGACTTGGGTTGGGTCCTCTTAGGGTCCACTTATGTCCATGTGAAGCAAATCTCCTGAAATATACAACCAACTGGTAATGGCACAGGTGACCAAACTCAAAACATCTCTCACAGTGAACTATGGTACAACAGAAGTCACCTTGTATAAAGCCACAAAGACACATATTTAAGTCTCTAACATTTGCCAGTGGTGTGACTTCTGCCAAATGTCTTAACGGCTGCAAGCCTTGGTTTCTAGGTCAGTAAAATGAAGGTATAAAAACCTACCTCACATGGCTGTGAGCATTAAAATAGATGATGAGTGTGTGATCACATGATATCTATCATGTCTATATGGCCTGAGGCTTCTGGTCTCTGGGACACTGACTTCGAAAAAAGAGGCCTCAGCCTCATCCCCAGAAGGTCAAGGGTCTCACAAAGCACACATTCATTTAGTAGTTTGGGAAGACAATCTGTCCCTCCACTCAGGGCTGCACATAACAGGGGTCGCCATTCATATCTCATGAAAGAATTCAACAAGGAGTTACCACCAGGGCTAGTCTCCTCTGGCCTTTGGTCATGCCTGGCCCTGGTAGAGATTCAGGGCAGAGAAGTTTCAAAGGAACAGGGAGAGAGGCAGAGCTGTAACAAGCCCTAAGGACTCAAGGGCAATGCAGGGCAGGTGCGTTCTGATAGGCACTGATCTGGCATCTTTGTCCAAACATACAGACATCCAGGGCCTTGCACGACCACAAGGGAAGGCCTGGGGCTGAGGGGTGGATCCACGCAGATCAAGTCTAAAAGTGGCAATGGAGGGCCGGCCCTCAACGGAAAGGAGAGAAAAGTGTCTCGTGGGGGGTGAATAGGAGGAGGAACAGTTCCTTCAAGGAAAGGCCCCCATGGGCTGCAGTAGAGTGGACTCCAAACCTGGCCACCACTAAACACAGGGCCGTTGCTACTTTGAATAGATTTAGTAACAATCCCAATGTTTTAAACCATTCAGTCCTGTACAGATCTGTTACTTATGTGGGTCTATTTATACCAAAGGGGAAAGCTGGGGAGGAGGGATAAATTAGGAATTTGGGAGTAACATTACTTATTTATTGTAGAAAATTTAGAAAACAGTTAAGCAAAACTAAGAACATTTAAAGCACTTAAAGCCCCACGGAGAGAGAACCATGATGAACACTTCAGTGAATTTCCTTCAGGTGTTATTACTGACGTAGAAATAATCAAAGAGAAAGACTAATGTCACACTTTAGATGCTTTCTTCTTTTTTCACTTGCAAGACCGAATCTTTCTAGTTGGGCTGGTCATCTGGTGAGTTCAGAGGGTGCTTCTGTGTGGTGTGAGATGGTGGACAGGTCGTGGGTGGGGGGGTGGGAGAGGGTTTCCAGGGGAAAGTGCTCATTGTGTGCCGTTGACCTGGAGACCTGATTCACATCCGCCCGGTGACCAGGAGGCGGCTGTTCTTGATGGGAGGCCAAATGGCCAGGGAGCCAAATGAAAAGGTTACGTCTGCTTGAAAACAACACTCAGGGCCCTCCTGGATGAACCCTGGCCTCCAGCTTTGCTTCCTGGTTCAGGCTTCAGTAGAGCTGGGACTTTCAGAGGCTTCAAAAAGATATCAGTGGTCTTTGTGTTGTTTATGTTGGGGCAAAGCACATCCCCCCCCCACCCCCCCACCCCTGCCCCGAGCAGTTTCTTTTTATCCCTGTAACAACCTTGTATGAACATTTTCCCCAACCATTGGGAGATCTACATCATTTCAAATGGATGCCTGGTCGTCCACTGAATGTATTAGAATAAGGGAAAAGAATTTCCTGTTGTCGAGCATTTAGCTTGTTTCCAACTTTAGACTTGTTTTCAAATAGTGTTTGTCATGTTAAAACACAGTTTAACATGTTTGTCATGTTAAAAATAAAGTTAAGCAAATAATTGTGTAACCTGAAAACAAAATTATGATTAATAAACGCCCTGGTTATTCATGTATGAGACAGAGCACAAACTAGAAGAACCAGAGATGGACACGTCCCTGGCTGTGCTTTTGAAGGACATAGTTTAACCTCTTTTTGTTTACACTGTAGGAAATTGAGAGGTAGCAAAGCTAAACTACTTGTTCCAATCACATGACAAGCGAATGAAAACTACAGGTTTCTGACATTCTGTCTTGTATCCTTTATCTGGTTAATGTTTAAATTCAATCGTGTGTTAGATGTAAAATTTAAATAAATAAGAAAAGAAGAAGATGGGCGTTGCTGCTAATAATTCCAGCATTAGGGACTTCCCTGGTGGTGCAGTGGTTAAGAATCCACCTGTCCATGCAGGGCACACGGGTTCGAGTCCTAGTCCGGGAAGATCCCACATGCCACGGAGCAACTAAGTCTGTGCACCACAACTACTGAGCCTGCACTCAACAAAATTATGATTAATAAACGCCCTGGTTATTCATGTATGAGACAGAGCACAAACTAGAAGAACCAGAGATGGACACGTCCCTGGCTGTGCTTTTGAAGGACATAGTTTAACCTCTTTTTGTTTACACTGTAGGAAATTGAGAGGTAGCAAAGCTAAACTACTTGTTCCAATCACATGACAAGCGAATGAAAACTACAGGTTTCTGACATTCTGTCTTGTATCCTTTATCTGGTTAATGTTTAAATTCAATCGTGTGTTAGATGTAAAATTTAAATAAATAAGAAAAGAAGAAGATGGGCGTTGCTGCTAATAATTCCAGCATTAGGGACTTCCCTGGTGGTGCAGTGGTTAAGAATCCACCTGTCCATGCAGGGCACACGGGTTCGAGTCCTAGTCCGGGAAGATCCCACATGCCACGGAGCAACTAAGTCTGTGCACCACAACTACTGAGCCTGCACTCTAGAGCCCGCGAGCCACAACTACTGAGCCCCCATGCCACAACTACTGAAGCCCTTGCACCTAGAGCCTATGCTCTGCAACAAGAGAAGCCACTGCAAGGAGAAGCCGGCACACCGCAATGAAGAGTAGCCCCCGCTCGCCACGACTAGAGAAAACCCACTTGCAGCAACGAAGACCCAGCACAGCCAAAAATAAAAAATAAAAAATAAATTTAAAAAAAGGTTTAAAAAAAATTCCAGCATTCTATCTACCCGAGGCCTATAAAAATATGTTTTTTGTTATTCAAATATATTTCCATTTATTTCCAAGGAATGGTGCCCTGAAAATGTACCATGGGTATTTGTTCTCTTCAACCCACACCATTTTTTAAAATAAATAAATAAATAAATAAATAAATAAATAAATAATTCTAACAACTTTATTGGAATATAATTGCTTTACAATGTTGTGTTAGTTCCTGCTGTATAACAAAGTGAATCAGCCATATGTATACGTATATCCCCATATCCCCTCCCTCTTGCATCTCCCTCCCACCCTCCCTATCCCAACCCTCTAGGTGGTCACACAGCACCGAGCTGATCTCCCTGTGGACCCACACCATTTTAATTTTAAACCTTTTCAATGCCTTTTATATTCGTGCAGCCAACTTCTTGCCAAGACAGTTTCACCTGTCCTGTTTCCTGGTCCTGCCTCCTGTGATTTAATTTTGTTTCTGTGAACTCTGGCTGCCTGGTCACTTAGGTTAGTGTTCACGTTCAGAGCACCTACTGTGTCAGGGATTTCTTTTTTAATTTAATAAAAGGGGCTTTTTCACGTCTTTCATCAGGTTTGCAATAATCTCAGGCACATCCCTAAAGGTACAGCCTCTGTTCTCCCTTACACTGTGGTTTGAATCCCACTGTTGTGACACCAAAGTAGTCCAGGCACCTCCCTGTGTGACCCGGAAGGATGCTGGGCCCAATGCACGAGACATTCTCCCCCCTACCTGCCCTCTGCGCCCATCACTGGTGTCTGTGAGGACCTCCAATTCCAGGAGGATGACCTAGAATCCTATCAAAAAATCAGAGCTGCAATACCCCTTCCTGTCATTCTTTTAAGGATAATTGATAGACATTCTTTTATTTGTGATGATTTATTTGCAGCAAAAATAAAATTATTATTCAGTGGTGTTCTGGGCACATCACATCTCGCTAGTTTTTTGTTGGTCAGTTTGCAGTGATATACTCAGAGAGGACCACGGATTAGATTAAGGAAGAGTTGCGTTTCCCTTGATGTGGGACTCAGATGGGACTTCAGAGGAGCCGGCAGTTCTTTGTCTTGCTTCTCAGACTCACATAATGGAACGTAGATCTTAGAAAGTTCCCCTCTGCCCAAATCACCCGGTTTAATTTAATAGGCTGCTTGATTAGGACTGGGAGACTTTATCTTCCATCCTACATTAACATGTCCATTCCAAGCAGTATGGAAAAATGGGACATGACTCAGGAAGAAAAATTTGAGGATGTGCTCAGACAGAGCTTTTAGAAAAATCAATGACACATGCTCTAATACATCATATTTTCAGGGTTTAAAAACATTACTTTATTAATTAATATAATAAAAGGCTTACAAGACATAAACAGAAAAAACAAACACCCTGATTCCATGAGCTCAGTTGGTGAACCAAGAGTAGAAGTATTATGAGGCTCTTTGCTGCCCTCTGGCGGTTGATCATCTCCATAACACAGACCTGGCTCTGGCTATTTGAACTAGCTTTCAGAAACTATTATCAGGGAAATTCTTCTACAGAGTAATTTTGATGTGGAATGAGCTGGTACATTCTATAATAACTTTTGGCAGAAAATTATAAGTTGGAATTGATAATCAATTAAACTTCTTATTAAATTCTATGAAAGTTGTAATAAAAATTATTTAGTATATTATAGGTAGAAACTTAATATTGAAAGACTATAAAATGTGGTTTGCTTTAGGTAAACATCTGTTAAATAGAATTCTTCTGACATTCATAAGGGAAAATACTCCATATTGCACTGTTTGTATAAAATAGAGGTTCCACACATATTTCCATTTGGCCATAACAGGTATTTTCCATTGGCCATAACAGGTACGCAATTTAAAATATTATTAATAAATGTCACTTCTTTTCCCAGAATATTTGGAGATGTTAGATATTTTCTTTTCTTCTTTAATTTATATTCTTTGAGTATCTTTCCTGACATGGGGCCCTGTTTGGGAGAATTTCATACTCTGATGGTGTTCCTTTCTTCCAAATTCCTTTAAATTCCAGTGAGACGACATCAAAAGTGCTAGAATCTTAATGACATACCAGGCTGAGTTATGGGCCTGTAAGCCAGTGGGTTAGAGCTGTTTTGCTTTCTAGTTCTCTTGTCTTGCCTCCTAATGCTGTTGGGCTCCCTACCACATAGACCTGATAACCTGGGAGAGAGGGTAAGGAAGGATGTGGTTCAAATCACACTTTTGGGTCATCATTATTCTAGGGTTCAAATTCACAAATGAAATCAATAACTTTAAAAGGACATTGATGTGTAAGTTATAATCTAGCATCATCTCTCCCACACTTGATTTGGGGGATTTTTTTACATAATAAATTTACAGATGATCTTCGAATGTTGCCTCTTGATTCAACCAGATTTGACAACCATAAAGTCCTAAGAACAACTTCTACAGTTTGTTGAGAACCAACTAAGTTCTGAGGTACTCTCGTGGGCTCCTCTCCCTCAAATCAAAAACAAAGATGACATACACCATCATTTTGTACATCACCAAGGAAGGAAAAAATGTGCAATTAAAGTATTATTAAACACATTATTATCACATAGAGTTTTTGTTGTGTAAATGTTGAAAGAGTTGTTTTGGACTTAACTAAACGTTGGTTTACTTCATCACATGTCACTCTTGTGCTTATCTAAGAAGGAAAGTACAAGCAAATTCAATGGGCTAAAGAATCCTAAAAGTTTTGTTTTCTTTGATTCTTGCGTTCAGAGTTTATTGAATCACTTCTCACTAAGAGCTGTTGAGGTTCTTGCTTCTCTAACCATTATAGTCTTCTGTACCTTTGAGAATGTAGGTGACACAGCATTTCTTCCAAGTTGCTTCCTTATGACCCCTGGGATTTCCTTCCCCGATGCTGACACTTTTTCTGCTAGGTTTGGTTTGGTGTTTTCTTAAGTGTCAGCAGAAGGTTTTCAGGCAACAACCAGGACCCACACTCCTTCCTTGAACAATTCTGCAATGGTCTTTTGACTGGAAGTTAAGTTGCCAGTCATGCGAGGAGGGTTAACAGCAAGTCTGTGAGTGGACAGACCATGACATCAGGATTGTGACTGCTCCCTTCCTGATAGTGACCTAAGATGTTGTAGATTGAGATGCATTCCCATTCTGGAGGTGCTCAGATGTGGGGGAAACATGCTTTTCCAAATCAGTGAAGTGTGGTGTGGTACCCTTTAATCCTGATTATAACCCTGTAAGATAGGCGTTGTTTTCTCTGATTTACAGATGATTCTGTGAAGCTATAGCCCTGAAGGAAGATTCCAGAATACAGAGAACAGACTCTATAAGAGGGATGGTTGCCTTGAAGTAACTAGAAGAAACAAAAAGCGGTTGGACCAGTTAATGTCACCTGACATCAGGTACCCTGTTTTCAAAGAAACATGTTTATTATGAATGATGTGTTCAGAGGACCCAGAAAAAAATTTCACATGATACTGCAGAATTTTCAAAAGCTCTGATAAAATGTAAATGGCCTTTGATTGTGATTTCCGAAAAGCAAATAAAGAGATGTTCTATAACATTTTTGCATTGTATCCTGAAACAAAATCATTGAAGCTGCAGTGACTGCTTCAGGAAAATGAGACTGGGCTGTTGATGTTATATTTGTAAATGGGCAGCAAGGCTGCTCCCTGGAGAAATTTTAATCATCTTCAGCAAAGATACAAAAGCCTCTTCAGAAGTGTACAATAAATGCTGGAGAGGGTGTGGAGAAAAGGGAACCCTCTTACACTGTTGGTAGGAATGTAAATTGGTACAGCCACTGTGGAAAACAGTATGGAGGTTCCTCATAAAAGTAAAACTAGAATTGCCATATGATCCAGCAATCCCACTCCTGGGCATATATCCAGACAATAATTTGAAAAGATACACGCACCCCTGTGTTCATAGCAGCACTATTCACAATAGCCAAGACAAGGAAAAAACCTAAATGTCCATGGCAGATGAATGGATAAAGAAGATGTGGTACATATATACAATGGAATAAATACTACTCAGCCATAAAAAAGAATGAAGTAATGCCATTTGCAGCAACATGGATGAACCTAGAGATTATCATACTAAGTGAAGTAAGTCAAAAAGAGAAAGACAAGTACCATATGATATCACTCATGTGTGGAATCTAAAATACGACACAAATGAACATATCTGTGAAACAGAAACAGACTCACAGACACAGAGAGCAGACGTGTGGTTGCCAAGGGGGAAGGGGGCTGGGGGAGGGATGGAGTGGGAGTTTGGGATTAGCAGATGCAAATTATTATATATAGAATGGATAAACAACAAGGTCCTACTGTAGAGCACAGGGAACTATATTCAATATCCTGTGATAAATCATAATGGAAACGAATATGAAAAAGAAAAAATATATATATATACACATATAAAGAATCACTTAGCTGTACAGCAGAAATGAACACAACATTAAAAATCAACTATACTTCAATAAAATTTTTTAAAAAGGAAAAAAAAAGTGGTTCATAGCAGGACTTGGTGGCTAAGGAAACCATCCTATTGAAACAAGAATGTGTCAACAAATTTCCTGAGGTGGCTCCAAGGCACTGCTTGAGGAATGTAAGCTGCTAGCAAGCTGTCAAAATTTGGCCTCAGAAGATACCTTTTATGAAGAAATCACGTCATTACTCCACAGGGCAGTCGTTGTTTTGAGTGGGCCACACTCCACGCAGCTCAGCCCTTTCTCGTTATTGTGAAGACATTGTGTAGAAGTGATATCTTTTTATACCCTGGGGGACATTCGGTAGTGTCTATGGATAATTTTGACTTTCACATCTGGTGGTGGTGCCGGTGGTGCTATTGGCATCTAGTGGGTGGAGACGCGGCCCTGTGACCTCACCATCAACCAATTAGAGAATTGTGCATGAGCTGATCACACACCCTGTGACTCCCCTCCCTCACCTGGCCTTTAAAAATGTTTATGTAAAACCCATCGGGGCGGGGGCGGGGCTTCCCTGGTAGCGCAGTGGTTAAGAATCCGCCTGCCAATGCAGGGGACATGGGTTTGAGCTCTGGTTTAGGAAGATACCACATGCCGTGTAGCAACTAAGCCCATGTGCCACAACTGCTGGGTCCGCGTGCAGCAACTACTGAAGCCCGAACGCCTAGAGCCCGCGCTCTGCAACAAGGGAAGCCACCGCGATGAGAAGCCGTCGCACTGCAGTGAAGAGTAGCCCCTGCTCGCCGCAACTAGAGAAAGCCTGCGTGCAGCAATGAAGACCCAACACAGTCAAAAATAAAAATAAATAAAATAAATAAATTTATATTAAAAAAAAAACAACCATGGGGGAGTTCGGGTCCTTAGAGCATGAGTTGCCCCATTATCCCTGATGGGCCCTGCAACAAACCTTCTCTGCTCACTGTGTGTTGGGCACATGAACTTTTGTTGGACAACACTACAAGTCACAAGACAGCCTCACAACACAGAATTATCAGGCCCCAAACGTCAGTGGTGCCAAGGCTGAGATTCTCTGGTCTGGCCCCTAATTGTCCGTCAGCTCCCACAATTAGCATCCCTTCTGGAAAGCCCATCTGGGTGTCTCCCCTGTGGGCTGTTAGCACACTGTGCTCACGATCTTCACAGAGCTAACACAGTTCTAAAATCAACTACATTTCTTTACCTCTCTTCACCTTATTCTTTAAGTTCCTTGAGGACAGGACTGTAATTTGGTCATGATTGTGTCCTCAGACACTGGTACTGTGCCTGAGTGTATTAAATTATTACTAATCCATGACAGAAATCCAATTAGAGCTCTCTTAGGCAAAATAAAGAATCTCAGGAAATGAAAAACCCATCCTCAGCCAGGTCAGGGATATAGCTGGAGTTCAGGAGGTGGACTGAAAAAAAATGCACAACCTCAAAGTTGAGAATTATGTTTTATTTGGGGAACTTACTGAGGACGATAGCCGGGGATACAGCCTCTTGGATATCTGCGAGGGGTTGGTCCAAAGAGGTAAGGGAGGACCCAAGATATATAGGGTTTTTTGCTGGAAAAAAAACCTCATATAGTCAAACATCAAAGATTACTGCTGGGGCTTCCCCAACAGAGGGAGGCCCGCATACCACAAAAAAAAAAAAAAAAAAAAAAAGATTACTGTTAATCACAAAAAACCCCCAAGATATCTCAAGTTAATGATTTTAGTGCCTTTCTATGTATGGGAAGATGCAAGAGTCTGGGCTCATTGAAATTATTCCTTAGATATGTATCTTAACCATCTAGGGCAAGTATCTTGTTTTTCTCCATCCCAAATCAAATGAGTTGTGTCGGCTCATGTACAGAATGAGAGGGTCCCTCCCTCAGATTTCAGCCACATCCTCGAGTCCCCAGCTCCCCACTGACTGGTTATTCTGTCCAGAAAGATGAGATTTTCTCTTTTATCCTCCTGTGGGTTATGCAGTTACAAGTGACCGGGCCAGCCCTTAGGAGAGGCTGCAAGAGACAAGAGGAAGGGAAAAAATAATGTGAATTTCTCCCACCCTCTTTTCACAATATTTTTTCCTGTATCTCTCTTAGCATCAGTCACTCTGCTACAGAAATATTTTTGAAAGTGAATATATTCACTTTCTTTTGCAGTGGCCTCCAGGAGTACAATAAAAGCCCCAGGGGAATTTAGCAGAGCTGCCAAAGTTGCACAGCGCATTGGCTCTTTACATAGAACTGGGTGGCTGGTTATTTGTGTAGAATCTATGGTTCCTGCTAGGATGTCAGCTTCACTCCTGTGCTGTCACAGCTGTGTCTCTAACAGGTGGCACAAAGCTGGGCGCAGGGTGGGTATTAGATAAATATTTGTTGTCATCTGTTCCAGTGACAGACTTCAGCACCATAACCATTTAAAGTTGAACTACAGAAAATTATTATTATTTTTTTAATGTATTCTGTTTTGATGCAGTCTATTTATTATCAAAGATTGGGTAACATGTTTCATGGCCAATCTCTGTTTCATTCTTTTTAAAAAATTTTTTGTTTTATACTGGAGTATCATTGATTTACAATGTTGTGTTAGTTTCATGTGTATAGCACAGTGATTCAGTTATGTATATATATATATATATATTCTTTTTCAGAATTTTTCCCATATAGTTTATTACAGAGTATTGAGTAGAGTTCCCTGTGCTATACAATAGGTCCTTATTAGTTATCTATTTTATATAGAGTAGTGTGTATATGTTAAACCCAATCTCCTAATTTATCCCTCTCTCCCTTCGCCTTTGGTAACCATAAGTTTGTTTTTTATGTCTGTGAGTCTGTTTCTGACTATAGAAAATTACATTTCCAAAGTTTAAAAATTTATTAATGAGCTAATACAGCATTAGGCAAGTGCCCCTGTTATCCAAGACAGAAACGGGGACCTGGGCTGGCTGGCTGGCTGGGCACCCCAGATGTGAGGACTCAACAGGAACGTCCCCTCCTTCCCCACACCTGGCCCCATGCTGGCCTCTCTGGTCCAAAGCCCCAGGTTTGGGGCTTGTAGAAAGTAAAGCCAGCTGGCGGGGACTGTTGGAATACAATTCTGGTCTATATACAGCCATGTTTACAAGCTCTTCTAGATTGCTAATTGAGTCATCTGGAGGAGAGCAATGAAATCTTAAAGCCCTTTGAGAAAGGTCCAGAAAACCAACTACAGTGAAACATTAGCAGTGTTCTTGTTGGGTAATATTTCCCTGAAATGTATTTAGCTTGCCTTCTGTTTTTTCATTCAGTACACATTGCTTGTGCCTATTTTGTGAGAGGCAACACGTAGGGAGGGATAAAAAGAAGTACTTCTTTGGGCTTCCCTGGTGGCGCAGTGGTTGAGAGTCTGCCTGCCGATGCAGGGGACACGGGTTCGTGCCCCGGTCCGGGAAGATCCCACATGTCGCGGAGCGGCTGGGCCCGTGAGCCATGGCCGCTGAGCCTGCGTGTCCGGAGCCTGTGCTCCGCAACGGGAGAGGCCACAGCAGTGAGAGGCCCGCGTACCGCAAAAAAAAAAAAAAAAAAAAAAAAATAGTACTTATTTAAAAAGCTATGGCCACTGCTCCACAGCCAGCTAGTGTTCTGCCAGCTAAGAGCTCTGAGAGGCTGACCACCCTTTCTCCACCACCGTTTCTGCCCCTTCTCAGGGCCCTTCCACCCACCCATGTCTCCTTCTCAGGCAGTCTTATCCCTGCTAAGTTGGTGGTGGTCTATGGAACACTGGGCACGCTGTCCCTTGCCCCCAAGTTTGCAGTGGATCAGAAGTGTGTCCTGGACCTAGCTGGACAGTTTGATTCCTTCTCCTGATGATTTTGAATTGGGACCAAGTTCTGAATTTGGCAAAGCTTACATGCCGATGTGCGCTCAGATGGGAAACTGCCATTTTGAGCAGACTTTTGGGGCCCGTGGCTAATTAGTAAAGAAAGTGTATTATCTACACAGCAGAAAAAAAGGGAGAAGAGAAGGGCGAGAGGATCTGAGGAAAGAGTCCAAGTCGGCCTCTGAGAGATGGAGAGAGAATTCTGCTTGGGCCATCCTTGGATTCCAGAAGATGCCTGATTCCTTATGATTAAAACTCCTGTTAGTGCCAACTTGAGTGGTTTTCTGGGTTGTTTGTTTTCTTTTAACAATGAAATTCTTCTTGATTAAAAAAAAAAGGTAAATAGAAGTATAAACAGTAATGTAAAAGAAGAACCAGCCAATCATTGTGACTGGTTAAATCAGAAGATGGGCATATTAATTTTACGTCTTCTCTAAATTATCGCTCCTCACTCCCTCCCCACATTTCTAAGAATGAAAGTTAAAAAGCAGTGTCCTGAAATGTCCAATTATTTTATCTCTGATGGATGACTCAAAAAAATTTAATCATGTAGGAATATCTTTCGCCACTTTGGTGATAGCCCTTAGCAACTCCAATGTACTTGGTCAAAAACCACTTGCTGGCAAGAATGCAACTTGAGATAATTATGGCTTTGTGCACTGAGGTTATTTTCTGAAGGTTATTTTGATTTATGATGACTCAGCTCCTCAGTCTATGTGGTTAACTTTTGGCAGGGGCGGGCGGTTGGTCTTCATGTATTACCAAGCTCTGTCTTCAAAAAGCATGAAATTAAAGGAACCATAGTTCCTTTTCTTACCTCAATTCGTTTAACTTTCTCTGTGTGTTTAACATGAAGGTTCTCAACAAAAAAGCTCCTGTCTTAGTAAACTGATAATTATCAAGGTAGTGGGTTATTGTCTAGGCTTATTTATTTATTTTTTTTAGTGCCCTAGCCAAGGATTAGAAATAGTCCTTTTAATTTGTCTTCTTCAGAATCTATTCTTTGATTCTTTCTCTGCTTTAGGGCATTTTTTCTCCTGAAGGAACCCTGCAAATGAAAAGTCTATTTGCCCTTCCTCTCTTAGTGATAGAGGCATGTGTAGCATCTTTATCTTCTCACCTAACCAGTCTACACTTTTTTTTTTTTTTTTTTTTTTTTTTTTTTGCAGTACGCGGGCCTCTCACTGCTGTGGCCTCTCCCGTTGCGGAGCACAGGCTCCGGACACGCAGGCTCAGCGGCCATGGCTCACGGGCCCAGCCGCTCTGCGGCATGTGGGATCTTCCCAGACCGGGACACGAACCCGTGTGCCCCGCATCGGCAGGCGGACTCTCAACCACTGCGCCACCAGGGAAGCTCCACAGTCTAAACTTTTATGTTGAATATTTATCTCTTACCTTGCTCCATTTTCTGCAAATTCAATGAAAACACTGGTCCCTTTTGCCTTTCTGAAGTTATAGATACATTATGTCATAATACTTGTAGAAAATTCTGGTTCAAACAAGAAAGTCCCCAAAAGAAGAAATTACAGAGTTGTAAAAGACCACCCCCTGTCATCCCACAGCAGGGAAATTTTCCTGTTATCTAATCCCAGGGTGTTCAGAGGGCGGCTGGCCCAGCCTGTTTTGTCAAGGAGCCCACACTTTTTTTCCTCTGCCTTCCTCACTTTTCCTTTTTCTTTCCTTTTGTTTTTGGTTTTCCTATTAAAAAAATTTTTTTTTTATATTGGAGTATAGTTCATTTACAAAGTTGTGTTAGTTTCAGGTACACAGCAAAGTGAATCAGTTATACATATACATATATCTATTCTTTTCCAGAATCTTTTCCCATGTAGGTTATTACACAGTATTGAGTATATGTTATACCCAACCTTCCTCACCTTTCTGACTGCCCGTCTTGGTCCTCTTCAATAATCAACACTTTCTGTCTCCCAGCGAGTTGTTCTTTCTCACTGGCCTCTCTCACTGCCCTGGAATTCAACCCAGCTCAAACTTCCCATGCTAAAAAATGATCTCTCCATTCTCATTTTACCAGAAATCTTACATTGGTTGGAAAAATTTCAGATGACTACAATGTTTCTCAGGTGATTCTGATACTGATCAGGGTTCTTGGCCTCCTTAATAAAAAGAAATTGATTAGAGGCCAGACAAGAAATTCAGGCAAGGCTTTATTGGGGCCCCTGCTGCCACAGGGGGGGAGCGAAGACAAGTAACAGGTTTCCTTGCTCATTCCCCAAGAGGGGGTGAGCTTGTTCCTTATATGGGGTGAGGGTAGGGGTGTGTCCAGGGGTTGGGCCGGAGGCATGACTTGGGTGGTTTGCCCACCCCCTGGAGGTGTTGTGTGCAGGGGGCATTCACAGTGCCCTGCTTTTGCTCCCAGCTCTTCAGAAGTGGCAGTTTGGTTTTTTGGGTCTTTTTGTATCTTGTTGTCTATAATTTGCCCCAACTGCACGTGCACGCAGTTATTTTTAGTCCCTTACAGCTTCTTTGTATTTTGTTGCTCGAAGAGACGTTTGTGAGGTACAAGCATTACAGCAAAGGGTGCCAGGTCCCAGGCTGTCTCACCTATGAGCAGCCTAAGTTGGGAGCACTTCTGTAAACTGTAGTGTTTGAAGGCTGGACCCTAGGATTTAGGGAGAGACTCCATCACACAGGAGAGGGAGCTGTGGGGGATCAGGGCAAAGAAGTCAGACAGGGGTGACTTGACTCCCTCCCTAGGGTGCAGCCCTGGCACAGGGGTGGGCAGGGGGCAGTGGAAACACCCAGAAAGGCTGGAGGATCCCTGGTGTGGGACTTAGTCATATCTTCTCAGATGGTTCACAGGAGAATGCCAAGCCTCATAGGGGAGACTTGTACTCAAGGTGATGCTGAGCCTGGGGCCGCCCGGGTGCTATTTTAGAAATGTCCAGGAATGGGACTAAGTGGGTGGGCCAGAAGGAAGCCCCGCAGAGCGCCTCAACCTTCAGTTTGGTGCAGCAAAGGCAGCTGAGAGTTCCAGGGACACAGGGGGTTACAGAGGGGGCAATAAAACAAATTGAGTGGAGAGGCCTGAAGTTGAGAAGGGGAGGGACTCCCTCAGCTGAGGTTGAGTGCAAGGACCCCCTGCTGGGAGCTCTGCAGGATCACTGAGCATGATAGTAGGTAGTAACATAGTCCCCAAGAGACCAAGAGGGACAGGGCTCTCTCTGGGCAGCAGAACAGCAAAACCTGGAGGGTGGATCTTGTCTGAAACCTCCTGCTACCCCAAGGATAGGAACGCCTCCCTTCCATCCAGCCGCAACTCTGAGAAGCCCTCCCTGGGAGTTGGAATTGGAGTTGAATTAATATTCACCCCAAACCCATTTAGACCAGCACACTCTATTTTAAGCCTGAAGATACTGAATTATTTTTCATTGTCATATGTATGTTTTTCTTCTGCCATCAGTGAAAGCAGGAACAAGAGGGCCAGATGAGAACAGTTATAGATAATAAAGAAAATTATGTTTCTTATATGTTTGGGCTGAGTTATGTAAATGTGTAAGATGATATTGGGTTGGCCAAAAAGTTCAATCTTACGGAAAAACCCCAACGAACTTGTTGGCCAACCCAATACAAATAATATAATGAACTCAGATATTGACCAAGTCGAGCTAGATCATTTCCCAGTACTATTTCACATAAAGTAGCTTTTAGCACAATGGAATAGTACTCAGTCATAAAAAAGAAACTGCTGATGCATGTAACAACATGAATGAAATTCAAAAACAAGAAACGAAAGAGTTCATGACCCCAAAGTTCATGCTGTATCAATCCCTGAATATGAATTTGAGCCACAGTCAAGACAGTAAGTGGGGACAGAATCAGAACAGTGGTGACCACTGGGGTAGGGGTGGTGATATTGACTGGAAACGCATGAGGGGGCTTTCTGTGGTGGTGGGTATGTTCCATGTGTTGGTCATGGTGGTGGACATATAGATGGATCATATGTAAATGCCATTGAGTTGTCCATGTAAGAGCTGTGTATTTTATTGTATATAAACTATAATTCAAATAGTACTAAATGAAGGAGGGGTTAGATCTACTACCCCCTACTTCAGGGGACCCTACCCCTACTTCAGGGGGTAGTAGATCTACTCATTTTTTTCTGAGGTCTACTCAGAAAACAGATCTACTCATTTTTCTCCCAAAGACTTGGGCTAAATTGTTGAAATCTAAAGCCAAGTGTTGAAAAGTAAATGGTGCCAGATAAAAATATATGTGGTGCTTGAATCTGCCCAGGATTGACTCAGTCAGACAAAGAGAAGATGGGGGTTAGGCATGAGCCATCAGGAAAATGTGTTTTCACCAAAAGCCCCTGTACCTCCTCTGACATCTCCTCTCTCCCTTGGAAAATTTTAGATGCCATTATGTTACCACAGCATTTTTCCAAAACTCTCCTCCTGGAATTGATTTGTCTAAAGACACACTGGCTCCTTTAAAATCAAAACCAAGCTGTCAGCACATCTAATGGCATTTTTTGGAGGGAAGACTGGGGATATAAGTGGTCCTGGAAGATGCAGGGATCATGCCTGTGTATGTTCTGAATCCTTTGGAAATTTGCTCCTTTTCATTGTGGTGCCATGGGGACAGTATTGGATTCAACATCACAGAGATGTAAGTTCTGAACCTGAATCCACTGTTTCCTTTCAGGGTGATCTTGGGAAAGTTGCTTGGTCTTTTAGAAACTTTGTTTCTTCATCTGTCAAAAGGAGGACAGATTGTGCTATGAAGATTAAATTGGGTCATATATAAGTGTTTGGCATATGGCAAACTCTCCACAAATGAGTACTCATTATTATTGTTATTATAGACCACCTACCCAATAGCACCATCAGTCATGGACCTTAGTGCACACAGTTGGGTTCTTTTGCAATTTTCTTCCTTTCTCTACTCCCAACTCAAATGCTAGTTGCCTGACGTGAGGACTGCATATAGCATTTTATCTCCCTTGTTACTTTATAAGGTGCTTAAAGGAAAAGTCCCTTTTCTGTTCACCTGTGCACCCCACAGAAGGTCCAGCCCAGTGATTTATATAGGTAAACAACTAATGTTTGTTAACTTGAAAGATTCTTTAAAAATACTCATGTTTTAGCAGAAAAAAATATTCTATTAATATATTTGCAATGTTTTACACAGTAACCTCTATTAGTTTATCATATCAACTTCTTATTAACACAAGAGAGCATCTCCCGAAGTTAGGAAGAAGATAACTCCAACAGAGACTTCATGGGAGGGGATGGTAGTGTCTGGGACTGATACTAACCCTGTGTCTTAGTCATCTATTGCTCTGTAAAAACCTCCCCTAAACTCAGTGGCTTAACACAGCAATAAATCATTTATTATCCTTCACAGACAGTGAGAGCCGAGAATTTGGGAGCAGCTTGGCTGCATGGTTCTGACTTGGGTTCCTCATGAAGTTACAGTTAGGTGTCAGAGGTGGGCTGCAGTCATCTGAAAGTTGGACCAGGGCTGAGGTTCCACTTTCAAGGTGCTCATGGCCATCAAGTTAGTCCTGGCTGTTAGTGGGAGGTCTTAGTTCCTCTCCATGTGGGTCTCTCCACAGGGCTGCTTGGGCGTTCTCACATCATGGCTACTGGTTTCCCAGAGGGAGCATTTCAAGAAACCCAGCAGAAGCTGCAATGCTTTTATGCTCTAGCCTTGGAATCCATGCAACATCATTTCTGCCAGATTCTATTGGTCACAGTGTGAAAACCAGCTACCCAAGGGCTTGGATACCAGGAAGTGAGGATCACTGGAGCCAGCTTGGTGGTAGGTGCCAGATTCTAGCACAGGAGTTAGGTAGCTCCTATTCCATACACTTCCTGCAGGATGGTGGGACCCTCTACGTTTGATACCACTTGTAGGACTGCTGTGTTGTACAACTACAGGGCCTTGGTTGGCATCCGAGCATGGGTGCCCTCTTGAGCTGTGTAACAAAGCAGCCCACTGGAGAGCCCTTGAAAGGCCAGCTTTGGAGGGGCTTCTGAACTGGAATAAAGGGGCTAGATACGAAAAAAGAAAAGGGCAATATTAGAATACCCTCTAGTGGAGTAAGCTTCCTGAGGGAGGATATTTTTTCTTGTTCTCAGATGTATCCCCAGAGTCAGAACCAGTACCTGGCATATGGCTGATATTCAAAAAATATATGTAGGATAAATGAATGAATGAGTTTGGAATTTGCTTAATAATTGATCTCTACTACAACTTATTATAAAAAAACTATAGGGCTATTAGTCTGTTATATAAATATACATACAATAACACATTCTTAATCATTAATGTTCAGGAAAGCTTGTTTTGTAGTTAGATGAATATTTCTTAATTTTTTACTTAAGTATCTGAAGAATTTAGTTTTATGAATTTTTTTACATAACATTTTCTTGTGAAACATTTCTTTTCTTTTCCTTACTTGTATAGCACCATCATGAAAGAAAATAGAAAAAATTGTAATTTTGTTGGAAACATTAATTCTGGAAACAGAATTTTTGTTTTCATTGTAACAGTAAGTTTTAAGAAATTATTACTATTATATGATGGAGGGCATACTGTGGGAAAAGGTGCTTGGTGACATACACAAGAAAGATAATCAACTCAGTTGCTTCATGCCAAAGACTATAGGAAAAATAATTTTTTTATCTATAATATTGAGTAATGTATTTTGTTTGAATAACTTGAGCCACAAAATTAAAACGTAGGAGAACTTTGACGGCAAATTTGAACTCTGAAATTGGAGTTACTCCTCACAATGAAAACTGGTTGAAATCAACAGTCCAATGTGATTGTCTCTCAACTTCTCTTTGGTTTACGATTAGTTATTATTGTGAAGGTGACTTTGCTCCTGATGTGGACAGAAGCATCTGAGATGGGCCAAAGAAACCCCCACCTCCATCCCAGCAAAGCTGTAAAGAGCCGCGGGCAAAAGCAGGTAAACAACACTCCCCCAATGAGAAAGAACAGAATGTGGTTAAAGGTAGAGTTAAGTTTCAGCATTTAAATTGTGATGGAAGTTCACAGGTATTGCTTCCATATGCAAGAAAAATGCATTTTTTAAAAGCTTGGTATTAATTATTATCGGGGGGTTCTGGAGGTTATTATAACAGACTAGGAAGGCAGGGGTAAGTCTCAGGTCTTCCCTGGCACTGGTGACCCGCCACTCCTCAAGGCAGAAGGCACAATAGAATTCCCAGAATTGTGGATCTTCTCAAAGACCAGATACAGACATTTAGCGACTTACTTGCCTTGTCTCTCTGGGTGGCCCCAATGGTGATTACTTTCAAAGGAAATCCTTCTTCTCAGCCTTGGGGATGCTTCACAGGTGGGTCCACAGGAGTGCAAACGTCACTTTCCTGGGGCTGTCTTGAGAAGACATCGCAGGCTCTGTCCCTGGACAGGCAAGGGAGTCCCTCCTGCGGCAATTTCTGCCTTAAAACTTCATTTGAATTGCCAGCTCTGGGTTGTCAGCAGTGGGTCCCACAGTCCCCAGCTTCAAGAGAACCTCTTTCCTGCTGAGGAACTGATTAGGGTCCCAGGAAGGTTCTAACTGGAAACGTTCTCCAGGATTCCTGGTCCACACGGGTTGAGAGCTAAGAAAAGTAACCCCAGGGGTGCAGACCTCTCAGTATGATGTGTTGGCAAAATTATGCCCATGGAAGAATGGAGATTCAGATGATGGTGCCACTGGTCTCATTAAATTGCAGGAGACTTGGCTTTACAAAATTTCTTTTTTTTAATTTAAATTTTTAAATTTACTTATTATTATTCTTTTTAAAAAATTTTTATTTTATATTGAAGTATGTTGATTTCCAGTTTGTTGTCTCAGTTTCAGTTGTATAGCCAAGTGATACAATTATACATATTCATATATCCATTCTTTTTCAAATTCTTTTCCCATTTAGGTTATTACAGAATACTGAGTAGAATTCCCTATGCTATACAGTAGGTCCTTGCTGATTATCTATTTTATGTATAGTAGTGTGTATGTGCTAATCCAAACTCTTAATTTATCACCCTCCCCCTACTTTGGCATGTGGGATCTTCCCATACCAGGGCGCGAACCCGGTTCCCCTGCATCGGCAGGCGGACGCGCAACCACTGCGCCACCAGGGAAGCCCCTGTATCATTTTTTAAGATTCCACATTTAAGTGATATCATATGATATTTGTCTTTCTCTGTCTGACTTACATCTACAAAGTTTCTGTGTCTCCATTTCCTTTTCTGCTAAAAGGAGACAATAATGTTAATTCTAAATTTCTGTTTTCTACCCATAGTATTTAGTGACCAAGCCACATTAGAGTGTTTTCCCATCTGTAAAATGGAAGTAGATGATACATATGCCGGATGGTAAAATTCTAATACATGTGAAATATTTTATAGAGGGTAATGCAAGGTACATGTACTGATTTTGTCTCATCAGGGCAAGTCAGCTTAATCCTCTTCCCCCAGGATTCCTCTGCTTGCTCCCATGGAGCAGTTGACTAGAGGGTGCATGGCTGAGTTTCATCCTCAGGTCAATGGAGTTAATAATACAGATGTTAGGATGAGCTAGGATGAAGTAAAATAACCAACACTGAAGTGGTCTAGATGGAGCTCAATTCTGCAGTAAAAATAATCCAGGATGTTTAAAGCAGTTTTTCTAACACAAACCAGGTACATACATGTTTGGAATCAAACTTTTATTTTTCCTGAAGTTTGCTTGCTTCTGACTTACACTCTCTTTCCCAAAGGTAAGGCAGAAAACAAGTTATTCTTTTTTTAAAGTATTTATTTGCAAAAACTAGAACTTCAAATTAGAACACATGTACAGAACTTCCAAACCAGAGTCCAACATAACTTTGTTTAACATTAAAAACAGTGGAACTCAGTCATATGTTATTTGGAACAGGGGAGGAAGAATGACCATTTTAAAAGTCAGGCACTGTTAATGACACTTCTAATGCTAAGAAATTAGCATTAGAGTGAATGTGAGACTGTGATTGTAAGTTGGTGAGAAGTAGATGGGACTTCTTAATTTTAATACCTACAAATGATCCCAAACCAATGGGGTCTCTCCAAAATAAAGTTAGAAGTTGATAAAAGCAGCACATGGAGAAAAAGAAAACTATTTTATGTTTGTATTTCACTGAATTTAGACACATCAGTAAGCTGGTTACACATGCAGCATCTCATTTTATCCTCAAAGACATTATCCTCGTGTCCATTTCACAGACATAAAATCTGAGGCATGGAGAGAGGCATGGCAGGGAATGGGATGGTGGTTGAGAACAGGAATTAGGAGTCACAAAGTTGAAGCATTTTGACACTTGTAATTCTCAGTATGGTGTAATTTTCACAGAAGCCTAAGTGATGTTTATGGACAGGACTCCTTGAAGAAATCATTTATTTTCAGAGGAATATATTGTTAAGACCAAAATTCAACTGAGCCCATTTTAAAGATCTTATTGGCTTTGTTCAAAGCTTCATGAATCTGTCAGCCTCCAGTCCAGCAGATGGAAAAGAGCTCTGAGGAGCTCTGTACAAAATAAAAGACTTTTATAGGCCGAAGGGAGGGGGAACAAGAAACTTACACTGGACAAAAGAGCAGAGAGGTTTTGGCAAGGTCACTTCCCTTTAGGGGATGGCAGGGTCTGTCAGGAGGATTACGTCACTGGAGCTGATCAAGTGATGTCTGATTGGTTGGTTTAAGATTCCATTTCTGGGAGAGCCAAAACTGTAATGAAGTCTCAGTTTGTTAGCATGGGGCTTAGCATACACGACTCTATTTTGGGTCTGTTGTCTTATTTTTAACAATATCGTTCCATCCTCCAGCCTTGCAGGGTAGAAACGAGGGCTGGAAGATCTTGGAACATCTCAGACCTTCAATCAGTGGTTGTAGCTGTAACTGCAATTGTTATTATTATTTTTTTAATTTTAATAAGTTTTACTCAAAAGTATGTGAACTATAACACATTAACTATTATAATATACATACTCATTTAGGATAAACTTGAATGAAATACATGCTTAAAGTACATGACATGTGAGACAGTGTTACGTGTACTATCAAATTTTCACATAAATGTTAATGCTATGTTATTTTTATTATTAATGTAGTAGAACCCTTGAGAAACTCATTCTAAATAACAAAGAGGTTCACTGCCCAGGACAGTTTGAAAACTGTGGACATCCAGTATTGCCATGCCCACTCTTAGTAGGTCAAAAAAAAAATTCAGGAAAAGTGAGTTTGTCCAGCACATTTGAAAGAGAAGGTGAAATAAGACAAATCTCTTGGAAAAGCTAAGATCGAGCTCAGAACAGTCCCACCAAACAATTAAGGAAGCAGAGGAGGACGCATGTAGATTTAAATGTGGAAAAAGGCATAGAAAGTATTGATATTTACTTGGTCCAAACAAAGCAACTGAGGCCATCTTGGTTTTGCCAAAATAACTGGATGAATAATGATCCATCCATTGTTTTGGACTAGACAGAACCAAATAACTGGGTTGACAGGCTTCTTTCTCCCATGTTGACCAAAATACTGGCAATGAGCAGACACAACCTCAATCGCAGGTGGGCTACCAAGGAAGATCGCTTTACAGATACTTTTATTGGTTCTAGCTAACGATAATGGTGGTAACTTGAATCTGTAGAACTCCTTACAAATTATCTTCACGTGCATGATCTCATTTGGTTGAGACTGATCTCAATTTTTGTTTTTCAGTAATTCACTGTTACGTAGCCTTGAGGGAAAAATGGTCACTGGGAAAAGTCATTAATCTTGGAAATGTAAACAATCCCTGAGGCTTCTTCAGGGCTCTGAGGAAAAAAAAATCTTTAATAGAACATTTTCCTCTCGTGTTTATCCTCCTGCCATTTTAATTTCTTTTTTTTAAATTTTTTAAATGACTTTTGCATATTATTTATTTATTATTTTTTGGCTGTGTGGCAGGTGGGATCTTAGTTCTCCTACCAGAGATCAAACCCGCGCCCCTTGCAGTGGAAGTGGGGAGTCTTAACCACTGGATCACCAGGGAATTCCCTGACATTTTATTTTTTTAAATCTCACAAAGTGAATAGAATCCACATAGATTAATTCAAGAAAACTGGAAACTTTTTGTATCTTTCTGCATAACTAGAGAATCTGACTTGCCCGGGTTGGAACCCAGCCTTTATCCTTTTCTAGATGTGGGAGTTTGAGCGAGTTACTTAGCTGCCTTGAGCCTCAGTGTTCTTATCTTAAAATGATATGAATTAAAATGAATTCATGGTGGGGAATTCCCTGGAGGTCCAGTGGTTAGGACACGGCACTTTCACTGCCGAGGGCCTGGGTTCAATCCCTGGTTGGGGAAATAAGATCCTACAAACCTTGAGGCACAGGCAAAAACAGAAAAAAAAAAAAATTCATGGTGTATCCCAGTGGTTCTCAAACTTTGGCAGCATCAGAATCAGCTGGAGGGTGAGTCAGTCAGTAGAGGGGAGAACAGAGAATTTGCATTTCTAACATGTCCTCAGGTGAGACTGATGCACTCTGAGAACTAATTATGTAACTATAGCGCTTATCAGAGGACTTGGCACACTGCAAGCATCTGATAGATGTTAGCTGTCATCCTGTTGTCCTCCTCCTCCTTAACATCATCGTCATCACTATCACTATCATCAAATAGATAATGAAAGGAATCAATAGCAAGGCTGTCCCCAAACTCATGGTTAAGATAATACAATTATTATTTTATTATTAGGCCTCAAGAATGGAGGCGTCTTCCAGCATTCCTGAGCGATTACCATGGAACAGACTAGACCAGGTATCCTGTCAGGCCTCCCTGTGGGCAGCTCGCTTGGCTTATCCGTACAGCCTTAGAAATAAACCAAGACCAACCAAATGAGAAAAGCAAAGCCTATTTATTCTGATCCCGTGAAAGCAAAGGAGTCAGCCACCATCACCTGCATTTTGGCAGAGACTCAAAGGCAGACACAGGAGTGGGCAAGCTTCAGGGTGGAAAAAAAGAAAGGTTTCAGGTGTGCCCTGATTGGAGGCTGGGGCATGGGGAAGCTGTAGGGGGACTCCTAGAAGCAGGGCATCCTGTGATTCTTTAGGGTGTGTATTTGTTTTTCTCTGGTTGGTCTGAGGTTGGAAGCTGTCAGTTCTTAAACAAGTCCTGGCCATTTGGGGCTGATTGTTACAGAAGTTATTGTTTAGCTTCCTGCATTGTCCCTAGCGATAGCAGTCTGGCTTTTCCTGCAGGTCTGACTTAAAGCAGGCTGGCTTCCTGGGCTGTTGATTGTAGATAAGGGCTTGGCTTCCTGGGCAGACTGCTGCTGGTTGTGGGTCAAGTTCAATTTTATCTATGGACTGGTTATTATCCCTTTTATCTTCAGTAGAAGATTCAGAGACGCTACAAGGAGAGGAAGTCTTGACTGCGCTGACTAGATCCAACCCATGTGGGGCTTGTAATCTTTATCACAACTCACAGAATAGCTCACTTCTGAATCAGTTACTGGCGAGCCTAATTGGCATTACTCTATCCAAGGAAATGACCCATTCCTTGCACACTAGGCTGAACCTACCAAAACCAGGGAACAGATTCTATCATTTACTAAATTATAAGCTGATGCTACACAACAAGCTTCTCATTGGCCATGCAGCCATTCTTTCATGGGCAACAACCCAACCCCATTGTAATTTACATTTAACTTATGATTGTCTTGTTCTGTACAGCTCCTTGAAGCCACCACACCAGGGTCTAGAAGTAATAATGCCATTGTAACTCAAAATTATTGTGTTTTCCTTGTGTGCCAGGCTAATGGGTACAAAAGTGCTTTACATATGGCATTTCACTTTATCTCCATAGCAATGACATAAGGTGGTCAATGGTTCTATCACTCATTTCCAATGAGTGTGAGGGTGGGTTTCTCCACACTAACAAATCTAGGAACGACAGCTGGGTGTCCTACAATTTAACTCAATTCTGACGCGTCTGCCAAGTTATATCCACAGATTAAGGGCTCAGTCCTATAAGACTGCTTTTCCACGCCCACTTCTATCGCCAGTTGAAAGCCCAGGTTGTTACCTGTGCTTCTGACAGACTGACTATAAATCAGAGGTTCCCTGACCCCCTCTCTTGGGGGCAACTATTTTGCTTGAGCAACTCCCAGGACTCAGAGAAACATTTTACTCACTAGATTACTGGTTTATTATAATAGGTTATAACTCAGGGACAGACAGGTGGAAGAGATGCAGAGGGAAAGGCGTGGAGAAAGGGTGCAGATATTCCATGCCATCTCCAGGCATCAGTCACTTCCCAAATCTTCATGTGTTCACCAACCAGAAGCTCTCCATATCCTGTCCTTTGGGGTTTTTATGGAGGCGTCATTGCATAGGCATGATTGATTAAATCATTGGCCGTTGTTGATTGATTCAAACTTCTGCCCTTCTCTCCCCCCTGGAGGTCAGGGGATGGGCTGAAAGTTCCAGCCTTCTAATCGCATCGTTGGTTCTTCTGGCAACCAGCCCCCATCCTTAGGTGCCTCCCCAAAGTCACCTCATTCATATAGCAAAAGACATTTATATCACTCTCATCACAAGGGTTTAGGAGCTCTGTGCAAGAAACAGGGATGAAGATCAAAGATGTATTTCTTATTATTAATCACAATGTCACAGGTGGGTAGTATCTTTGTCATGCTAATGGGTTTCTGATTTAGCCAGGCTGAGATTATTTAAATTCTTAAAGTTCACGGGTGATGGCAATGCTGCTAGGGGGGAGTGGGGGTGGAATGCAACTTTGAGACCCAAAGCAAATGGACAAGTATGTACATAATCTGAAATTGTGATTAATGCTGCAAACAACAGAGAAGATCCAAATTTGACTGGGCAGTCAGAGAAAGGCCTCTCTGAATAAGCGTCTTTCTGTCTACTCCCTCTTTCTGCAGCCCTTTAAGATATGATGACTCTGCTGAAACTTTGCTCTCAGAATATAGTGATGACTCTGTGGCACTTTTAAAAAATATTTATGAAAGGCTAACTCACAGCAGGGAATCATGACACCAGGGAATTTAAAACTGGAGGCTACATCTGAATGTTCTCAGGACTCACAGCCCCAAGTAGTTTCTCTTCTCCAGAGTTGTCTTTACACCCATCGTCCTAAATCTCTCTGTAGTGTTTGGCCCTGGGGACTAACCATCTGGAAGCTCTCCACCATTGGATTTCATGCACTTGGCTGGTTGTCTTTTATTTATTTTACCTTTTTCTCTCTCTTCTTTATGCCATATTCCCTAACAGTGGATGCCCACTAAGATATGCTCTAAGTTCTCGGTTCTGGGTTACATGAACTAAACTCCTTTTCCATTTGTATGATTTTAAATAAAGTCTTTCAGATCTCCATTCCCAAATCTACATTTTACATCCCATCTGCCCCACACTCCAAGCACAGGGTGTCTTCATCACCTACACCTACCATGTGGAATCTGGAAGAGGGGAAGAGGCTGGAGACCCAGGAAGCAAATCACACGATTGATAGAGGAAGATCCCTGATGAAATGAGAAAAGTTGGGATTTAAAACGTTGAGTGGAGAGATTATCATTGGACAAGAGGAAGTTCAACTTTTTACCTAGATGAGGATGGAAGAAGAGAAGGCCAGGGAGAATTGAGGATACGTTTGTAAGTGTGGGGAGGGGGTTGAAGCTGTGAGATCTCATACCTGAAAGCCTCCTTTTTCAGTGAATTATGACTCAAAGTCTTCTGACACTGAAGGTGAAGATGGCAGGGAATAAAGCTTGAAAAGAGAAGGAGAATTAGACCTTAACTGGCAAAGTCTACAAGAATTGCTGAGCACAAATAGTTATCTAGTAAATACCTACTGATTTATTTATACCATGACTATATTTTTATGATGATGTTTTGAGTTAGAGTTAATGTTTAGCTTATCACCTAAAGTTGTTCTGGGAAATAGCATTTGATTTAATGTCAGTAATTTTTTTTTAAAAAAAGATTCCCCTTTGATTACAGGTTACCATTCAAGGTCCTTTATATTTTTGTTCCAACTTATCTCTCTAACATTAATTTTGACTACTCCTCAACGTGAGTCTTTTCTTCTCCATAGGGTTTACTCTTTTTTTTTTCTCCCCAGTGCCTTTCTGTCTACATAATTTATTTACATATTTTCCTGGGTGGAATTCATTAATTTATGAGCTAATTAAGTTATATCAATTTCACTCATTCAAAAATGGCAATTTAGGGGCTTCCCTGGTGGCGCAGTGGTTGCGCGTCCGCCTGCCGATGCAGGGGAACCGGGTTCGCAGGTTCGTGCCCCGGTCTGGGAAGATCCCACATGCCGCGGAGCGGCTGGGCCCGTGAGCCATGGCCGCTGAGGCGGCGCGCCCGGAGCCTGTGCTCCGCAACGGAAGAGGCCATAACAGAGGAAGGCCCGCATACCACAAAAAAAAAAAAAAAAAAAAAAAATGGCAATTTAGTACCTGCGATGTGCCAAACATTTGATAGGTAGGAAGGTTAGAAATAATAATAGATAATTCCTGACCCCAGGGAGTTCACATTGTATCCGGGAGATAGAAGTAAAACAAATAAATAGCATGCAATAAGTACCCTGAAGCACAGTGGTTGAGAGAGTGAGATTTTAATTGTGCCTTAAAGAATGAGCAGGAACTTTCCTACTAGAGAGAGAGGGCGGTTGGGGAGGGTTGTTGAGGAAAAGACATGTTGGTCAAAGGTCAGTAACATGAAAACATCAGCTACGTGGAGAGCACTGTGGGGCTGTGGACGGTGTGGGGAGGGGAGCAAAAGAGGAGTCACCTGATACTGGGCTGGAGAGAGAGGAAGAGGCACTGTTGTGGAGGCCCTTGTGGGAAAAGGAGCTAAATAGACACTTTAAGGAAGACAAGAGCATGACGTCTGGGCTATGTAAGTCTGGCAGGAGTGTATAGGGTGATTTAGAAGAGGAGAGCCTGGAGGCCTTGCAGTTGAGTGGCTATCGTAATAGTTTATGTTAGGGGTTGGCAAAGCTGCTCTGTGAAGGACCAGGCAGCAAATGTTCTTGACCCAGTGGCCCTCATGTGGGCTCTTTTACTACTCCACTCTGTTGTTGTGGGGTCAATGTAGCTGTAGACAGTTCATAAATGAATGGGCAGGGCTGTGTTCAATTACAAATGGTGGGGTAGGGGGGGAGATGAGGTGTAGGATAGAATGTCTTAAGTTAATTCTGAGTTCTAACTTAAGAGACTAGCTGATTATGACACCATTTACTGAAATAGAAAACACCAAGATGCAAACTAGTTTACATAGGATGGATAAACAACAAGGTCCTACTGTATAGCTCAGGGAACTGTATACAATATCCTGTGATAAACCATAATGGAAAAGAATATGAATAAGAATATATATGTGTATAACTGAGTCACTTTGCTGTACAGCAGAAATTAACAGAACACTATAAATCAACTATACTTCAATTAAAAAAGAAAGAAAACACCGAGGAGAAGGAATAGGTTTTTGTGAGAAACCTATCACTTGTTTTTATCAAGCGGGAAAAGGGTGGGGTGGGAGGAGTTGGGAGATTGGGTTTGACACATATACACTATTGATACTATGTATAAAATAGACAACTGAGGGGAACATACTGTATAGCACAGTGAACGCTACTTAATGCACTGTGGTGTCCTAAATGGGAGGGAAATACATTTAGGATTGAGAAGGTTGAAATAGGAGTATACTATTTTAAGATTCTTACATGATTTAAGTGGTATATCATTTGAAAGTAGATGATAATAAGTTAAAGGGGTACACTACAAACACTAGAGCAATGACTTAAGTAATTTTAAAATCATTTAGCTAATAAACAACAAAAAAGAAAATGGAACCACAAGAAAATATTCACTCAACTTTTTTTTAAAGGCAGAAAAAGAGTAAGATAGGAACAAAGAATAGATGGGACAAAGAGGACATAATAATTCTAAAAGTTTATGTACCTAATAAGAGAACTTCAAAATACAACTGATAGAACTACAAGGAGAAACAGACAAATACACAATTATAATTGGAGAATTTAATACCTACCTATTAATAATTGATAGTACAAATAAACAGAAAGGATAGGAAAGATTTTAATAAGACTATCAACTAACTTGACCAAAATGACATGTAAAGAACACTTTATCCAACAATAGCAGGATATACATTATTTTCAAGTGCATACAGAACATTTGCCAATATAGATTGTACTCAGGGTACTCAGGTCCATAAAAGAAGTCTCAACAACTTTAAAAGCATTCAAAGTATGTTATCTAACTACAATGGAATTAAATTATAAATCAATAACATAATATCTCTCAAAAATCCCTAAATATTTAGAAATGAAACAGCACACTTTTAAATAACCCTTGGATCAAAATAAAAATCAAAACTGTAATTAAGTAGCATTTTGAACTAAATGAAAATAAAAACATAGCATATCAAAATTCATGGGTTGCTACCAAAGCAGTACTCAGTGGTGAAATTCATAGCACTAAATGCATATACTAGAAAAGAAGGAAAGTCTGAAATCTGTGACCTCAGCTTCTACCTTAAGAAACTAAAAAAAGAAGAGCAAAGCAAACCCACATTAAGTAAAGATAAGGAAATAATAAATGTCAGAGCAGAAATCAGTGAAATAGAAAACTATAAAGCAATGAAGAAAAATGAATGAAAACCAAAACTAGTTCTTTGAGAAGTTTAATAAAATTGATAAAGTTTTAGCCAGACTGATAAAGAAAAAAAAGAAAGGAGACACATATGGCCAATGTTAAGAATAAGAGATGTGACATCACTATAGATGCTACAGAGTACATATATCAAAATGATAATAAAGAGATATTATGACCAATTTTATGCCAATAAATTCAATACCTTGTATGAAATGGACAGCTTCTCTGAAACATATTACCAAAGGTCACTCAAGAAGAAACAGATATCCTGAATAGCTTTATATCTTCTAAAGTATTGAATTTATAGTTAAAAACCTACTTACATTGAAAACTTCAGGTCTAGGTGGTTTCAGAAATAAATTATAGAAAACTTTTAAGAAAGAAATAATACCTAATTTTACCCATTTTTTTCAAGAATGCAGAAGAGGGTTAATACATCCCAATTCATCCATTCACCCAACTCACCCAGAATTACCCTGATACCAAAACCAGATGAAGATATTACAAGAAAAGAAAATTACAAACTAGTATTCCTTATAGACATAGAAGTAAACATTGTATAGAAAATTTTAGCAAATTAAATGCAACAATTTATAAAAAGGATAATGCATCATGGCTCTGTGGTTCAACATTAGAAAACCAATGTAATTCACCAAATTAACAAACTAAAAAAGGAAAACCGTATTATCATCTCAGATGCAGAAAAAAGTATTTGAAAATATATAACTTTCATTCCTGATAAAAAAATTTTGAAAAAATAGGACTGGAATGAAATTCTCTGAATCTGATAAGGTGTGTCTATAAAAAACAGTTAACATTTCTCTACTATTTCTCTACTATTAAGCAGAGAAAGGTTGAATGATTTACCCTTAAGATCAGTCATAAGCCAAGGGTGTTCACTTTCACTACTTTATTCAAAATTGGACTGTTCTTGCATTGTAAGTCATCTAGATTGGAACCACAAGTCTGTTCTCTATGTCTGCAAGTCTGTTTCTGTTTTGTGGATTAGTTTACTTGGCATACACAAAAAATTTATTAAATATTTTATTAAATATTTTTAAGGTAGTCCTTAAAGAAACTTGAAACTTGAAATGGCAGTAGATACACATCATTTAGTCATGATAGTGATGGGTAATAGCTCTCATTGTTGAGCCTGTACTGTGTGCCTGATGCTATTATGAGCAATTGGTAGATGGATGTTGCTTTTCTCATTTTAAAGCTGAGACTAGAGAGGTTCCATCACTTGCTCTAGCTCACGTGGCTGGGATCTGAACCCAGGCTTATTCTGGCCCTAAACCTAGGCTCTGAACTATATGACCCTTCTTTTTTGAAATTGTCTCCATGAAGCCAGACTCTTGCTGCTGCTGGGGATTTGGATTAGGCCAGCCCAGTAATCAAGGTGGAGCAGCTGTCCCCCCAACAAACACATGCTGTGGGCTCAGTGAGCAGAGTTTGTTGGTTAGTAGTTTTCTCCCTACTTTACCACTTGATAGCATGCTTTTCAGCTGTATATTTGAAAATAGTAGGTGGGAAAACGTACTTGACTAGTAGAGATCAATATTTACAAAGTAACTCCTTTCTCTCAAGAATTTGAAAACTTCTTAAGGAAATAATTCTAAACATTTTAGAGTTGTCATCAATACTGCAAGATGATTTTGTTAGATAGGATCGAAAGTGTTTCTGCCTTTGGTATGTTTGCAAACTTACAGCTTTCATCACACTGAAGGAAGTTTGGTTGTTCTGCGACTCATATTAATGCATCAGTATGACTTGCCATTCATTCAACAATATTTCCTGGGCTGAAAAATTTGTAAAACATGACAAGCAGAGTCCCTATGTGATTTTTTTTCAGTGCAAAAGACAGATCTATAATCAGCAAATTATTGATGAATTGTAGCACCTGTGAGTTGTCTAGAGTAGGTGAAGTACTTTATTATGCTGTACTACTCTTGTGATTGGGAATGTCTTAAAACTAATGCCAAATGAAAAGACAATTACACACTGACTTTGGTTATACAAAATCTATTCTGTGTTGTACTTAGTGTTCAGTATGCATATTGTCATATCAAATTTGAATTGGATTAGATCAAAAAATACTTGAGTTTTTCATTGAAAAGAACTCAAATTTTAAAAAATAGTTGACCTTAAAAGTATCTGCAGCTCTTACTGTGAAGACGAGTTTATATACTTGGTTTATATAGCTATCAATTTTTTGGACTCATTTAATGAAAGGTCTAGAAATAATTCATGAATTGCTTTGGGGGGAGGTAAATTGTGAACGCTTTAAAGTATGAACATTAACATGTTTGTTCCTAAAGGCAGAACATGAGCTACACTTTGAATCAGAATTCCAAGTGTCTGCAGGTACTCAATTAATTATTTTCCATATTTGATGTTGAAATTGGGGGGTAGGAGAGAAAAAAGAGTTTTCACACGTAGAAGATAAAGAGGAGCATTTTGAGAAGTTTGATCCCGAGCAGAGCCTAGTCTGTGCTGAGAAAGGCATGAGGCTGTCTTTCTAGATAAGAAATCATTAAAGCTCATGGCTTAGGCTGAGCAGTTTGTAGAGGATGGAGGATCTAATGAGAAAATGTTCTGGATTTTGGTGGAGGAAGGGGTTCTGCTGTCTGGAAAGCAAAGAGGCTGCTTAATTTAGACAAAGCGGGACTTAAAGACATTACCTGAAGTTAGAGCTGCTAGCAAAGATGACTCATACTACTTCTTCAGTCTCTTTCTAAAAATCATGTGATGATTATGAGTCATAGAAAATAAATTATCAGTGTAATGATGTGACTAGAACCAGAAAGTAGGTTGGACAAATTTCTGTATTTTTAACAACCACTGTGTAGAGTTTCCAGGTACCCAGTGGAAGTAACTTTGGGGATAGATTTAAGTGTGCTTGTCTAGTCTCTATTAGCCCTAAAACAGACCTCTGTTGCATACCATCACTTCTGATCTGGTCATGTAGAAATGAATATGTGCTTTTAACCGAACAGATGAATTGAATCAGTAGTTATTTTATTAAGGGTTTTTCAGAATTTCTTCTCTAATTTAATCAAAGTAGTTACTTTGTTGTTAATAAATGTTTTGAAGGATTCTAAGAATTGTTTCAACTGATCATGTAAGATTATCAACCAGCATGAAAAACAGGGCTGTCATTTTGATTTGTGATGCTATACTGTGATAATTGTGACGCAGTATCACTAAATTACAATTAGATTAGCTTTTAGAATCTTTCCTCTGGCAAGATTTGAGAGCCTAATTAAATTAGGAAGAAGGCAATTTTATGCAAGGGAGAAACAATGGGTGTGCTAGAACTATTGATACACGGCAGCTGTTGCTGCTATGTTCTGACTTGGAGAATTGCGATTATTCTGTTGCTTCTAACTCAATGCATTTTTATAATTTCCCAGGCTGTTTGAATTAGTATATGTGAATTACAAATTATATTTTTAATATAATAAATGTAAACTAACTGAAGAATCCATTTATTCAAAGTTACTGTCATTGGTTACTTCCAGAAAGATGAAAAGGGTTTCAAGACTTAATTATTTTTTCATGTCTTATATATGCACTTAATTAAAACGTGTGAAGAACTTCGATCATGAAAGACAACAAATCTAATTAAATATGATATTAAAATAGAACCATGCATTTCCACAGATTGCTCTTGCTTTTTGTTACAGCTTTTCATCAGTAATCAAAACTAATGTTCATTCGATGTCTGTTGGGAGAATGACACAGTCACATAGGGGGTCTAAATTATTTTAGTAATGTGTTAGAGGTGGGTGGGGCACCGTTCCATGGCTGTCCAGATGTGGTGAGGTGTTGGTTCTGTCTTGTTTTCCCTTTCCAGGTGTGGGGGTGGCCTCTGTTCCATGCCACTTTTCTGGCCAGGTGTCTTAGGACCCACTTGCACCTCCAGTTCAGGGCTAGTGGATGGAGAGATTGCCCTCTTAGAGGGTTGCTAAGTGATGCATTGTCCTCACTCTGCCCCAGTCTATGGACCAGATGCTGACTGTTTGGGTTAAAGGAGAAAACCCTTAATTCATGATCATTTAATCTCTGAGGGTTTCCTCCTTTAACCAAACAGTCAGTGTTCAGTCCCTGCTGCTTTGAGGAAAGTGCCAGGCCCTTGGACTAGGGCAGGAAAAAAAGGGATCATGGGCTGAGATGGGGAGTAGAATGAGGACAGGAGGTTTCCAGCCACCATGGCACAAGCCCAAATCATTGTCCAGTTGCCCTTCTTCTGCAGTCGAGCGAGCAGCCCAAGGATCAGCTTGGATTGTCCGTCAGGAATGACACTCACCTGTGCCTCAATGCATTGCTGAAGGTTCACCTGGCACTTTGGCTTAAATATACACAAAGGGCCAAACCTTTCATCTATAGCCGACTACATGATTTTTTTTTTTTTTTTTTTTTTTTTTGTGGTATGGGGGCCTCCCTCTGTTGTGGCTTCTCCCGTTGCCGAGCACAGGCTCCGGACGGCCAGGCTCC
>NC_041231.1:65796012-65801558 GCF_002837175.3 Physeter macrocephalus
GCGCAGGCTCAGCGGCCATGGCTCACGGGCCCAGCCGCTCCGCGGCACGTGGGATCCTCCCAGACCGGGGCGCGAACCCGGTTCCCCTGCATCGGCAGGCGGACGCGCAACCACTGCGCCGCCAGGGAAGCCCCGACTACATGATTGTACAGAGAATCCAATAAGGGGAACTAAATGGAACACCTGGTAAATTTCAGGTTTCTAAGAATCAGGGATAGAAACTGCTATGAAGCAGCACCTGGGAACAGCAGTATGGTGCTTTTCAAGAGCTTTGCTGGTGCTGAGATCTACTTGCAAGCTCACAAGTTAGCCTGCCACAGTTTTGGTGATGGCGGCAGGCACAATTTCCGAGTCAGAGACAAAGGACTTTATTATTCACAGCACAGCAAGCAGCAAGTTTGAGTTAGATTCCGTTGCCCAAAGTTCCATGGGACCAATGTGTTGGGTCCAGATTGTGCCTGTATGCATGGTAGGTCTCATTACAGGAGAGAAACCCTGAACTTAGGGAATCCAAACTTTTTCTAATAGGCAACAAGCATGTCTGCCCTTTGTTATGGAGGCAGATACCATCTCTAATTTCTAGGACTGATCTGTATATAAATATCCTTGAAAATAGTCTAGAACAAAGGGCACTCAATGCCTCTGCTCATAACATGCAGGCACACGAGAGACCCATGGAGAACTGAGTCCTAACTATGTCACGATGATGACCTGTGTTTAACTAGAAGTTTTCCAGTTTCTATCAGTTCTGTACTCCTAGTGGATGAGCCATTTAATGTGCAGTCTATAAAATCTGGTTTTCTCATCTGTAAATTTAGTCTTCTTTCAGTTAATATTTATTGAATGCTCCCTGCATCCGAGCACTATTCTAGCACTTGGAATAAAGCAATAAATAAAGCAGACAAAAATCCCTGCTCTTATGGAGGTTACATTTCACTGGGTGTATACTGATAATTCTAAAAACTCAAAAATATAGAGTGAGTCATAGATATTCACGTGCTGGAAAAAAAATAAAACAAAGCAGAGAAGATGGAGAGTCCTGGCTGGGGTGTTGGGCGAGAGTGCATTGCCTTTTAGAAAAGTTAATAAACTTTTAAGGGTTTTCTAAGATGACAATTGAGTAGAAATCTGAAAGAAATGAAGGTACAAGCCATGTGGATATTAAAGGAAAGAGATTTCCAGGTAAAGAAAACAGAAAATGTGAAACCCAGAGACAGGTTGGTGATTGGTGAGTTGTAGAAATCATAAGGCAGTAGGGAGGATGTTCGGCTGGAGTGGATGGAGTGAGGGGAAGAGAAGTACAAGGAAATGTTAGAGAGAGAGAAAAAGAGAGAGAGAGAGAGAAAGGGAGAGAGAGAGCGGGGAGGGAGAAAAGGGGAGAGAGAGAGAAAAAGAGAGTGAGAGGATGAATGGATTGTACAACTGTTTTCATTGAAGTATTTTTGGGGCAGAAGAACTAGAGAGAGCTGGAGAGATAAGAGGGGCTGGTCAGAAAATACAGTGTTTGGAATTGAGATTATGGAGAGATTCATATTTGTAATGGCAAACTTGCCACTGGTGTGGCCTTGGGAGTAGAGGGCTGAGAGAGGAGGAAGGACATTGTCCACTGAGGGGAGGTGGGAGGTCAAGGAGTGAAGAGTCTGAAGTACTGGAAGAGTCATCCACATGGATTTTGAAATTTCTCCAGGTTATGACAGGAGTAACTGCTGTGTAAGGAACTAAAATCTTCTCACAATGAAGAGGAATTGCTGAGGGGTCTGTTGCTTACTGATACAAGGAGGCATTGCTGTGGGACAGGGGCTTACAACAGGGAGCCAGGGTGTTTTGGGAGAATTAAAGATGTGGAAGCTTAGGAAACATTTTGCCAGGCACATAGTAAGTGCTCAATAAATCATTTTTGAACTTCCAGTTCTTAGATGTAAAGAGCTTGGAACTCCTTACTCCATCCTTGCAACAAAAGAAAGCCAAACAATCAGAAATCAATGGCTTTTCTTGATCCATCAGATAATGGAGGTTGTGGGATGAACCACCACCTTGAGATCTGGAGAGAGATGAATTCAGACAGTCATGACTGGGATCTGCTTACCTGGAGCAGGTGCCACTAGAACCGTGAGGGTAGGAACCCTTAAATGATCATTTTGATGAGTTCCTGGATGTGGAGTGTGGACTAGCATAAAAGTGAGAAACATCTGGGGGCTGCAGTTTTCATCTCCTAGATGACATTCTGGAGAAGTAAATGGCCTCCATGAATAGACTGGGCTCGAAATTTGGACAGTCAGTAGTCCAGTCTGCTGCTCAGAGCTCTTCATGTTAAATCTCTCAGTATTTTTATAAAACTATAATTCAGAAAAAGAATAACCTGCTTGAAAATGCAAGCATGTAATAAAGGTATCATTTGACTCCATCGTAGTCCAAGGACATGCTCATGCAGTGGCAATAGGGGAACAGGTTAGGGACCATGTGCAAAACAAAAACTGGTTCTAGCGACATGGCGATTCCCATGGGTGTGCTTTTAAGCTCTTTTTTCAGAGGGAAGGGAAAATGACTCAGTTGACCTAACTCAGATATTTGACAAGATCCTGTGTGAGAACAGAAGTGAGAAGGATGGGGGAGGGTAGGGAGGAAGAAGAGGGAGGAAGGGGAGAAAGGAATAGAGGGAGGGAGAGAAATCTCAAACGAAGGTAAGGACAGCTCTACGAGGACTAGGAACGGTAGTTTGGAAGTGGGAAAGATTCAAGACTCAACCCAGATCTAAAGATGGGCCTTTTAAATGGCCCCTCAGGAGAAGGAATCAGAGATCATCACTCTGCATTTTCTTCTCATATCTATTCCTCCCATCAACTGGATGATTCTCTCCATAATTCTGAATTAAAATTTCAGAATGAGAGCACCTCATGGGTGCAACCATTCACCCTTGGCCACGTTTGTGTAGAGCTTTTGTATCAAGCTGTCTCCAGGCTGGTTGGCCTGGCTGTGGGTTATCTGTTCTCCTGGGATCCAACCAAGAAGCGGGGGGCGGAGGGGGGGGCTGAGGAGGGAGAGCTTTCACAGGTGGAGGACATAGGCTCCCTGCACAGGGAATAGCTCAGGGCCCTTTGTGAAACAATAGCCCTTAAAAAGGAACAGAATGGAGCTGTTCTGTATTGTATAATCAGACATCAGGAGGAAAAGAAAAGAAGTCAATTTTTCGAATTTATAATTCAGGCACTTGCCTTGTTTATAGGCAGTCAAAATATCTACAACATTTATCATGCTAGCATTAAATAATTCCCAGCTGCACTGATTTTTTTTTCTTTAGTTATATAGTCTGTGTTTTCAGTGACACCCCATAATACACCTAGTGCTCAGATATTCCGGTGATTACATCATGTGTACAGGTGAGATGCCAAGTACCAAAAATCTCTATCACTGTACTGCCCTCTAGTGGTTTACTCTTGGGTTTACAGTTTCTGCCCTGCCCTGTTGTAGAAAGCAACCTTCTGCCCTAATTCCAAGCTATAAAGGAAACTCTGTTTTGTCCCATTTAAAGACTGCACCAAAAGCCATAATATCACAATATCTATCTAGTTCTTACGCTAAGAAAATCACAAACTAGGCCCATCAAACTCCAGTAGAAGATCCTGCATTGGAGACCACGGAAGCTGTGTGTTTTGAACCTTAAATACTTGCCGATGTTGTTAGAATAAAATAACGTAAGGAATGGAACAAAGTTTAAGACCATAGAATCCAACCCAATAATTTTACAAAGAGAAAGCAAGCTCCAGATTTAAATATCTTGGTCTACTGCAGATAATTTACAATAGAATTTAGCTTAGAATCCAAGTTTCCTGCTTCCCAGGCAGGGAATCTTTCTTTTACAGAACCCACATCATACAATCACACTTATTCAATGGGAAGAGAGCCCAAGATGCAGGCTCAAGATGTTATCAAGAAAAAAGGTGTGATACATTAAAAAAGAAAATCCATCCATTCGTTGTTTTTTGTTTTTTTTTTTAAAGATTTTCCTTATGGTAGAATTCTTTTTTTTTTTTAACATCTTTATTGGAGTATAATTGCTTTACAATGGTGTTTTAGTTTCTGCTTTACAACAAAGTGAATCAGTTACACATATATATATGTTCCCATATCTCTTCCCTCTTGCATCTCCCTCCCTCCCACCCTCCCTATCCCACCCCTCTAGGTGGTCACAAACCACCTAGCTGATCTCCCTGTGCCATGCGGCTGCTTCCCACTAGCTATCCACCCTACGTTTGGTAGTGTATATATGTCCATGCCACTCTCTCACTTCGTCACAGCTTACCCTTCCCCCTCCCCATATCCTCAAGTCCATGCTCTAGTAGGTCTGTGTTTTATTCCCATCCTACCACTAATCTCTTCATGACATTTTTTTTTCTTAGATTCCATATATATGTGTTAGCATACGGTATTTGTTTTTCTCCTTCTGACTTACTTCACTCTGTATGACAGACTCCAGGTCCATCCACCTCACTACAAATAACACAGTTTCATTCCTTTTTATGGCTGAGTAATATTCCATTGTATATATGTGCCACATCTTCTTTATCCATTCATCTGTTGATGGACACTTAGGTTGCTTCCATGTCCTGGCTATTGTAAATAGAGCTGCAATGAACATTTTGGTACATGACTCTTTTTGAATTATGGTTTTCTCAAGGTATATGCCCAGTAGTGGGATTGCTGGCTCATATGGTAGTTCTACTTTTAGTTCTTCAGGGAAACTCCATACTCTTCTCCATAATGGCTGTATCAATTTACATTCCCACCAGCAGTGCAAGAGGGTCCCCTTTTCTCCACACCCTCTCCAGCATTTATTATTTCTAGAGTTTTTGATGATAGCCAATCTGACCGGCGTGAGATGATATCTCATTGTCGTTTTGATTTGCATTTCTCTAATGATTAATGATGTTGAGCATTCTTTCATGTGTTTGTTGGCGATCTGTATATCTTCTTTGGAGAAATGTCTATTTAGTTCTTCTGCCCATTTTTGGATTGGGTTGTTTGTTTTTTTGTTATTGAGCTGCAAGAGTTGCTTATAAATTTTGGATATTAATCCTTTGTCAGTTGCTTCATTTGCAAATATTTTCTCCCATTCTGAGGGTTGTCTTTTGGTCTTGTTTATGGTATCCTTTGCTGTGCAAAAGCTTTTAAGTTTCATTAGGTCCCATTTGTTTATTTTTGTTTTTATTTCCATTTCTCCAGGAGATGGGTCAAAAAGGATCTTGCTGTGATTTATGTCATAGAGTGTTCTGCCTATGTTTTCCTCTAAGAGTTTGATAGTGTCTGGCCTTACATTTAGGTCTTTAACCCATTTTGAGTTTATTTTTGTGTATGGAGTTAGGGAGTGTTCTAATTTCATACTTTTACATGAACTTGTCCAGCTTCCCCAGCATCACTTATTGAAGAGGCTGTCTTTTCTCCACTATATATTCTTGCCTCCTTTATCAAAGATAAGGTGACCATATATGTGTGGGTTTATCTCTGGGCTTTCTCTTCTGTTCCATTGATCTATATTTCTGTTTTTTTGC
>NC_041231.1:65801922-65830571 GCF_002837175.3 Physeter macrocephalus
GTCTTTTGTCTCCTTAGGTTGGTTTATTCCTAGATATTTTATTCTTTTTGTTGCAATGGTAAATGGGAGTGTTTTCTTAATTTCACTCTCAGATTTTTCATCATTAGTGTATAAGAATGCCAGAGATTTCTGTGCATTAATTTTGTATCCTGCTACTTTACCAAATTCATTGATTAGCTCTAGTAAGGGAGGGGAGTATATATGCTCTTTCTTTTTAAGGAAAATAATGCAGTTTAAAAAACATTACCTTCTTTATTGATTCCAGAGCATTTTCTGGGCAAAGCAGGAGAGGAGGTGAAAATAGACTGATTAGGGTAGAGGCAAGAGGGGAAGGGTCTATAAGAATTCCTCTCTACATGTTTCTGACCTCAGGTGCTCTTTCTTAATCAATGAATAGATTACAAACTGAGTTGGCTGGTGTAACCATTCCCTTCTATCAAGGGTCTGAATGGCTATGCTATGGACTGAATTTTTTCCCCTTGTCCCAATTCGTATGTTGAAGCTCTAACCGCCAGTTGACTGTATTTGGAGATAGGCCTTTAAGGAGCTAATTAAGGTTAAGTGAGGTTATAAGGATGGGTGGTCATAAGGGTGGGTTCTTAAGAGAAGAAGGAGAGAGAGAGAGAGACCTATTTCTCTGTCATGCAATGACAGAGCTAGAAGGCGCCATATGCAACCCTGGAAGAGTTCTCACTGGAACTTGACCATGTTGGCACCCTGTTATCATTATTTCATTAATTTTACAAATTTTGGAAACTAAGGCTCAGAAGTTAACTTACCATCCTTGTAAGGGGTGGAACAGCTAATCAAACCAAGGTTTGTGTGATTCTGAAGTCCGAAATCATTCCTTCTGTGCTGTACTTTGGTCATGTTAGCTCTTTAGCAGCTGCCTCCAAGCTGCAACCTCCCCCCCCGGCCCCACCTTGAGTGATCCTGAGAAACCAATGGAGATTCACTAAACTTGGTGTAGTAGTCATAACAATTAAAGACATGGGCTGTGGGGCTAGTCTTACCAGTATTAATGGCTATGGATTCCACTCACTTACTCATTTCTCTGATGCTTTTGCCAGTGTGGACCAATTCCCCCTTGAAAAGCTCTCTTCCTGTGGTGTCCATGATACCACTTTCTGTTGGCTGCCTTTCTTCCTGACTCTTCCTTCCTTGCCCCTTCAATGGCGTTCTTTCCTCAACATGCACGTTAACAGCATTGATGTGCCCTAATGGTGTCTATCTATTGTTCTTTTCTTTGAACAATCTCATGTACTATGTGTTGTTGGGTTTTTACTACCACTCATATTCTCCCAAGTAGCTTTCTCTTTCCTTCTTTTCTGTCTTGAAGTCTCTCCTGAGCTTCAGATCTATGTATCAAGTATATGCTGGATATTTCTATCTGAATCACTAATGGATACTTCAATACTAATTATACATCTGAACTTAGAAGTTTTCATTCATTAAGTGTTCTTACTCAAACTCATCCTTCCCTAACTCAGAAATATCAACAACTTCCTGGTCACCCCAGCAAGAAAGCTGGGGACAAGTCCCAATGTTTTTCTTCTACCCATTCTTCTTTATCCAATCAATCCTCAATTTCTATTTATCACCTAAATAACCACAAACTCCGTCCCTTCTCCCCTTCTCTACTGCCATTACTCTAGTTCACAATCTCTGCATTGCTGGCTTGCATTAACCTTCTAACTCATCTCTCTGCTTCCATTACTGATCCACTTAAATCTTTCCTACCACAGACAGACTGAATAATCGAAAACGCAAATATGACCAGTTGGAAAGGAGAACATTCAGTCTCTAAAACAAAGTGCATAGGGTCCTTATAATATAGTCGCTGCCTTTCTTTCCAGCCTCATTTCCAGTCACCTTTATATCATACACCATATTCCAGGTTTCCTAAAATTTTTATAGTCTTTTGTTTACATAAATTCTGTTAGTTCTTTATGCTCTTTTCTCTGTCCATAACTCGCTACCCCTCCAAACCCTCCGCTCTAACACTCACTCAGCAAGAACGATGCCTATAATTACTTATTTTTTTCAATACTCTGTTGTGGTGTCATCCCCTCTAAGAAGCCTTCCTGATATCATATTAGGCTGGGTGCCCTTTCTTTGTGCTAACAGAATCCTGAACACATTCCTCTGCCCTTGGACCTATCACTTCATCTGTCTTCTCTATTCACTCCTCAAGGGGAGTGGAATCAGAATTCAGCCCAATGCTTAATGGGTCCTAATAAGAATTTGTTAAACTGAAGTATTTTAAGGGCAAGTATTTTTTGGCAAATTTTTCAGTTTCAGTATCTTCTGGGCCACTGTTTATTTTTACAGATATATGCATATAGGTATCCCCCACTTTTTTAAAGTTCTTGTTACACCATTTCACTTTTATGAAAGCCCTATATTAGTACCTGTGTTCACCAGCCAGAGGGAATCTGAAGAGGATTTTTACTTTGGGAAAAAATGTGAAAATCGAAGATAGCATTCAGCGTTTGTTTTACAGCAGCCATTATAGAAGCAGTGTGCACCCCAAACAGTCAAAGTGGTACCACCAAGCTCCTTCCTAGGGACCCACACTCAGCATCTCAGTATCAAGCTGCCAGAGCTTTGAACTGTCTGTGAGCATCTGTGCTTGATCTCAATTTATTTTGTGTATCCTTAGCAAGATGTGTCCCAAGGTATCAAAAACACCCAAGAAAGCCTCTTAGTGTAAAACTAGAGATAATTATGAGTTTGGATAGTGATAAACAAAATCAAGACATTGTACATGCTTGAAATTGCCTGCATTTACCATTCATATTATTTACACAAGAGAAGAACATTGAAAGCTGCCAAGGTTCCTATTGGTTTTGCTAGCATCAAAGTGGCCTCCTTTAATCAGCTTCCAGTAATGGAAAAAATGGAAAGTCTGTTGCTTGAGTTGGTTGACAGGTATCCAAAGCATTGTGTCTTGTTATCTTATACTTAAGGAGAAATCAATCAGTCTTTTAATAAACTGAAACAGAAAGCCCTGGACAATGGTGGGGAAAGTATTGTGGTGGAAAATGTAGTTAGGGTGGTTTGATTGGTTTTTGAGGAGAGGGAAGCTTCATGGCTTAAAGCTTCCTGGAGGGAGTTTTTCAGCTGATACAGAAGCTGCCAGGAAGTCCACAGAAGAACTGAAGAAAATAATTACAGAAGGTAGTTACTCATCTAAACAAGTTTTTTAACTGTGATGGAACTGCAATTTATTGGAAAAAGTTGCCAAACAAGACATTTATTTTGATATAAGAAAAGTAGGCTCTGGACACAGGCATCCAAGAACAGGTGTGAAGCTGAGTCTGGCCTCTGTACCCCGACACCGAATTAAATCTCAGAGACAGAGTTTTGGGTGAAGTAGAAAAGAATAGCTTTATTGCTTTGCCAGGCAAAGGGGGCCACAGCACGCTAATGCCCTCAAAAACTGTGTGTCCCAACCTGGAGGGGGTAGTGAGGAGTTTTATAGTAAGGGTCCAAAGAGGAGGGTGGGCGTGGTCAGCTCGTGGACACTCTTCTGATTGGTTGGTGGTGAGGTAACTGGGAGTCAGCATCATCAACCTTCTGGTTCCAACCCGTCTGAGGTCTGTGTGCTTGTGGGCAACATACAGTTAACTTCTCCCACCTGGTGGGGATTTCAGTAACTACAAAACAGCTCAAAGATATTGTTATGTGTATCCCTTGAGGGGGAACCAGGACCCTGCCCCAAGGCTGCACTATTGTTTCTTGACTGCTCCTCCCTTGTCTCCACATCCTCTCCCTTCCCTGATTAGCAACTGTTTGAACCTGCTCCTTGGAACTCAGGGAAGGTCATGGAGGCTGAATGAAGCCTATTTCCTGTAATCAAGAAAATGGGGGACACAGAAAGGCTTTTGTGTCCAGGAGCCCCACAGGGTTCTGCTCAGTTTCAGGTTTACCCTGATGTCTATTATCAATGCCACTTGTGATGCTGCCCTTAGGCATTTACTAGTGTGCCATTCAGAAAATCTGAGGACATTTAAAGACATTGGTAAGAATACACTTTCTGTTGTGTTTTGTTCACATTCAAGCAATTGGAATATCCAAGTGATTGTCTCTGAGTACAAGTGACCCTTGAACAGCATGAGATTGAACTGCGGGGGCCCACGTTTAAGCAGGTTTTCTCAATAAATACTACAGTACTATACAATCCATAGTTGTTTGACTCCATGGATGCAGAACCATAGATATGAAGGGCATACTGCAAAGTTATACTTGGATTTTGACTGGGCAGGGTGGGTGTCCCCACCCCCATGGTCATTAAAGTGATCACTGTACCTGAGTGAACACACTAGCCCTTTTGTTGAAAAATACCATAGAGAAAATGACCTTGATAATAGATGTCTTCTGATTGTCAAAATTGTGCTGTTCCTCCACTTGGCATGACCAAGGATGGCGATAACATTTGTGTTGTGTTCTTACTGAAGAATATGAGGTTGTTGCTGCAGCCAAGACCTGACAGCCATGATTAAGGCTCACTATTTGCAAACTGAAATGCCTTTTTTTGTTAAGTGCCATTGCGAGATAGGGCAATGCTGAAGCATCTTTACGAGAGATCTGAAAAGAAGACAATATAAAATGGGCAATCACCAATCTTGGAGATGCTCTTGGTAGGCTAACAATCTCCATGAGACATGACTTTTGGAGGAGACTATCCCAAGCAGTGAATGACTTTAAATGCTTCGAAGCAGCAACATTAAATAGGACAATAGTGACTTTGGCTACTGAGGCTAGGTTTGTGGACGTCAGTGATGATGATGTTGAAGAGGTTTTGGCATCCCATGACCACGGAATGACAGGGGAAGAGTGGATGAAGTTGCAAGAGGAAAGGATACAAACTGAAACCAAAAACAATAGTGAACAGCCCGAAAGTGAAGTCTTCCAGGGACAGAACGAGAAGCACTGTGTGCGATTTTGCCAGGATCAACAGTGATGCAAGGATTGCAGGAAAGTCTGACTCTAGTTTTGAAAAGGCACGCACATTCAGGGAGGTTTGCAAGATGTTTTTAGTGCATGCAAAGGATTGCGTGCTAGAAAAATGCGTGGCACTAAACAGGGAAGCATTCTGTCCTGTGTTAAGCCTTCCACACCAGCCACTGCAGACAATGAACCTCGACCTTTGACATCAAGTCAAGAGACAAAGAAAGTGCAGATGTGAGTGACCTGCCTGCCCTGAGGGGTTCAGACAACGATGAGATGAGCTGTTAATAGATGACCCTTTTCCTATCTTTCCTACACTCCCATCTCCTGTACCTTCCGCCACCCCAACCTCTGATGAGTAAGCCTCACACACCGCCATCAGCACCGCTCAGCCTCCCAGCCTGCTAGCTGTGCTCTGGATGCTGGTGAGTGAAACCACACTGCACGTACATTATTTCTACTTTGTACAGGCTGTGTCTTTATCATATCATTTCTGCTTTTACTATATGGTAGTGTTATTTTATGTTTTATGTGCTATTTGGTATGATTTGGTAGGTTATCTTGGGGGTCTGGGAATGCTCAAACACTTTTTCATATAAATTAATAGTAGTTGCTTCTTTATTTTATACCATTTCTGCTTACAAAAGTTTTAGAAACCCTCTACTTTTGGGAAACCTATATATATATATATATATATATATATACAGAGATATATATATATCTGTATATATTAATTATAATTATTAATTATATAAGACAATTATATTAATTATAATGCAATTATTTCGTTATTATTCTATTATTAATATAATTATAATATGTTAATTATATAATTATAATACAATTATTAATTATATTAATATATATGTAGATGTACATATAATATATATTTATATATGTATAATGTGTGTATTGATAGAGCTATAACCACATTAAATAACTGCTGTCTTCAAAAACACAGTAAAACTCTTGTAAATATCCAGAGCTGTACTGCAGATCCAGTTGAAGGAAAATTACTTTGTCAGAGTCCAGTACACTCATGAAAACATGGATTGTAATTTTTCTTTATCCCCATTATAAGGGGTCCCAGCAGCATTCTTCTCAGTGTTCTTTATCCTTTTCATTGTTTATCTGATAAGGAATCAGAGAAGACATTAAAATAAGGAGAGTGGCACTGCAAGGGCCCAAGTGACTCCCTGCCAAGGGGCTCTGATCTGGACCACTCCCATCATTGTATCAGGAACACATGTTTTCAAACAAATGTTCTAATGTAACAACTCATATCCTGGAACGACTTTCTACTCCCTAATCCAAGAATTGTATTCTCTGGTTTATTCTTTTTACTTGTGATCTTTGTGCTTTTATCTTGGCCAGGAAAAGAGTCATTGTATTTTGTAGAACTGATGCTTGATGGGTTAGCGTTAGGAGTTTTGGAAGTTTTCTTTTTATGGAAATGGTGTTTTAAAATAAATTGGCATTTCATTGTTAAACCCATGTCATGTCTTTAAAACACTGATAGATGTTTATTATTCCTGGCTTTTGTGAGTTAAGTCTATTAATTTGCTACGTCTGTGCCAAGGTTCAAAACCCATGTTTTAAATGTCTACTCCTAAAGTGTGCTCTTGGGCCAAACAAACAGCTTTCTGGTGAAAGAAAAAAAAATTAATGTCTATACTAATATGAATAGATGTTTATATGGTGTATGGTATATTTTAAATATTCCAAAACAATGTAAATATTAATAATAGTCAATCCACAAATATATTAATGAATACATATTTCTTCATTTGTTCTGGACATACCCCTTAGCATTGGATGGTAAGGTTTGTGCCATAAGACTTACTTAACTAGTCAAACATGTTTTTCTGGCTGCAATTACGTATTTGTAAATGACCTCCAAGTAACTTTTATAAAAGTAAAAAGAAAGACCGTTCCAATACCAGAATACATACATTTAAATAAAATTACTGGTCAGTAATGGTTCTATTAAATAATTATGGGGCACAGTTTGCACTGTGGTGAATTGATTTCTACTCTGTGAGCCTCCCTGCTTGTCAGACCTTCACATGCCTTTCTGACATCTTGGATCTTGGATGGATATTGGCGTTATCTGGGGAGCATTAAAGATATTGATATTCAAACTCTTCTTCTAGAGAGTCTAACCCAGTTGATTTGGATGGGCATTAGTATTTTTAAAAACTCCCCAGTGCATTTTGATGTGTGGACAGAATTGATAATGAAGCCTGATTGTGATTAACAAGTAATTGGAGGTTAAATGGAAGCTTCTGCATCTGCCCCACCCCCCTGTCCTCCACCCTGGCTGAGATAGTAAATCAAAAGCATGTCACATCCCAGGAGCATGGTAGAAATTAATGCCACTCTTAGGAATCTAGAGCCAGGTGGCCCAAGAGAATTTTCTGTAATGATGGTAATGTTCTATACCTACTGTGAACTAAGAATGCCACCTGCAATATCAGTAACCAAAGATGTTGCGGCCATCAAGCCAGCACATTACAGTCAACCCCCTCCTCACGCCCCCCACCCCCGCCAGGGAACTCAGTATGGTAGCAAAGAATACGTGCCATCTAGCAGTCAACTGCTGCAGCCAACACCCGACGTTTCACCCTGAGGATACTCAGAATGGGAAAACACAGGATATTGACCCCAGATAGCTGAGATGCATATCGCAGGAATGACTTCAGTGAGCCCAGACACTTGCATTTTAGAAACACGCTAAATTCCTTAACTTGAGTTGTCTGGTTTCTTTAATTAACAGTCATCTTTTGATGTTCTGACTACCTGGTCTTTGTTGCAAAAACTGCTGTATATCCTGGCTCCTCCCCTACCTCTTTGGAGCTGTCCCTTAGAGCTATCTGGGAGGCTGTGTCCTGGGCTTAAGTCCTCAGATTTGTTCACGGAATAAAACATAACTCTCAACTTTTAGGTTGTGCATTTTTTTTTCAGTCGACACTATCCTATCCAACAGAGCACCCATTAGCCACTTGTGGTTGTTGAGCTCTTGACATGTGGCTAGTGCAACTGAGAAAGTGAATTTAAAATCTTATTTTTAAAGTTTAAATTTAAATAGCCTCTTGTGGTTAGCAGATGCTGTACTGGACAGTATGGTTTCTAATGGATGCAGAAGTGGTAAACTCTGTCATATTTCCAAAAAATAGTTCCTGATGTCTCTGGTTAGAAGTAATCTTGTTCTTATCTGTACTTTTCCTACTGCTGCTGTAACAAATTTCCACCAGCATAGTGGCTTAAAAGAATGCAAATTTAGTATTCTAAGTTCTTAGGTCTGGAGTTTCTGGAGGTCAGAAGTCCAAAACGGGTCTTACTAGGCTACAAGGAAAGTGTTGTCAGGGCCGTGTGCTTTCTGGAGGCCCTAGGAGTGAATCTGCTTCCTTGCCCCTTCCATCTTCTTGAGGTTACCTACATTCCTCAGCTTGCGGCCCCTTCATCCATCTTCGGAGGCAGCAGTGTAGGGTCTTCAGATCTCTCTCTGACTCTGACATTCCCACCTCCCTCTTTCACTTAGCATGACACTTCTGATTACACTGGACCCACTTGGACAATCCAGAATATCTCCTCATCTCAAAATCCTTCATTTAATCACCACTTCACAGTGCCTTTTGCCATGTAAGATAACATTCGCAGGTTCCAGGGATTAGGCCGTGGATATTTTTTGGGAGCCATTGTTTAGCCTATTCCACCAGTGTTTCTTGTCCCACCTTGCCTGATATATAGTTTCTCGTGTGCTTTCCTATCCACTTCATTGAAAGCAACAGGTGAGTCTCAATGATTTCAATCGCTGGGTTAAAGCTGTGGCTTTCATACCATAGGTGCTCAAAATATGTTTGCTGGAATGAGTTGATTAAAGAAATAGACATATACATACTACAATATATAAGATAGATAACTAATAAGAACCTACTGTATAGCACAGGAAACTCTTCTCAATACTCTGCAATGACCTATATGGGAAAAGAGACTAAAAAAGAGTAGATATATGTATATGTATAACTGACACACTTTGCTGTGCAGTAGAAACTAATGCAACATTGTGAATTAACTATACTCTAATAAAATTTTTTTAAAAAGAGGATGGAATAGGACAAATAAAAAGATAAAGAAAATAAAAGAACAGAGTATTTGATAGATGCTGACTGAGTGAATGAAGCAGCAAGGTGGATCTGGTGCAGCAAATTAATTTTGAGAATTTCATGCATTGAAATATTCACCAATCAATCGATCAATGGACCCACAGAACAGATTTTGGAGCAGTATTCATCACTTTCCAATCAAATACAGACTTAAGAATTCTGCCCTGGTCTGTTCATTTCGGCTAAATATGTATCTTAGGCTAATGCAGGCATGAAAGCCACAGCCTGTTTGCCTGATTCTCTAGGAATAAAGTCAAGAACAAAGAGGGTGGAGGGATGTCTCCTGATGCATTTCATAATATCACCAGAACACTTAAAGATTAATACCTTATATGACAAAGGAAATTAGTATATGAAAATCTATGTGATTACTTTATTAAGGCTTTATGTCTATGGGAACAATTTAGGTTTTTTAAAAAGACAGTCCAGGATAGAAAATGTCCAGTTTGATTATTATATCCACAAAATTTAAATATATACAAAAGTAGAAGGATCATATAACAGACCCCATGCTTAGACAACATCACCCAGCTTAGAAACTGTCTCCCCATGGCCCATGTTGTCCTCATCTGTGCTCGTGTTACCTCCTCCACCCCAACCCTATTTTCAAGCAAATCCCAGAATTGTATCATTTTTTCTATAAATTTATTCATTTATAAACACATTTGGGCAGATTTGTTAATGAATTTCCTCTTATTCATGCTGGCTTCCTGCACGTTTTGGCCACTCCATCATCTTGCTGACATTTACTGTCTTTTCTTTACCTTATGTGGAATTTTGTACTAAAAGACAAAACATAGCAACTAAACATAGAAAAGGTTAAGTTGGCCAGCTTTGTTTAACGTTCCTATTATTTTAATTCATATTTTAGAAAGTAGCTTACGAAGTGGAAATATATGAGATTGCACATGAGTTAAAACAATATTTGCATTTTTATTTAGGAGAAAGGAAATGTCTTAACCACAGGGAAAATATGAGTGAAAAACCAAGCTCTGCTCACTTTCATTTCAGGAACATATTAAATGTTAAGGTAAAACATGTATAATCCAGTTTGAGAAGACACATAGAGAGCTCCCAGGATTAGGGGATATTCTGAGGGAAAACTTCTCATAGGAAGAATTAAGTGAAGGCAAAACTAGAAGTGAGAAACAAGATTTTGTTGAAGATGAAAGTTTGGTCAGAAAGTATAAAGCTGTATAGAATACAGCTTCATAAAATGTGAAAATATGAAATGTTTCTTTTGGGCACTACAGTATTCTCTTTTCATATATATCTGTATACAGTGATTGTAAATGGCCTTCCTCAATACATTAAATATGTCAATAAAAGTGCACATGATCAGGGTTGGCTGGATTGGAGATGATGATAACACCATTGACAGTTGCCTCTTTCTGCCATTTCTTTCTGTCTTATTATCTTTAACTATCAACCAGAGCTAATTTATCCACTCAATGGACATGAGTCACAGTACTTTATTCATAAGGATACCAATTAAATACTTGGAGAATGAAGTAAAATCAATTTCTGCTTTTTCAAATCCAAATCTAGCATTCTAAAATTTATCAAGCTGAAATTCCCTGTTATGTCACTGTTCCAAAGCAGAAATCATCTATGCACCTGTTCCATTCCTAGACTCATAATGATTTTTAGCTGAATAGAATATATGAGGTGATGTGATTCAGTTCCATGTTTGGACCCAGAAGTCTCTGGATTAAATGAATTGCTAAAGTTCACATAGTTAAAAAGTGTCAGTTCAGAGACAAGAAACCAACCTACCTGGCTTCCAGTTGGTGTGCCCATCCCAAATATTACAAAAGGTGAGGTGACAAATGAAGAAAATTATTTGATTCTGTTAACTATGGTGGTATATGAATCTGTGCTTTAATAAAGTGACTTTGAATAAAAGTTGTTTCAAGAAGTTATGTGAGTTTTAAGGTTCCCTTCAAGCTCTAACGTGATGAATTTATAAGAAGAGGTCCTAGTTTGCATTTTTTTCAAAACAAACAACTTTTTATTGAAGAATAGTTTGTTTACCATGTTAGTTTCTGGTATATAGCAAAGTGATTCAGTTATATATATATTCTTTTTCAGAATCTTTTCCAAGAAAAGTTATTATGAGATATTGTATATAGTTCCCTGTGCCATACAGTAAGTCCTTGTTTTTTATCTCATTTGTATATAGTAGTTTGTATCTGTTAATCCCAAACTCTTAATTTATACCTTTCTCCCCTTCCCCTTTGGTAACCATAAGTTTGTTTTCTATGTCTGTGAATCAGTTTCTGTTTTGTAAATAAGTTCATTTGTACTGTTTTTTAGATTCCACATATAAATGATATCATATGGTATTTGTTTTTCTCTGTCTGACTTACTTCACTTAGTATGATAATCTGTAGGTCCATCCATGTTGCTGCAAATGGCATTATTTCATTCTTTTTTTATGGCTGAGTAATATTCCATTGTGGGTGTGTGTGTGTGTGTGTGTGTGTATCACATCTTCTTTATCCATTCATCTCCTAGTTTGCATTTAAAAAAAAATTGAACACTATATTTTTGCATAAACTAACATAATAAAACTTTGCCAAATATTTCCAAAAGATAAAATACAAATAGAGGAAAGAAGAGGGGGTCAGGAGTCTGCTCTGGTCTCTAATTTTTTTGATATTAGCGAAGGTGATGATATGTTTATAGTTGTGTTAAGAACATCAATCTTCCCATATCCTCAGCTTTTGCTCTGAAGACTTCCTCACCTCCTGGACTTAATTAAAACTTGGTTCTACCTTGACTCTACCACCTGCCCATCCACCACCTAGACTCAGAGCTGAGTGTGGAGGGGGTCCCCCTTACTCCCCATGACTATATTTAGATAATTTCTCCTCCACCGCAGACCATACATCCAGCTTCTAATTGCACATGTAGGTTTCTTACAGGTATAGCAAAATCAGCTGTTCCTAATGCTCATCTCTCTCATCCCACTGTGGAATCTACCTTTGTCCTATGTTCACTGTCTCAGAGGACAATGCCCCAAGTTATAATTGCCTAAGACAAAACCTGGGAACCATACTTGGCCCCTCCCAACTCACCACATTCAGGCAAATTCAAATTCTGCTGATTCTACCAGATAAATATCCCTCCAGTCTGTTTGCTGCTCTCCAAACCGATGACTCATATTGTGTCCAGTCACTATCATTTCTTTCATGACCTGGGGCCACAGCATCCCTCACCTTTAGACTCGGACCCTCCTAGTCTATGTATCTGCTTGGTGACAATCACATGCAAGGTATTTTTTTCTTTTAGCATCCATACTGCTTTCATAATAGAAACTGAATATCAGGACAACCAGAAGATTTGCTCACAGTAACACAACTCTTGGGTGTTAGAACTAGAGATTCTGACTCCTTACTAGGGTTCCACTAACTTCTGAATGGCCCTTCTGCAGGTCTCGAGATGTGTGCATCTCCTAAGGATAAACAGTGCAAAACTGAGGCCTTACCACAGGATAAAATTATAGGAGGCTCTCAACTTTTAAACGTTAATATTCAGCCGCTCAAAGGACAAATTCTGAATCATAATAATGACATTTAGATGCCATCAGTCTACAGTGCTGTGACCTTTTGAGAACCATTACTTCATTGTGTATAGCTTGTTTCTACTTTCCAATATTTTATTTTATTATCATTACAAATCATGCTTGTTTTTTAAGGACTTTAATTTTCAAATTGCTACCAATGAAGAACTAAGTTATTCTTTGGTCAGTTATAATAATCAGTTGCCCATGAAGTCAAATAAAAAGAAATTACAATCAATGAAAGAACATAGTAAATATCTTCATTATACTTGGCTACACTTTTCCCAGGTCAGAATTATTTCACATATGACAAAACATTAACCAAAGTAAAAATATGTATGTTGCCCCACATGCAGGGACCTGCCCATTTTTGCAAGGTCATTGGCTACTGCTCACATTCTAAGGTCAGTGAAAAGTAATCTCACGTTTCACCTGATTTAAGCTGGAGAGAGAAAACAAAACAATGGAATGAGTAGAGGGGCATTTTGAGATATGCAGGTTTTGGAGGGGACTTATTGAGCCAACTTCAAAGGGCAGAGAATTACAGAAACTAGTTTTTACTTATCCAGGGTTTTATTCATTCTGTGTAACTCAAGTTCATTGTAACTTGATCTATATTCAGTATTTTTAAAAATCAAAGTATGTTGTCATTTGGCCTATTTTTAACGTGCCCCTCCCTTTAAAATTTAGAAAATATCCGTGTCCATATTGGATCTCTGTGCGAGGTTAGCAAATGCAGTGAGAAATTGGGCTTCATTAAAATTAAAAACTTCTGCTTTGTAAAGAACACTTTTAAAAGAATGAAAAGGTAAGTCACTGACTGGGAGAAAATCTTTGCAAAGCATATATATGATAAAGAGCTGGTATACAAAATGTATAGACATCCCTAAAATCTCAACAGTACAAAAAACAATTTGATTTAAAAAAATGAGCAGAAGGTCTGAACAGACACTTCACCAAAGAAGATAAACATATGAGCAGATGATCAACATCATATGTCATTTAGGGAACTGTAAATTAAAACAACAATGAGTTGCCACTACATAACTATTAGAAATGGCCAAAATCCAAAAAACTGACAACACCAAATGCTGGTGAGGATGTGGAGCAACAGGAACTCTAAATCATTGACGGTGGTAATGCAAAATGGTACAGCCTCTTTGGAAGACAGTTTGGCAGTTTCTAACAAAACTAAACATACTCTTCCCATATGATTCAGAAATCAAGTTCCTTCGTATTTACTCAAAGGAGTTGAAAACTTATGTCCACACAAAAACCTGTATGTAGATATTTATAGCAGCTTTATTCATAATTGCCAAAACTTGGAAGCAACCAAGATGTTCTTCAACAGGTAATTGTATAAATAAACTGTCATCTGTCTGGACAATAGAATATCATTCAGTGATAAAATGAACTATCAAGCCACAAAGACATAGAGGGGACTTAAATGCATATTGCTGTTAAAGAAGTCAATCTAAAAATACTACATGACTACAACTGTATGACATTCTGGAAAAGGACAAACTATGGAAACAGAAGAAGGATCAGTGGTTGCTAGGGATTCAAGGGGAGGGAGCGAGGGATGAATAGACAGAGTACAGAGGATTTTAGGGCAGTGAAACTCATCTGTATGATACTGTAATGGTAGATACATGGTATTCATTATACATTATCAAACCCATAGACTGTACAACACAAACAATGAACCCTATGTAAACTTTGGACTTTAGTTAGTAATGACGTGTCAGTAATGCATCAATTGTAAGAAATGTATCACATTAATGCAACATGTTAATAATAGGGGGAACTGTATGAATGTGTGTGTGTGTGTGTGTGTATGTGTAGGAGGAAGAGGAGGAGGGGGGTAGATGGAAACTCTCTGTACTTTCTATTCAATTTTCTGTAAACCTAAAAAGGAAGAGTGTGAAATTACATTTCTTCAGAAGATACATTATGAATTTTTGAATATTATGTATTGTTTCCTTTGTAAAACAACTTTGCTGAGGTATAATTGGTATACAAAGAATGGCACACGTTTAGTACATACAATTTTGTGAGTTTGGACCCATGCAAACACCTGCAATACCATCACCACGGTCAAGATAATAGACATCCAACACTTCCCAATTTCCTTGTGTCCCATTTTTTTTCTTAGTGGTTAGAACACTTAACATGAGATCTGTCTAGCGCCTTCATAAATATTGAAGTGCACAGAACTGTATAATTAACAATTAAAGGCACACAGTTGTACAGCAGATCTCTAGAACTAATTCATCTAGCATGACTGAAACTTTATATCCATTGAACAAATCCTCATTTAATATCCAAAATATATAAGATGTTTAATATCTCCTTATAGAATGGGAGAAAATATTTGCAAACCATATATCTGATAGGCATTTTTTTCTAGACCCTTTAAAAGTTCTTGTTGTCTAGAGTTGATTGATTGATTGACTAAAAAATTTGACTGAAAGGGCAAAAAAGTTAAGCCCTCGCACATTGCTGTAAACTCACAAAGATAGCAGAGACTTGCTACGTATTTCAATCTTGCCCTCTTGTATGATTCAGTATCAAAATATAAATTGAACTGATAATTTTATTTAGCTTAGGAAAGTGAAGATAGAAGTTTGGAATGATTATGATTGGTAGAGTAACAAAATAATTTGAGGTCCAGTTTTGGTTCAACTAAATTGCCATTTCAAATCAATTACCTGGTTTCATTTTAATTGAATTTGATTCACCACATGCAGTTTTCACCATACGCACTTTGCAGCGCACCGGGTAAATTCCAAAAGGAACCAGCGCATTTCAGCTGATATAGTTCAAGTTCAGTTGAAACTTAACACAGTAGAAGCCTTTATCCTTTTCATCAAAGTTTTTCATGCCTGAATGTACTTTGTGTAATTAGCCAACTGTTTGGAAATTGTCATCTAACTTTCACTTATTTTAATGAAATTTAAAAATCCAAATAATCTGCTTTTGTGTGTCTTCTCAGTCTTCTTAAATTTTTCTTAATTCTTCTTAGGTTTCTCTGATAATTTTCCTTTTTAAATCCAGAGCAGGATTTCTATGTTTGTTAGTAACTGAATTGGAGCTGCCTAAGGAAATGAGAATATCAGAAGAGTTTTTATGTATAACGTCGTGTTTTATTTCATTAATTAACAGAAATTAATGATAAATTTATAAGATGGTATAACACTGAGTTTTTTTTTCCTTTTAATATAGGACACCTGGTTTCTTCATAATGAATGTATGGTTATTGTGAGTTACACTTTTTTTGTTGTTGTTCTCTGAAGAATATCATATAATATTTTTATCAGCATATTTACCCATCAATTTACTCAAATAAAAGAATTCCAAAATGTCATACATCATGTATATGTCATGTAGTTTAAAGAACTTGAAGATCTCACAATCCATGCCCGATAAAACTTGTGTGGAAAAATCACCCCATACACAAACAGAAACGATCTGATAAAATCAAGTTGTTTTCTCAAGCCTTTAGCACAAATGTGAACCTTTGAATCAAAATCATTGACACTTTTTACGTTACTCAATTTTTTTTACTTCAAGTGGAAAGAGAATTTTTAATGTTTGGAACTAAAAACTGAACACGTACACATATGTGGAACTGTTTGTGTTTCTTTAAGCTATGAAGAATCTCCCCACATTTGAAAAAGGTCATTTTGTTTTCGTTCACACTTTCATTAATGTGTTCTCATTATAAAAACATCCTATAAGTTTACACTTATATAAAATTAAATATGTATGCATATATAGTTATATTAACCCAGATGAGGGTTAATATTCCATTTTAAAGGAAGTTTTAATACACTTATTAGAAGGATTGGCAATTTTCAGGAACAATTACAACATAACGCAAGTCAATCAGTGTGATACACCACATCAACAAAAGAAAAGACAAAAACCACATGATCATCTCAATAGATGCAGAAAAAGCATTTGATAAAATTCAAGATCCATTCATGATAAAAAGTCTTACCAAAGTTGGTGCAGAGGGGACATATCTCAACATGATAAAAGCTGTTTATGACAAACCCACAGCCAACATAATACTCAACAGTGAAAAGCTGAAATGCTTAAGCTTTGAATGAATTCAAAATGCTAGACTTCACAATTCAAGTGTTAGCCTAGGAGTCAGCACATCCACTGGGGGGCAGAAGCGCACCAGGAACGCTCACGAGCAGACCAGCCCTGGAACACATGGTGATGTCCCCAGGAGAAGATGCTGACGCTCCCAGGGGGGACGTTGCTGGCCTGTGACTGTCTCCAGCTATGCCCTCTGTGGGCTCACCCACCTGCTCTCCCTTGTGGCAACAGGGCGCGTCTGCAGGGTGCCTGGGAGAGGGAGGCCCTCAGCCTCCAGCCAACAGGGCTTTCTCGGAGAGAGAGGCTGAGATGCCTCAGTATTTGAGTTCTCTTGTACCACTAGTGCCCTGGCAAGTTAAAGGACCCTGAGTCTCCTTGAGGGTCCCTCTTTTGTTGATATTAGCTGCACAACTGAAGTGTTTGAATTTTACTCAGTCATTTAAGGAAGGCAAAGAAACAAAGGGATGACAAGTTGCTTTTGTTTGTAATACTTTGAAATAACAGGGGAAAACCAGACAAGGACATACATTCCTTTTAAGAGAACACAAAGACTGCATTCATCTTTCTCTCATTGAAAATACTCTTTGCATGTAAGACAAGAAACCACACTGAAATAGTGGTTTGTATCCTTGGCATTAGGGAGAGAATGGCGATTAGTTTAAAGTCGGAGTTGCTGCCAAGCTACAGACTAACTTGGGATAACTTGTCTAGAAGTCAGGATAGATAAAAGAGGTGACCGTTCCTAAAGCAGGACTCTTACTATGACGTGCATGGGGATCCCCTGGGGATCTTGCTGAAATGCGGATTCTGAATGAGTAGATGTGCCCATGATTAAGCTATATTTGAGAGCCAGGTATTCAGACAACCTCAGGAGAGGGACAATAGTCCCATCGTGTGCTTGCTGGGTGAAGAAGCAGGCTTTGTTTTCCTTTTAGGTCCTGGAAGTTAACTGCAGTGTGAGGCTTGCTAGTGTATGTACAACCTGCAAGGATTCTTTCAGAACTCTACTTTATCCCATTGTGTATTGTTGGCAAGCACTCAGGTGTCGCTCTCAAAAGCGACAGTTCAAAAAAAGCAGCAGACTCACAGATCTAGAGAACAAACTAGTGGTCACCCATGGGGAGAGGGAAGGGAGGAGGGGCAATGTAGGGGCAGCGGATGGAGAGGTACAAACTACCAGGTATATAATAAGCTACAAGGATCTGTATTGTCCAACGTGGGGAAATACAGCCAATATTTTATGATAACTATAAATGGAGTATAATATTCAAAAATTGTGAATCACTATATTGTACACCAGTAACTTATGCAATATTGTACATCGACTATACTTCAATTAAAAAAAAAAGAATGACAGTTCAAAGTGGAGAGAAAGCTGATCTTTTTCTCTGAGCCTCCTTTTAGCTGCTTGCGTGGTACTCAGTGCATATCCTTAAGAACTGAGGAATTGGTTAACTTCAGGGAGAATGAATGAAGGCATATGCTAATGAAGAACAATTTCCATTGGCTGGACCTCTACTATGTGCTGGGTGCTTTGGACTCTAGATATATCATTTTTAACCCTTTGAGGGAAAATTTGTTAACTCTGTTGTAAAGTTAGCGGGACCAAGACTTGGAGACCATAAATAACATGCCAATGTTCCATAGTTTATAAGGGTCAGAGTTTGTGTCACTTCAGAAAATGATATCCTTGGATATCATTAAGAATATTAAGGATTTCCATCCTAGCAATGATCTTGTGTCAATTGCAGTGGCACAGGTGCTGTGATGTCAACGTCGGAGCTGTAACAGGATTGCTGACGAGAAACCATAATGTCTTGCATCCCTGTACTGTATCATAACCCCTAGCGTTGTGTTTCCCCCAGGGTGTGGGAGCTTCCCCAGGCTCCCGCTGCTCTTGGCTTGCATGGTACACTGAACCCCCATGCAGAGATGGAGTGGCCGTGGCGAGCATTTGCTTCCTCAGCTGTTCTCTTGGCTCTTCCACTGCCTCTTGTCCTCTGCTGGCCCCTGGCAAGTGAGCGTGGTGTGCAGACAGGCAGTGTGTCTTCAAAGGCAGCAAACACCAAGTCATTTGAAAGTTCATCTATCTCTAGAGCATGGTTGCAGCAACCATGTGATGGTTTGTGATGATTCCACCAAAATCGTAACAAAGTTTCTTCTTTCCTGTTATTTAAACTCTACCAGATCTACCCTTACTTACACCCTAGGGCAGTGTTTTCCACACCAGAAGTGCTGTGAAAACCCTACTGGGCCATGAAGTCAAATGACCAGCATTTCCTTTTTTGAAAAAAAAAAAAGGAAATGCACTGGAATAGAATTTGAGAATATCAGAGAGCATTCTGCGCAGTGTTATTTCATGGAACTTTTGCTCCATGAATATGTTTCTATGTAGGGCCTGCACTCATCTCCTGTTGCTCCTGCAACAAATTGCCAAACTCTTTAAGGCTTAAAATAACACAGATTTATTACCTTTTAGTTCTGTAGGTTAGAACTCTCATTGTGCCAAAATCAAGGTGTCTGCTGGCTTTTTCCTACTGGGGCTGCAGAGAGAGTCCAGATCCTGGCCTTTCCCAGCTCAGGAGGACGCTGGCTTTCCTTGGCTCATGCCCACGCCCCCATTCAGAGCAGCAAAGGTGGATTGAGTCCCTTTCACAGCACATCACTCTGACTTTCTTGTCTGGTCTGCCTCTTTCTACTTTTTTTTTTTTTTTTTTTGCGGTACGGAGCACAGGCTCCGGGGCACAGGCTCAGCGGCCATGGCTCACGGGCCCAGCCGCTCCGCGGCATGTGGGATCTTCCCGGACCGGGGCACGAACCCGTGTCTCCTGCATCGGCAGGTGGACTCTCAACCACTGCGCCACCAGGGAAGCCCTGCCTCTTTCTACTTTTAAGGCCTCTGTGATCACAATGGGCTCACGTAGCACATGGATAACCCAGAGTGGGCTCCTTGTCTCAAAGTCAATTGATTAAAGCCTTATTTCCCCTTTGACCTTTAACTAACATATTCAAGGTCCTGAATATTAAGATGTAGACATTTTTGGGGGGGGCCATTATTCTACCTTCTACAGGGCTACAATGTAAAAGAGTTTGAAAAATGCAGCCTGATGATCAATTATTCTGCCTCAAACATAGCAGGTGGCCTTGAAGTGCTTACCTGTAGTGGTAGATCAGGTTCAGGTTCATGTCTCCCACGTCTTTGAGCCTCAATCTGAGGATTATTTTTGGTTTCTACTAACCTGGCCGTGGCCAATCCACTCAGAGGCCTGACTGTTGGCAGTAACTCTCCACTTTCTATCTATTCTTTTCCTAAGAACAATTAGGATGATACTGTCACATGGAACACGGAGGTCAAATCAGCATTGTCTTTAAACAAAAAGTCAAGAAGGAAATGAAACAAGCCTACTCTTTTCATAAAAGTAAATCCAAACTCTCGCTCCTGAGACCCTTCCACCTCTCTGCGAATGTTCTTTTCATCTCCAGCCATGAGGTTATGGACCCTTCTGACACTTGCACACCCCTTTACGTCATGCATTCAAGGGTCATCAGCTTTGAGAATCCCTGTAACTCTATGAGATAAGCAGGGGTTATCAGCCATGGATTTCAGTTGGGAAAAAACAAGATATTAAGTTATTTGAATAAGGTAGACATACCAATGTAGAAAAGTGTGTAAACATTTTGAGTTAACTTGTATTCATTGAGTACTTATTATGGTCTCAGCCAGGTGCCAAGTGCTATGGTAATATGCAAGTAGATGCCATGGTACCAGCCTCATGGAATTTATAATCTTGTTTGACAGGTAAGAATGTGTGTGTGTGTGCTTGTGCCTGTGTGCATGTGTGTGTGTATGGGTACATGGGCATGTGAAGGTGTGCATGTGTATGTGTGTGGATGAGTGTGTGCATGTGTGCGTTTGCGAGTATGTGTAAGCACATGTGTATGTGTTTGTGCGTGTGCATATGTTAATGTGTGCCCGTGTCAGTGTGCGTGCATGCATGTAACTGAACGTCAGCGGTAGAAGCATACTCAGCCATGGACATGCAGCTTTGAATCAAACTGACTTCTCCTCAGTTTCTCTTTCAAGGATGTCCTCTTCTCTAACTTGCTTTGAACATGGCCTGTTTAAACTTTGCAGAAAATCATACCACAGCCTAGTTAGAAGCTGAAACACTAGCAGGATTTCTGATTGGCCAGTTAATTAAAACTTATCAAGGAGACTTTAAGTCCTTTGCTCTTTTTGACTTTTCTGTTTCCTCTTGGAAGACTCAAAAAGGGAAAAACGTGGACTACAGGAAGAAAAGAGTAAGCAAACTGTGCTTGGGATGCAAACTTTATTGCAAAGAGTTCCTGAACGATGGTGAGAAGGTGGGATGCTAGAGAGGAGGGTGGGGGGTAATGCGGCCCCGGAGGAGGGGGTGAAGGGCTGGGAAGAGCACTTGGATTTGCGGGATAGCGAAATGGGAGCCTCAGGAGGCTGCTGGCCAAGAGCATATTCATCTAAATATTACATCCTATGGGCTCTTTCTCCTCTCTCTTCACGGGAGCAGCTGCCGTGGTCCACTCCCTGGAGCTACACACTCTCCAGGTGACCAACAGGAGATGGTTGGTTGTCTGGATCAAGGCTCAGGTAGCCTGGCTCGAGGGCATTGCTCCAGAAGATCAAGTCGTGCTCTGTGGTAGATGGGCCCCTAGAGGATGAGGCTGCCCCCAAGCTGGGGTGGGGTGGAGACTCTGACACCCTGGAAGTAGCCGACTGCATGCTTGGAGGTTAGGTCCATGGTTCCCTGGCCCGGGCTGGGAAAGGAAGAGGTCAGACTCCCAGGGTGGCCAAACAGGAGAAAAGAAGAGCATCCAGGCCAAGAGGTGAATGCAGCACAGCCAGCGCTTTGTCAATGTGGTGCCCACCTTTGGCAAGAAGAAAGGCCCCAATGCCAACTCTTAAGTCCTTTGTAATCCTGGCTTTCTCTAATAAAGCCACTTAACCTCGTCAAAAAAATAAAATATTACATCACATGGATACTGGAGAAGACTTTTCACTAATTTAATAGAATCACTTTTTTAGCATATGTTTTCTTCTTGGTGTCCTAACCAAAAAGGAATGAGAAGATTCTACTTCCTGTTTAATGTATATATAAGTACAACAATTCCTTCACAAATGAATATATATATATAATATATATTTACATATATCCAAGAATAAAACCATTTGGAAACTTCTTCTTGGTGTCCTAACCAAAAAGGAATGAGAAGATTCTACTTCCTGTTTAATGTATATATAAGTACAACAATTCCTTCACAAATGAATATATATATATAATATATGTACTTACATTTAACCAAGAATAAAACCATTTGGAAACTAAAGTTTTAAAAAATATGAATTCCTTGTGTTGCCTGCAGAACAAACTCAGAGTTCTATCCTGAGGACATAATATTTTAAGATCTTTTCCAGATCTAAAATATACCAAGCTCGGATAATGTTAAAAAGAGGCAAGAGCCTGACATCTTTACTGAGTGATACTGTTTAAGAAGAGGCTATTTAAGATCATGCCTAAAAGCTGAAGGAAAATCCTCGTGGTGATTTCAACGAATTAGAACACATTAAAAAAAATTTATTTTAGTCAAGTATAGGTGATTTACAATGTTGTGTTAATTTCTGCTGTACAGCAAAGTGATTCAGTCATACATGTATATATACATTATTTTTTATATTCTTTTCCATTATGGTTTAACCACACGATATTGAATAGAGTTCCCTGTGCTATACAGTACGATTTGTTGTTTATCTATCCTGTATATAATAGTTTGCATCTGCTAACCCCAAACTCCCACTTCATCCCTCCTCCACCCCCGCCCTTGGCAACCACAAGTCTGTTCTCTATGTCTGTGTCTGTTTCTGTTTTGTAGATAAGTAGAACACATTTTTAATTGAGTTCTTATTCTGTGCCAGGCTTTATGTTAAGTGCTGGGTGGGCAGGAAGGAGGAGGAGGAAGAGGTTAGATGTAAAGATGCAAATGCTTGGCATGTAAAAGGCACATAATAAATATCCACTGGACAAGACCCTGCAGTGGATTGACTCATTTTCTGGGAGGGGAGGTGCTAGGGAGACATACACAGAAATAAGTGGAGATGGATAGAGACTAGATCAGTGGTTTTCAACATTTGCCTGCACATTGGAATCACCTGGGAACTTAAAAAAAAATACTAATGATCAGATGCCACCCTGAGTGAGTCGGATTTAGCTGGTTTGAAGGCAAAGAAAAGAGGAGGGAAAACCATGCCTGAGGTCCCAGGAACTTGGAAGAGCAAGGCACATTTGGAGAAGGATGAGTGATTTGGAGTAGGTAAAGTGCAGAGTGAGATGATCTTAGCCAGAAGATGGAACTTCTGGACAGAAGATGGACAGGCGAGGGGCTTCCCTGGTGGCGCAGTGGTTAAGAATCCGCCTGCCAGTGCAGGGGACATGGGTTAGAGCTCTGGTCTGGGAGGATCCCACATGTCGGGGAGCAACTGAGCCTGTGCGCCACAACTACTGAGCCTGCACTCTAGAGCCTGTGTTCCTCAAAGAGAGAGGCCACCGCAGTGAGAGGCCCGCGCACCACAACGAAGGGTAGCTCCGGTTCGCCACAACTAGAGAAAGCCCGCATGCAGCAATGAAGACCCAACTCAGCCAGAAATAAATAAATAAAATAAATAAATTAAAAAAAAAAAAAGAGGATGGACAGGCGGGTAGAGTTCAGCTCCTGAATGTCCTTGAATGCAGCACAGCCAGCGCTTTGTCAATGTGGTGCCCACCTTTGGCAAGAAGAAAGGCCCCAATGCCAACTCTTAAGTCCTTTGTAATCCTGGCTTTCTCTAATAAAGCCACTTAACCTCGTCAAAAAAATAAAATATTACATCACATGGATACTGGAGAAGACTTTTCACTAATTTAATAGAATCACTTTTTTAGCATATGTTTTCTTCTTGGTGTCCTAACCAAAAAGGAATGAGAAGATTCTACTTCCTGTTTAATGTATATATAAGTACAACAATTCCTTCACAAATGAATATATATATATAATATATGTACTTACATTTAACCAAGAATAAAACCATTTGGAAACTAAAGTTTTAAAAAATATGAATTCCTTGTGTTGCCTGCAGAACAAACTCAGAGTTCTATCCTGAGGACATAATATTTTAAGATCTTTTCCAGATCTAAAATATACCAAGCTCGGATAATGTTAAAAAGAGGCAAGAGCCTGACATCTTTACTGAGTGATACTGTTTAAGAAGAGGCTATTTAAGATCATGCCTAAAAGCTGAAGGAAAATCCTCGTGGTGATTTCAACGAATTAGAACACATTAAAAAAAATTTATTTTAGTCAAGTATAGGTGATTTACAATGTTGTGTTAATTTCTGCTGTACAGCAAAGTGATTCAGTCATACATGTATATATACATTATTTTTTATATTCTTTTCCATTATGGTTTAACCACACGATATTGAATAGAGTTCCCTGTGCTATACAGTACGATTTGTTGTTTATCTATCCTGTATATAATAGTTTGCATCTGCTAACCCCAAACTCCCACTTCATCCCTCCTCCACCCCCGCCCTTGGCAACCACAAGTCTGTTCTCTATGTCTGTGTCTGTTTCTGTTTTGTAGATAAGTAGAACACATTTTTAATTGAGTTCTTATTCTGTGCCAGGCTTTATGTTAAGTGCTGGGTGGGCAGGAAGGAGGAGGAGGAAGAGGTTAGATGTAAAGATGCAAATGCTTGGCATGTAAAAGGCACATAATAAATATCCACTGGACAAGACCCTGCAGTGGATTGACTCATTTTCTGGGAGGGGAGGTGCTAGGGAGACATACACAGAAATAAGTGGAGATGGATAGAGACTAGATCAGTGGTTTTCAACATTTGCCTGCACATTGGAATCACCTGGGAACTTAAAAAAAAATACTAATGATCAGATGCCACCCTGAGTGAGTCGGATTTAGCTGGTTTGAAGGCAAAGAAAAGAGGAGGGAAAACCATGCCTGAGGTCCCAGGAACTTGGAAGAGCAAGGCACATTTGGAGAAGGATGAGTGATTTGGAGTAGGTAAAGTGCAGAGTGAGATGATCTTAGCCAGAAGATGGAACTTCTGGACAGAAGATGGACAGGCGAGGGGCTTCCCTGGTGGCGCAGTGGTTAAGAATCCGCCTGCCAGTGCAGGGGACATGGGTTAGAGCTCTGGTCTGGGAGGATCCCACATGTCGGGGAGCAACTGAGCCTGTGCGCCACAACTACTGAGCCTGCACTCTAGAGCCTGTGTTCCTCAAAGAGAGAGGCCACCGCAGTGAGAGGCCCGCGCACCACAACGAAGGGTAGCTCCGGTTCGCCACAACTAGAGAAAGCCCGCATGCAGCAATGAAGACCCAACTCAGCCAGAAATAAATAAATAAAATAAATAAATTAAAAAAAAAAAAAGAAGATGGACAGGCGGGTAGAGTTCAGCTCCTGAATGTCCTGGGTTGCCATTGTAATGAGATGGATTTTCTTCTGCAGCCATTGGAGAGCCAAGGAAGAATTGTAAGGAAGGGACATCAGGAGATTTGTACTTTGGAATGGTAGTGCTGGAATGGGTGGGGTTCATGGTTGGGGAGGGACAGACACCATTGCCAGGAGGCTATTGCATTGGTCCAGGTGAATAAAAGCTTTGGCACTGGGAATGGAGATGGAAAGCCACATTCCGTAAACACTTCTGGGACAGACTCACACTGTCCTGCTAACCAACTGGCTATGGTTGACAAGGAAAAAAAGAGGATCCCAAGATAACACTACATTTTCCAGACTATGCTTTCAAATATAAAGATTCCTTTTTAACATCAACTAAGAAACTTCACGCATCCACATCCTAGTAATTACAGTTTTAGTATCTGTTGATTGAGAAAATCAGAATAATTGGCAAGCTTGCTCCAGCTGGGGAGGGGTGTGTGTGTGTGCGTGTCCTCCTCTGCCTTCCTGAGACTGGATCTTTCTTATTGGCATTTCTGAGTTATGGCACTCTCTTCAGCAAGGTTTCTTGACAACATGGTTCCTCCTACAGAAGGCTACTCACATTTGTGTGTGGTTTTCATACGCTTGTCTCTTAGAGAGCACTTACTCCTTATTTGCGGTCCTCTCTTATCACCCACCATTATTCCTATTTTTATGTCACTGGGCACCAAGTGACAGAAAGGATTTGTTTTTGGCCTATGTCTTTCTTTAAAAAAATAGTACATGTTCATTGTAAACACTTATAAAAGGTAGAAGAGTTGAAGAAGAATTATTCATATCAGACCTCTCTCATACTGTTAGCATCTTAGTTTCAAGTATGCTTTTGGTTCATGCCTATATTTATTAGTAAAGTTTAGAGATGGCTTCCAAAAGGATTTTTATTCTCTCTCTCTATTTTTTCTCTTAACCTTGGATTATGATAATTTCTCCACATGATTATATTTACTAGTGAGATATTATTCCAATAAATCGATTAATAATTTTTTGACTAATGTACCTTTGTTGGACTTTTTTTCCACTTTTACAAATAATGCTACACTGAGAACCTTACATGTAAACCTTGCAAATTCTGATTCCCTTAAGATAGCTACCTACAAGGGGGATTACTGGGTTAAGGTATATTTCTCTTTGAAGATCTTTTATATAGATTGCTAAATTCCTTTTCAAAGATTTTGAGCATATTTACTGAGTGTTAGAATATATTTTTCTTATCTCCATAATATATTTTCAAAAATACATCTTTATTGGAGTATAATTGCTTTACAATGTTGTGTTAGTTTCTGTTGTACAACAAAGTGAATAAGCTATATGTATACATATATCCCCATATACCCGCCCTCTTGCATCTCCCTCCCACCCTCCCCATCCCACCCCTCTAGGTGGTCACAAAGCACCGAGCTGATCTCCCTGTGCTATGCAGCTGCTTCCCACTAGCTATCTACTTTACATTTGGTAGTGTATATATGTCAAGGCTACTTTCGCACTATGTCCCAGCATCCCCTTCCCTGCCCCTGGGTCCTCAAGTCCATTCTCTATGTCTGCTTCTTTATTCCTGCCCTGGCACTAGGTCCATCAGTACCATTTTTCTAGATTCCATACATATATGTTAGAATACTGTATTTGTTTTTCTCTTTCTGACTTACTTCACTCTGTATGACAGACTCTAGGTCGATCCACCTCACTACAAATAATTCAAATTCTATTTAGATATTCTGCCTATTTTTGGATTGGGTTGTTTGTTTTTTTGATATTGAGCTGATGAGTTGCTTGTATATTTTGGAGATTAATCCTTTGTCAGTTGCTTTGTTTGCAAATATTTTCTCCCATTCTGAGGGTTGTCTTTTTGTCTTGTTTATGATTTCCTTCGCTGTGCAAAAGCTTTTAAGTTTCATTAGGTCCCATTTGTTTATTTTTGTTTTTATTTCCATTTCTCTAGGAGGTGGGTCAAAAATGATCTTGCTGTGATTTATGGCATAGAATGTTCTGCCTGTATTTTCCTCTAAGAGTTTTATAGTGTCTGGCCTTACATTTAGGTCTTTAATCCATTTGAGTTTATTTTTGTGTATGGTGTTCGGAAGTGTTCTAATTTCATTCTTTTACATGTAGCTGTCCAGTTTTCCCAGTACCATTATTTGAAGAGGGCTGTCTTTTCTCCATTTATCAAAGATAAGGTGACCATATGTGTGTGGGTTTATCAATGGGCTTTCTGTCCTGTTCCATTGATCTATATTTCTGTTTTTGTGCCAGTGCCATACTGTCTTGATTACTGTAGCTTTGTAGTATTGTCTGAAGTCAAGCCACCTGATTCCTCCAGCTCTATTTTTCTTCCTGAAGAATGCTTTGGCTATTCGGGGTCTTTTGTGTTTCCATAGAAATTGTGAAATTTTTTGTTCTTGTTCTGTGAAAAATGCCATTGGTAGTTTGATAGGGATTGCATTGAATCTGTAGATTGCTTTGGGTAGTACAGTCATTTTCACAATGTTGATTCTTCCAATCCAAGAGCATGGTATATCTCTCCATATGTTTGTATTGTCTTTAATTTCTTTCATCAGTTTTTACAGTGTTCTGCATACAGGTCTTTGTCTCCTTAAGTAGGTTTATTCCTAGGTATTTTATTCTCTTCATTGCAATGGTAAATGGGAGTGTTTCCTTAATTTCTCTTTTTGATTTTTTGTTGTTAGTATATAGGCATGCAAGAGATTTCTGTGCATTAACTTTGTATCCTGCTACTTTACCAAATTCATTGATTAGCTCTAGTAGTTTTCTGGTAGCATCTTTAGGATTCTCTATGTATAGTATCATGTCATCTGTAAACAGTGACAGTTTTACTCTTTCTTTTCCAGTTTGGATTCCTTTTGTTTCTTTTTCTTCTGTGATTGCTGTGGCTAAAACTCCCAAAACTATGTTGAATAAGAGTGGTGAGAGTGGGCACCCTTGTGTTGTTCCTGATCTTAGAGGAAATGGTTTCAGTTTTTCACCATTGAGAATGATGTTGGCTGTGGGTATGTCATATATAGCCTTTATTATGTTGAAGTAGGTTCCCTCTAAACCTACTTTCTGGAGAGTTTTTATAATAAATGGGTGTAGAATTTTTTCAAAAGCTTTTTCTGCATCTATTGAGATGATCATATGGTTTTTCACCTTCAATATGTTAATATGGTGTATCACATTGATTGATTTACATTTACAGAAGAATCCTTGCATTCCTGGGATAAACCCCACTTGATCATGGTGTATGATCCTTTTAATGTGCTGTTGGATTCTGTTTGCTAGTATTTTGTTGAGGATTTTTGCATCTATGTTCATCAGTGATATTGGCCTGTAG
>NC_041231.1:65830585-65832634 GCF_002837175.3 Physeter macrocephalus
GAAGCCATCTGGTCCTGGGCTTTTGTTTGTTGGAAGATTTTTAATCACAGTTTCAATTTCAGTGCTTGTGATTGGTTTGTTCATATTTTCTATTTCTTCCTGGTTCAGTCTTGGAAGGGTGTGCATTTCTAAGAATTTATCCATTTCTTCCAGGTTGTCCATTTTTTTGGCATAGAGTAGCCTGTAGTAATGTCTCATGATCTTTTGTATTTCTGCAGTGTCAGTTGTTACTTCTCCTTTTTCATATCTACTTCTATTGATTTGAGTCTTCTCCCTTTTTCTCTTGATGAGTCTGGCTAATGTTTTATCAATTTTGTTTATCTTCTCAAAGAACCAGCTTTTACTTTTATTGATCTTTGCTATCGTTTCCTTCATTTCTTTTTCATTTATTTCTGATCTGATCTTTATAATTTCTTTCCTTCTGCTAACTGTGGAGGTTTTTTTTGTTCTTCTTTCTGTAATTGCTTTAGGTGTAAGGTTAGGTTGTTTATTTCAGAGGTTTCTTGTTTCTTGAGATAGGATTGTATTACTATAAGATTCCCTTTTGAACTGCTTTTGCTGCATCCCATAGGTTTTGGGTTGTCGTGTTTTCATTGTCATTTGTATCTAGGTATTTTTTGATTTCCTATTTGATTTCTTCAGTGATCTCTTGGTTGTTTAGTAACGTATTGTTTAGTTTTCATGTGTTTGTAATTTTTTTCAGTTTTTTTTCCTGTAATTGATATCTAGTCACATAATGTTGTTGTTGGAAAAGGTGCTTGATATGATTTCAATTATCTTAAATTTACTGAGGCTTGATTTGTGAGCCAGGATGTGATCTATCCCAGAGAATATTCCGTGTGCACTTGAGAAGAAAGTGTATTATGCTGTTTTTGGATGGAATGTCCTATAAATATCAGTTAAGTCCGTGTGGATGAATGTGTCATTTCATGCTTGTGTTTCCTTATCTATTTTCATTTTGGATGATCTCTTTCCAGTGATGTAAGTGGGATGTTAAATTCCCCTACTATTATTATGTTACTGTCGATTTCCCATTTTATGGCTGTTAGCAATTGCCTTATGTATTGAGGTTCTCCTATGTTGGGTGCATAAATATTTAAAATTGTTATAGCTTCTTCTTGGACTGATCCCTTAATCATTAAGTAGTGTCCTTCCTTGTCTCTTGTAATAGTCTTTATTTTAAAGTTTATTTTGTCTGATATGGGTATTGCTACTCCAGCTTTCTTTTGACTTCCATTTGCATGGAATATCTTTTTCCGTCCCCTCACTTTCCATCTGTATGTGTCCCTAGGTCTGAAGTGGGTCTCTTGTAGACCGCATATGTACAGATCTTGTTTCTGCATTCATTCAGCCAGTCTGTGTCTTTTGTTTGGAGCATTTAATCCATTCACATTTAAGGTAATTATCGAAATGTATATTCTTGTTTCCATTTTCTTAATTGTTTTGGGTTTGTTTTTATAGGTCGTTTTCTTTTCTTGTGTTTCCCACTTAGAGAAGTTCTTTTAGCATTTGTTGTAGAGCTGGTTTGGTGGGGCAGATCCATAATGTTTTATAATTGTAATCAAAGTTTCTTCTAAGCTACACTTGAAATGTTTTAAACAAGAAGGATTATTTCAAAAAAATACATCTATGCTGAGAAAACCATGGGAAAAAACAACCATGGGAAAAAAACATGAATAGGCTATTATATAGCCTGGTAAATGGATACAGCAGATTCTTATTTTTTTATATTAATGAAGGGAATCACTGAGAAATTTTTTTTTCTTAACATTTTTATTGGAGTATAATTGCTTTACAGTGGTGTGTTAGTTTCTTCTTTATAACAAAGTGAGTCAGTTATACATATACACATGTTCCCATATCGTTTCTCTCTTGTATCTGCCTCCCTCCCACCCTCCCTATCCCACCCCTCTAGGTGGTCACAAAGCACTGAGCTGATCTCCCTGTGCTATGCGGCTGCTTCCCACTAGCTATCTATTCTATGTTTGGTAGTGTATATATGTCCATGCTACTCTCTCACTTTGTCACAGCTTACCCTTCCCCCTCCCC
>NC_041231.1:65835113-65836026 GCF_002837175.3 Physeter macrocephalus
AGCTTTTACTTTTATTGATCTTTGCTATTGTTTCCTTCATTTCTTTTTCATTTATTTCTGATCTGATCTTTATGATTTCTTTCCTTGTGCTAAATTTGGGTTTTTTTTCTTCTTTGTCTAATTGCTTTAGTTGCAAGCTTAGGTTGTTTAGTCGAGATGTTTCCTGTTTCTTAAGGTAGGATTGTATTGCTATAAACTTCTGTCTTAGAACTGCTTTTGCTGCATCCCATAGGTTTTGGTTCGTCATGTCTCCATTGTCATTTGTTTCTAGGCATATTTTGATTTCCTCTTTGATTTCTTCAGTGATCACTTCTATTTTAAGTAGTGTATTGTTTAGCCTCCATGTGTTTGTATTTTTTTACAGATCTTTTCCTGTATTTGATATCTAGTCTCATAGCATTGTGGTCAGAAAAGATACTTGATACGATTTCAATTTTCTTAAATTTACCAAGGCTTGATTTGTGACCCAAGATACGATGTATCCTGAAGAATGTTCCATGAGCACTTGAGAAGAAAGTGTATTCTGTTCTTTTTGGATGGAATATCCTATAGATATCAATTAATTACATCTTGTGTAATGTGTCATTTGAAGCTTGTTTCCTTATTTATTTTCATTTTGGATGATCTGTCCATTGGTGAAAGTGGGGTGTTAACGTCCTCTACTATCATTGTGTTACTGTAGATTTCTCCTGTTATGGCTACTGGCATTTGCTTTACGTTTTGAGGTGCTCCTATGTGGGGTGCATAAATATTTACAATTGTTTTATCTTCTTATTGGATTGATCCCTGGTCATTACGTTGTGTCCTTCTCTTTCTCTTGTAATAGTCTTTATTTTTAAGTCTATTTTGTCTGATATTAGAATTGCTACTCCAGCTTTCTTTTAATTTCCATTTGCATGGAATATCTTTTTCC
>NC_041231.1:65836838-65837676 GCF_002837175.3 Physeter macrocephalus
AGCACAGGCTCCGGACGCGCAGGCTCAGCGGCCATGGCTCACGGGCCCAGCCGCTCCGCGGCATGTGGGATCCTCCCAGACCGGGGCGCGAACCCGGTTCCCCCGCATAGGCAGGCGGACGCGCAACCACCGCGCCACCAGGGAAGGCCCAGAAGTGGGTCTCTTGTAGACAGCATATATATGGGTCTTGTTTTTGTATCCATTCAGCCAGTCTGTGTCTTTCGGTGGGAGCATTTAATCTATTTACATTTAAGGTAATTATCGATATGTATGTTCCTATTCCCATTTTCTTAATTGTTTTGCATTTGTTATTGTAGGTCTTTTCCTTCTCCTGTATTTCTTGCATAGAGAAGTTCCTCTCCTTGGATTTATCCTGTATGGGACTCTCTGTGCTTCCTGGACTTGATTAACTATTTCCTTTCCCATATTAGGGACGTTTTCAACTATAATCTCTTCAAATATTTTCTCAGTCCCTTTCGTTTTCTCTTCTTCTTCTGGGACCCCTCTAATTTGAACGTTGGTGCATTTAATCTTTCCCAGAGGTCTCTGAGACTGTCCTCAGTTCTTTTCATTCTTTTTTCTTTATTCTGATCTGCAGTAGTTATTTCCACTATTTTATCTTCCAGGTCACTTATCCGTTCTTCTGCCTCAGTTATTCTTAAATGTTTCTTGCATTTTCTGTATTCTATTTCCAAGATTTTGGATCATCTTTTATATCATTATTCTGAATTCTTTTTCAGGTAATCTGCCTATTTCCTCTTCATTTGTTAGGTCAGGTGGGTTTTTCTCTTGCTCCTTCATCTGCTGTGTGTTTTTCTGTCTTCTCATTTTGCTTATC
>NC_041231.1:65838050-65841369 GCF_002837175.3 Physeter macrocephalus
AGAAAGAAAGAAAGAAAGAAAGAGGATAAAATAAAATAAAATAAAGTAAGATAAAATAAAATAAAGTTATTAAAGTAAAAAATAATTATTAAGAAAAAAAATTTTTTTTTAAGTAAAAAAAAAAACTCCGGATGGACAGAACCCTAGGACAAATGGTGAACGCAAAGCTATACAGAAGAAATCTCACACAGAAGCATACACATATACACTCACACAAAGTGGAAAAGGGGAAAAAATAATATATCTTGCTCTCAAAGTCCACGTCCTCAATTTGGGATGATTTGTTGTCTGTTCAGGTTTTCCACCGATGCAGCATACATCAAGTTGATTGTGGAGATTTAATCTGCTGCTCCTGAGGGTGCTGGGAGAAATTGCCCTTTCTCTTCTTTGTTCGCACAGCTCCTGGGGTTCAGCTTTGGATTTGGCCCCGCCTCTGCGTATACGTCGCCAGAGGGTGTCTGTTCTTCGCTCAGAGAGGACGGGGTTAAAGGAGCAGCTGCTTCGGGGGCTCTGGCTCACTCCGGCCGGGGGGAGGGAGGGGCACGGAGTGCGGGGTGAGCCTGCGGCGGCAGAGGCCAGCGTGACATTGCACCAGCCTGAGGCGTGCCGTGTGTTCTCCCGGGGAAGTTGTCCCTGGATCCCGGGACCCTGGCTGTGGCCGGCTGCACAGGCTCCCGGGAGGGGAGGTGTGGAGAGTGACCTCTGCTTGCACACAGGTTTCTTGGTGCCCGCAGCAGCAGCCTTAGCGTCTCATGCCCGTCTCTCGGATCCGCACTGTTAGCCGTGGCTCGTGCCCGTCTCTGGAGCTCCTTTAAGCGGCTCTCTGAATCCCCTCTCCTCGCGCACCAGGAAACAAAGAGGCAAGAAAATGTTTCTTGCCTCTTCGGCAGGTCCAGACTTTTTCCCGGACTCCCTCCCGGCCAGCTGTGGTACCCTAGCCCCCTTCAGGCTGTGTTCACGCCGCCAGTCCTCTCCCTGCGATCTGAGCGAAGCCTCCGCCCATCCTAGCGGGTGACCAGACAAGCCTCTCGGCTGGTGAGTGCCGGTCGGCACCGATCCTCTGTGCGGGAATCTCTCCGCTTTGCCCTCTGCACCCCTGTTGCTGCGCTCTCCTCTGTGGCTCCGAAGCTCCCCCCTCTGCCACCCGCAGTCTCCGCCCGTGAAGGGGCTTCTAGTGTGTGGAAACGTTTCCTCCTTCACAGCTCCCTCCCAGTGGTGCAGGTCCCGTCCCTATTCTTTGTCTCTGTTTATTCTTTTTTCTTTTGCCCTACCCAGGTACGTGGGGAGTTTCTTGCCTTTTATGAGGTCTGAGGTCTTCTGCCAGCGTTCAGTGGGTGTTCTGTAGGAGTTGTTCCACGTGTAGATGTATTTCTGATGTATCTGTGGGGAGGAAGGTGATCTCCGCGTTTTACCCTTCTGCCGTCTTCCCGGGTCTCCCCCGCCCGCCGTCCCCACGACTGTCGCGGCTTCGGCCGCCGGGGCCCCTGCAGAGCCGGCAGCCTCAGTGAGGCCGCCCTCCCCTCGGGCTCCAGGGCAGTTCCGTGATGGTGGAGGGAAGAGACCCCGAGCCGGGAGTTCCAGCTCTGCGGAAACCGACAAATATTTTTTAAGAAGTAGAGTTTATTAACTCAGTGGCCCTTCAGTAGGTTTGCCCCATGATTTTGGGTGGCAAGGAATCTTACTTACTGAGTAAGGAATGATCATTTTTGTTGGCGGAACATAATTGATCATCCAGATAACTTGGGCCCAGGTAATATCCTTCTTTGAAAGATAATTCAAATCCACCTATACGTTTCTTGGGAAGCCTTGAAAATTTGTGAAGCTAACAAGTGTCTGGATCTGGTTTATTTAATCTAAGACACAAACAATGCATCTGGCAGATGTCCTCATGCTGTGCCTGCTGTTCTGACCACAGAGGAGCTTTCCCATCGTGAGTTGTGCTGGACACACTTTGAACCATTTATATCATGTATCTGGCATCCATAATTCATCTCTGTGGCCACACATGTTTTGTAATGATAGGACAATAGAATTATGGCTCTAGTCTTTGTACCTTTGTTTGCAATCTTCTTTTCTCCCTGGGAATATTTGCTCTAAAGTCATTTTCTCTTATTATGGAAAAACCATGCATGTAGGAGAAAATGAAATCTTATTTTAAAATAAAATTTACCACCATTCCCCAACAGTCACTTATATCTTGTTCACCCTTTCCAGCTTAAAATTTCCCAATTTTTTTCATCTTTCCTTCAGGATTCCAACAAAATCCTCATTGATACCTATAATACCAAAATTCTGATGGTAAGCAAAATTTCTCAGGTGTTTCTCTAATCTGGGAACACAGTTTTGTGTATGGCCTCAATCAGTAGTCACTTATTCAATATGCCTGGAACTATAATTTGAAGGCACCAGAGCTTTTAGAATATCTCCAAAATATTTAGCCTGGAAACTTACCACTTAGAAAATAGCAATCCTAAAAACCAACTCTGGACATGTCATCTCCCAAAACAACAGCAATGTTATTCAATATATTGAAGAAGATTTTTCTAAGAGTTTCTAGAATTCAATATTTCTCCTTTTTGAATCCCCAGATTATTTTTATCACATCTTTTTATGACACTTAAACTTTTCTTGGGGTATGGGAATTATTTCACTATAGGCTTTATCTCCCAAGGCCAGGTACCATCTGATTCACACCTCTGCTTAGCCTTCTGTAACTGAACACAAGTTCCTATGCCCAAGGCACAGTGAGGCTGCACAAACTGAAACGTTGGAGTTTGGATCAGAGAAAGTTTTTATTTCAGGGCCAGGCAAGGAGATGGGTGGGCTCCCAAAACCCCATACTCCCTGAAGGGTTTCAGCAAAGCACTTTTAAATGTAAGGTGAGGGAGGGGTGTGGTTAGTTGTTGCAAATTTCTTGGTGCAGGAATCCTTTGTTCTTGCATCTGTCCATGTAGGTCAGGTCAGAGAAGACCAGTGTTATTCTCTGTTCTGCAACTTTTTATCTATATATGAATGGAAAAGTGTTAAACCTTTAAAGGTCATAGCCTTGAGAATGGGCTGGCCTGTATATTTCAGGCTATAGGCAACATTCTTTTTTTTTTTTTTTTTTTTTGCCATATGCGGGCTTCTCACTGTTGTGGCTTCTCCTGCACAGGTTCAGCAGCCATGGCTCACGGGCTCAGTCGCTCTGTGGCATGTGGGATCTTCCTGGACCGGGGCACGAACCCATGTTCCCTGCATCGGCAGGCGGACTCTCAACCACTGGGCCACCAGGGAAGCCCTAGGCAACATTCTTTTTTTTTTTTTTTTTTTTTTTTTT
>NC_041231.1:65841464-65893562 GCF_002837175.3 Physeter macrocephalus
CCGGGGCACGAACCCGGTTCCCCTGCATCGGCAGGCGGACGCGCAACCACTGCGCCACCAGGGAAGCCCCTAGGCAACATTCTTTTACAAAAGGTACAGAGCCAGCATGACTAAGCACAGGCAACAGAGCACAAAGGTTAAAGCAAAAGGAACAGATCTAATATGGAGTCAGATTTGTTCTTCCCTATTACATTTCCATGTAGTCTGTGCTCACTTAGTGCAAGGATTGGGGACTTCCTTAATAATACTGATCTATCATTTCTTATCTTTTCAACCTTAAACCAAGAGGCAGCCTCTCAACTCACAGGTCCTGAAGGTGCTGCCCCAGGTTAGCAGCAGGAGGTTACCTGGGATAAAGAGGACATGGATAATTTAGTACAATGATGGCAAAACATTCACTGCTTATGATGAGGAAGAAATCAGCAGAATTGGACATTTTATTTTTACAAAACTCTGAAAGTATTCTTGAAGTCTAGATCTCACATAGCATGAGTGCTTGTTTGGGTTGAAGAACCCATTGGTGGTGGTTGGGGATGAAGTTTCTTCCTTAATTTTTCTCATTACTACACTATTTAAGAAAATCTTTCTTAGTGCCCTCCCATAGTTTTTACCATGTGTGCATTAAATGTGAAATGGCTTTGTATAAATGTAACTTTATAAGTGTTATTTGATATTGTTGTTAACCATTTAAAGGTAACTATCTTCAGAGACATATAAAGGCTCCCATTTTCTTTCTTTCTGTCAGAGCCGCCATGACAGTCTGTGGTCCTGTGTCTGAAGTCTTCCCATCTGGGGACATCTGGGCTGTGAAAGCTGCAGAGAATACAGAGGGCAGGGACGCTGAGGTATGAGCATTGCAGGAGAGAGAGTATGGTGTGGTGGAAATATGCCTTATAGTCAGCGAGACTGGGGTAAGTTATTTCACCCCTTTGAGCCTCAGTTTTCTCCCTTGTTGAATGGTGATAACAAAATGTCTCTCATATGCAAGATCATGGGTGTTAAGTCCTGACCTGGTCACACAGTGTTCAAGACACAAGGTTTACCATCCTTCCTTACATGCCTGTGGCCTTTGACTGGGTTTCATTCAGCATATTACAGTCACCTCCTAAAATGCTGAGTCCTTCAAGGGTAGGGATTGTCTCTGATCTGCTTTCCATCTCCAGTGACCACTTTAGTTCCTGGCAGAAATTTGGAGGCTCTGTAAGTGGCAGTTACACTGAGATGCATTCAATTGTGTAAAAGAATCCACAATAATATCAGGCATTTGGAGAAGCTTTGGGAAACTTGGAAAGAAGAACAGAACAATAAAAGCCTGGTCCTGTGCCACTGATTAAAACTTATCTTGATAGTTTGGGGCTTAGTCAATACCTGTTGAATGAGTGATATTAAAAAGAACATTTCTAAGTGAGCCCCATAAGAAAGATAAGTGGAATGGAGATTAGGGGACCTAGCTGAGTGCTTGGCATGTGTTGGACACTGAATAAACAGTCACTGAATCCATGAAAAAGTGATTAAGCAAATAGAAGACATACAACTAACTCATGGATGGTAGTTAAGTAAAACATTTGGAAGGTAATGAGTGTAGGGCAAGGTGGTAACCATTTGTATGTCACCTGCATTGTGTGTGTGTGTGTGTGTGTGTGTGTGTGTGTGTGTATAACAGGGAGAGAGAGGTTGGGGGTGGGGAAGGAAGGAAAGAGGAGGGAAGGGACGTCCAGATGAACTACTGAGGGCATTGAGTGATTTATCAGGCTGAGTTTCCTTTCATTGCTGTTAAACATGAATTCAGGTTATTGAAGGAGGTTGGTGGTCTCAGAGACAAAGGGAGAATTCTCACCTGACTCAAGACAGTGAGATACAAAGCTATCTTGGTGGACAGAGGAAGACACTGCCCCTTGTTCGTGCTAGCATCTCTTGTGAGCCCACCTGCTTGCAGACAGTATTGTTCACCAGTGTAAACTAAGAGATAGGAGAAAGAACCTTATTTGATTTTTAAAGCAATTAAATGAACAGAGCTTTTATTTTGCATCTGAGGTTTGTGAGTCATCTGTAAGTATTTCCAGTGTTTTTCCTGCACAAGCCTGCTGTTATCAAATCTTGCAACAGGCTCTGAATGGTTCTCTTGAGGGCTGCAGCAGAGAGGAGTGGCTGCTGCCTCCTGGCTAAGAGAAAGACACTCCTCGCCCTGCTCCTACTCTAGGCGATTCCAACAACTGCCCCGGCCCGGGCAGTGTTGCCAGAAGCCAGCACTGCTGCCGGCAAGCCCAGGGATGCCCCTCACCCTTCTTCTACTGCCACAAATCTCTGACTCAGGGCTAAGAACTTGATTCTCCTGTCTAAGGACTGAGAGATGAGAGGATTCTATTACTATGTCCAGGGAGGAGGTGGTTAGAGAGTCGGAAGTCTTCAGGTGTTTAGGGGGGCTGTGGAGGTTCTCTTGGTCCCCAGGCATTGGCATGATGTGGGGAGTCCCTTCCATTCCCCAGCCTCAATTTCTTCATCTGGATTCTTGTAAAATGTACAGCGCTTTTCATTGTTCTTGTGAAATGTACAAAGTGGTGTGCATGCTCAGTGTGTATATTTCATACTGTGCAGATTTGGAGGAACGGGGCAAGGGCATGGGAAGAAGGGAGCGTCCTGGGCTGTGATCAGGAGTTTGGCCTGTTGTGGGGACAATGGGGTGCAGAGTTTATAGGCTCTCTGCAGGCAGCACATCCTGAAAGGAAGGGACAAGGAGGGATAAACCTACAAGAATGGACTTCTTTCTTTCTCCAACACCCACTCCCGTCACATCTGTTTCCTTTTGGCTTCTACACAGGCCTGTGTCAACTCAGATGCTCACTGAGATCATGAAGTGTAACCCCCAGGCAGTTATTTCAGGGTTTTTCAAACATCACTCCATTGATTCTAGCCTATTCACATCAACGGAGATACGGACTTAATGCCTCGGGGGAGGATGGTGGGGTCAGAATGCTAGTGGGAAAGGAAGATGAAAGCTGCTGGGGCTCATTTAATTTTGTGTTTGCCAAATGGAAAACATACAAAAGAAAACTGCAATCTAAGCCACACCAAATATCCATAATTGTGAAATAAAGTCTGGATTGAGGACAGAAATTGCCACTTTGAACAATATTATTCTTTCATGCTCCAACACATAAAAGATGCTCCAGAGGTCTTTCATTTCGACCAGAATTATTTAAAGACATGAGAATTCACTTAAAATCACTTAAGTAGGATCCCTGTTGCCTTTATTTAATTAATACAATATCATTCCCTTGTCAGGTGTATAAATATTAGTCCGTGCCTTGTTCATCACCTTCACATCTTATCTGAATTCACACACAATCATTGGCGTTGCTGTAGGTCCATGTGCTTATCTGGACCTTATTTAGTATTCTCCAGTTTTAACAAGGATATTTAATGTCTGAAATGACTTACCCAAAAGGTGATTAAAAAGTAATAGGTGGATTTCTAAGATAAAGGAGTTTCAGGACATTTAAAAAATCTGCTACACTGTTGTAAAGTATTTACATGAATTGGCATATTTTTAAAAATTATTGTGCCAATCTTAATAGAAATGACTAGTGCATATGATACACATGACACGTACATAGATACACATGACACGTACATACACATGACACGTACATAAAAGCCCTCTTGATTAAACAAAATACCTGTTAAAGTTTTGCCAGTTGTGGTAACAAACAAGTCTCCAGATGTATAATGGGCCAGAGATCACAGAGGTTAAATTCTCATTTATGTAAAGTCTGAAACAGGGAATCTTTTTTTTTTTTTAACATCTTTGTGATCTCCCTGTGCTATGCGGCAGCTTCCCACTAGCTATCTAATTTACATTTGGTAGTGCATATATGTCCCTGCCACTCTCTCACTTCGTCACAGCTTACCCTTCCCCCTCCCCATGTGCTCAAGTCCATGCTCTAGTAGGTCTGTGTTTTATTCCTGTCCTACCACTAAGCTCTTCTTGACATTTTTTTTTCTTAGATTCCATATATATGTGTTAGCATACGGTATTTGTTTTTCTCCTTCTGACTTACTTCACTCTGTATGACAGACTCCAGGTCTATCTACCTCATTACAAATAACTCAGTTTCATTTCTTTTTATGGCTGAGCAATATTCCATTGGATATATGTGCCACATCTTCTTTATCCATTCATCTTGAAACAGGGAATCTTGATTGGCAGGGAGCTCTCTTCCAAATTTTGACTGGGAACCCTGGTTTCTTCCGTTTGGGGGTTCTCGCCTCTTCACCAGTGGTTTCCCAGGTTGCTGGGCTCATCACCATCAAATCAGTGCAAAGGGAAATAGGAAGGATCACGCACAAGAGTTTTCTTTGGACCAGGAACAATCCATTGGCTAGAACTCAGGCTGTGTCCTTAGGACGAGGAGGATGCAGGTTTGATGAAGAGCTAGACAGTTTTTGCCACCTTAGCCCATTGTTAGCACTCAATCAGTTTTGACTATTATTAGTATTATTATTTTGAATGTCAGTGTAGGCTTTCATAACACCTTTATATTTCAGGAGATAGGAAGGATAAAACATCTTGTGTGTATGAACGTGTGCCAAATTGAGAACCAAGATTGGTAATCTAGATCCCTATTTGTAGGAGAAGTTGAAGAGGACACTCACGATCTGTTCCTTAGACTGAAGTCAAGCTTAAGTTAACTGGATTTTTAAAGTAACTATGTACATTCAGGCCTTGGCTGTATGTTATGGAAAGTATATAGACATGACTGCGTCGATAGGAACTATTAAAGTCAACTTCACAAAGGAAAAGAATGGTGAAATTGTTTCCTTTTCTTGGACATAGTTTGATGGAGATAATCTTCATCAAATACATTCTTTAAGGAATAAAAGTTATTCTTAAAATGAGTTAAATAAAGCACTGTCCTTTATTATTCATTTCCTTTAGATACTATCAAAGAAGATGTTACATGTGGGTAGAAATTCCTCATATCTATCTATCTATCTTTCTATCTGTGTATGTATATATGATCTATGTATGTATCTATCCTCTATGTATGTGTGGATACATGCATATATCATCTATGCATGCATGAATGTATGTGTGTATGTATATATATGCATGTGTGTATATATGTATCTATCATCTATGTATGTGTGTACTGTGTATCTATCTTCTAGGTATGTATGTATGTGTCTATGTATATATGCATGTATTTATGTATCTATCTGTCTAAATGAGCCTTACCCAAAAAGGTTCAGGTACTCAGGTACTTTTTCTTTCAAAGGAGAGCAGCCGTTTTGGCATAACTGGAGATTTTGCACTGCAGCTGGAGTAGGAGTCAGCAAACATTTTCTGTAAAATGCCAGGGAGTAACTCTTTCAGGCATAGAAGGCCATCCAGTCTATGTCAGTTATAACTACTCAATTGTGCTATTTTAGTGTGAAAGCATCTGTAGATAATATGTAAATAAATCCTTGGGACCATGTTCAATAAAGCTTTATTTACAAACACAGGCGGCAGCCTGGATTTGGTCTGTGAGCCAAGTTTACGGACTTCCTGCTCCAGAAGGTCAGTACTTTCTAAAAAGTTTACATTTGCTAATTTTATGTTAGATGTTTATGACATTTTTGAGGTTGATATCTCTCTACAGAGTTTGTAATTTTACTTCGCTTTGATTTTTCGTGGGAAGCATCACCATGATCTAAGATAACATTGACTAATTCACTATGTCTTTTGTCATCAGCATTAATGAAGCTGTAAATCCTCATTGTGTTGGATGCTCTGTTAAACCACAGGCCTGGAAAGGCTACTGGTTACCCAGAGTCAAACTACCCCATTAAAAGCACTGGGAGAAAGTCTTCAGTGACTGCTAGAGAAGATCCCTTTAAGCCTTTCTTATTAAATTTAGTCTTTAATGAAACTTTATTTTTTAAATTATTAAATTTAATTTTATTTAATATTATAGTTGATTTACAATGTTGTGTTAGTTTCAGGTATACAGAAAAGAGATTCAGTTATACATATACATATATCCATTCTTTTTCAGATTCTTTTCTCATTTAGGCTTTTACAGAGTATTGAGTAGAGTTCCCTGTGCCATACAGTAGGTCCTTGTTGATTATCCATTTTATATATAGTAGTGTGTATATGTTAATCCCAAACTCCTAATTTATCCCTCCCCCTTTAATGAAACTTTAGTTGTAATATTTGCTTAATTTTCTTCTCACTGGTAGATGGAATTTAATTTTCTTACTTCAAAAGCCTTTCACTGTAAGACTCCAGGTAGCATCAATCATTTTATTTCATGTTTTCAAACTATCTATGAGGGAATTGTTTCTTAAAATGTTGTCATCTGCAAGTCGAGTGAAAAAATACAAAACAATCCTGTGCACCCGGCAGAAACCTAGAAAGAGACATAATTAAATGATACAGGTGAAAGTAGGCCTACTGCCTACTGAATTAAGGTGGTGTTATCTGTCACATATGGGAACCATCAGATATAGAGTCTTCTTTAAGTAAAGAGATTTGGAATTATGATACCTCTAGCATTCATGTATGTATCACATGTTTTGGAACTAGACCTTAGTCTTACCTTGCAGTGGGGTGGGGACCTCCTTGTCTGTCCTTGGGTCAGGCCCTTCTCTAGGTGGGGGTGGGGAGAAAGGAAGAGAAAGAACGGTGTCTTTGTTGTAGCCCTTGAGATGCTGGTTCCTGCTTTTTCTTGAACTAACACTAACCAGCCTCTGGTGACTCATGTGTGAAAAGCAAGCACACTCTGGCTCCTCAGGAAGAACTTGCATGATTCTACGACCTCTTCCAACTCCCCATGTAGCATCTGCCCAGGGCAGGCCACCCCAGAGCCTCTGGTGCCTGGGGTTCCCATCAGGAGTTGTGGGACATCCACTTGACCCATAGGGAACTACACATTCTTATTTTTCCAAGCAGCCTGAATACTGTTTCATTGCCAACCCTATCTTAGCCCTGTCTTGCTCCAGCTGTCTTCTCCTCCTGTTCAAATAAGCACAGTGGGGAAACTGACAAGACCTCTGTGGGAAGCAGACACCCACTGTGAAACGAGATGCCAGCCTCCTCTTCATGAGGCATCTCCAAACTCTTTCATAGTCTCTCCCTCCCTGGTTGGTGAGAAGTACCTTCCCTTTCCCATGTGTAGATAAAAGAAAAGATCCATCAAGAACCACTGATAACTACTGGGCAGCACGAAAGTCCTACTTGACATCCTGTTTCAGTGTTGGATGAGGTTCACGGTGGCGGTGAAGGACCGAAGTGGATAGATTAGAAATATTTGGGACATGATATTGACAGGACTTGGTGAGTATATTAGTAGAGTAGATTAGGTATAGGGAGTAAAGGAGATGGGGATGAGACAAGGAGAACCCCAGAGTAGGGCAGGTTGGGGGTTCATTATCACAAACTCAGGTTTTGGTATGTTGAGTTCTACATGCTACTGCAGGCACTGAGACAGAAATGTTACACTGGCAACTAGTTACTTGTGCTTCAGAGGCCAGGTCTTGAAGCAGATATGCATCCATGAGTCTTGTGAATAAGATCTAGGGAGACAGTCTAGGGTGAAAAGAGATGGTCTAGAATTGACCTTGGAGGAGCTCTGACAATTAATAGTTGGTGGAAAGGGATAGCATTCCAAGGAGATGGAGAAGAAGCAGTCAGAGGGGTAGAAGGAAAACCAGGAGATGGTTTCCAAGGTGGTCAAGATGCTTAAGTCAGAGGGGAGTGCTGGGATCGGGAGTGAGTGGTGGACGAGTGACTTGTGTTTATCCTATTTATGCCACTTCCACAGATGCAGGAGGACATTAACTAAGTGGAAATGCAAATGCAAATGGAAGCAGTATGGAACTTGTGGATTTTTCTGGAATGTTCATGCTTCTAAATAAAAATTTATTTCATCTGTTTGCTTCCCATGTGTGTTATAATCAATTCCAGAGAGATTTCATTTATCATAAAGACAATGCTTTATGTATCACAAGGGAAACATTATAAACCATGGGATAGTCCCATTAAGGAATATACTTTTATCCTTTATAGATTTTTAAAAATCTTTGGGTGTGGGCTTCCCTGGTGGCGCAGTGGTTGAGAGTCCGCCTGTCGATGCGGGGTACACGGGTTCATGCCCCGGTCTGGGAGGATCCCACATGCTGCGGAGCGGCTGGGCCCGTGAGCCATGGCTGCTGGGCCTGCGCGTCCGGAGCCTGTGCTCCGCAACTGGAGAGGCCACAGCAGTGAGATGCCCGCGTACCACACACACACACACACACACACACACACAAATCTTTGGGTGTGTGTGTGTGTGTGTGATTCTCTTTATAAAGCTAATGTTATCATTTGATTTCTTATAGTGTCCCTTATGCTATGTGCTGGGTTAATGATCAAATATCAGGAAAATGTTTAAATAACTGGTTGAATTATATAAAGCTTATTATAAAGAGAATGGTAAGCAGCTGTTTTCCATTTCTCCTGATAGAAAACAAGAACACAGCTTCATCTCAAGCCGTAGAAACTTGGGTAACAGAAAAAAAATGGACTTTTGCCTAGAACAGAATGAACAATGGCGGGTTCCTGGAGTACAGAATAACACATGGCTTAACGGGACCATGATTTGGGGACTTTCTGGGGCATGTTCTTGGTTTCCATGGCTGTGGACATTGCTACAAGTGGGACTTTCTTTTGAAATACACACAGTTCTTAACTTCTCTCTGCTTTAAGCATCCATCCACCCTGAAGTTGGCAAAGCTTCTACAGTTTGATACCAATGTACTTTTTAAGCCTTATTTACCATTTCTCCCCTCGATTACCTATTTCAGGAAACCTGCAGTCTCCAAATATGGCCTTTGTGCCACTTTCAGACTTTTCTCTAAATCTTTGGAATATCTGACTCGATGTCACTTCTACCATGGAACCTTCCAGAACACCCAAATAAAATGTGATCTTTCCTTCGTATTGATTTCTTTAGGCTTTCTTGAAATATCATTTATTTGAAGCTTATTCATTCTTTCAATAAATGTTTATTGAGTGTCGATGGTGTCAGGCCAGTGGTTGACGACTTCATGCTTGGAGACCAGTTTTCCTGGTTTGCATCCTGTTACTCTCGAGCTGTGTCATCTTGTGGAAAGTTTTATATTTCTAAGCATCAGTGTCTTCATCGGAAAACTGGAAATAAATCACAACTACCTGAATTAACCAGACACATGTCTTCACCTTGCTTTCTAGCTGGAGCTGTCCTGGTGACATCTTGTCTTCTTCCCCTGGGCATGGAGCCAGGCTGTGGCCACAATGATAGACCTGGCTCCTGCAGAGTGGCTGCTTCTGGTCTAATTGGAGCTGGGATGGACTTTTCAGAGATATAGCAATTAGTACTCTTCTGCCTCTCTTGAGTATCTCTTGATTTCCTTGAAAGCACCCAGATTGTTACAAAGACGTGGCTAGCTCTGTATCAATGTCCCTCTTATATGTCTCCCTTCTTCCCTGCCGCCCTTGCCCTCTTCTTACTCTCCTGCTTCCCTGGCATTGCCCACCTAATACAGGGCTAGTGTATATATTTTGGGCTCAGGCTGTTTTCTAAGGTAGCTTGGATGAGGATACCACTTCAATGGCTTATTGTGAGGATTTGAAGGGAAGTGCCCAGAACAGTACCGGGTATAGAGTAGATGATAAATACTAGCTAGTATTCTTGTGGGAAAAGTAAATGAGAAAGGAAGGTCTAGGTTTAGGGAAGGAGGGTCCTCTGAGGATCTTCAGAAGAAAGGCTGTCTAAGCCAAGAACTAAAGATTGAGTGGATGGGACACATGCACCAGGTGGATAGGAGATTGGATATGGAGATTGGGATTGACATATACACACTACTATATATAAAATAGATAACTAATAAGAACCTACTGTATAGCACAGGGAACTCTTCTCAATACCCTGTAATGACCTATATGCGAAGAGTCTAAAAAAGAGCGGATATATGTATATGTATATGTATATGTATAACTGATTCACTTTGCTGTACAGCAGAAACTAACATTTAAAATCAACTATACTCCAATAAAAATTTTAAAAAAAGAAAGCCTGAGGATAAGAAAGAGGCTAGGTTTGAACTGTATACATTAATAATTAAAATTCATGTCTGTTGTATTCAGTTATGGTTCCTTGTATATTTGCATTTTGCAGGACAGTAAAGTTGATCTTTCCCAGTCCTCCTGTAGTTCTGGATAATGACATGTGAGGGTTGACCTGTGTCACTTCTAGCTGAGGCAGGGTCAAGTTCAAACTCTTCCTCTGCCTCAGGGATCAGAGACCACATGCTCCAGAGGGATGGCATATGAGCAAGAAAGAATCCTTTGTTGAGTTAAGCCCTTCAGAATTTGGGGGCCGATTTGTTATTGCAGCATCACCAAGCTTATCCTGACTAATACAGCCATGAATCTTCCTGGTCAGAATGATAGCTCCTGGATCGGGGCCGTGCCTGGGGTGAGACAAGAGAGATGTCCATGGTGCAAGATGAGAGGAGGCACTTACTCTCAGGTTTATGCAAGTAAGTGATATCATGACCCAGGCAGAGTGAGCGGGCGGGAGGTGAGGTCTGAGAGGTGTGGCTTCGAAGACCATTGGATCATCTTTGGATTTGTGGTGGAATTATAGTTTACTCCTTATTTTCTACAAAGTAAGGCAAAGAAATTTCAAAAACCAGAAGACTTCATATAGACATTGAAAACTTGCTTTCATTATTTGAAGCATGGCTGTACTCCCAAAAGGGGCTTCTTTGAGAAGAAAATTATCCTCTGCTTCCACGTTCTAAAAATTCCTCACTGGAGATTCCACTTCGTCTGTCGTAATATAACAGCACCTCAAACTTCCATTGAGTTATTTTCACCTAAGACTTTCTTATGAGTTAAGTCCATAGTTACAGAAGAACCACTCCACCAGGTATAGAGTTGTTTCTTGAGGGAAGATGAAAAATAATTTAGCTTAAGCCTAGATTCCTGAATAATATGCTCCTGTTAAACCGTCTTCTTATTTGTTCTAATTCTCTTTTTCACTGTTGTTGAATTTGAAACAACAAATTTTACTGTGTGTGTGGTGGGGTAGTAGTGGGTCATGCCTACACTCTGGGTTAGAATCCAGATGTTCATGTGAGAAAGTATGTCATGCAAAATGCCCAGAACGAATCCAGGATATTGTGTTGTGGCTTGGAAACCAACAAATGCCAAGCTGGCCAAGCATTTTTTTAAAGTTTAGTTATTATGGGCACATATTTGCCATCTGAAATAATTTGTTTTGTGAAAGCTTTCCTAAGCAGCAGCAACAGTCTCTTCTGTGTCTTTTGTAGAAACTTGCTTTTGGAGAAAGTACATATTTTCCTAAGAAGTTATTAATTGACTTAAGGGTCCATGTATAACTGTCCTTGGTGATTGGATAGTTGAAAAATACTGCCAAAAAAGAAACAATAAGGGGCATTCAGAGAAGACTGTATATTGGATGTTCTCAATTCTTAGAAAAATAAATGCAGGAACATTTAATCTCACCACAGTTGGATACATATGTTTTTGCAGATGGAATGTAATTTTCCAAAAATGTCAGCTGTGTACGTCTCATAAATACTAAAAACATATGCTAATTTTTGACAGCAGCCAAGGAAAGCCATGGGGCCTTAAATTTAAATTTAAATACACAGTTGGTGAGTGAGCCCTCAGCAATGATGGGAATGTACAAGAGAGATGGTGCATGTGGTGCTGAGTGGGAGATTGTGGAAGGAAAAGTAGCAGGTGGAGAAGGAGGGAGCTAAAGGCACTCAGGGGCCTGGCAGAAATGCAAATGGCAGCAGTGCTCAGGCAGCTGGGTGGATGCAGTGGACCCCAGGCCAGGATGTGTCTGATTCAGAGTCTGAGACCGTCACAGTCCAATGCAGAATGACTTGAGGGACGCTAGAGAGTATTATCCCATCCCTTCTTTCCAAATCAGCTCTTCTGTTGGCCAGGCCAGGATATCCCCAAGAGTGTTCCTTGGGAGTGCAACTTCTGCTAGATGTATCGGATGTTTATGTGTTCCCATCAAAACAAAGGGTGAGGGGTAGGGTGGGGGGAAGGGAGGTTGAAAATAAGTTTGGGATACAATGAGTTGAACAAAGTTATATGGGGATCTTTACTTTTGGACTTTGCAAAGCCATATATATATAAATTGTGAGTCTCTGAAATGGAATATTGTATGCAGCATCTCTCAAAATGATCTAAACACAGATCATTTTTTTCCCATGCAATATCTCATAGGACAAGTGTTTGTGAAATATGCTTGGGAAATGCTGGCTTGGATGCCTGAAATTTGCCTGTCAGCTAATTACTCAATTGAGTTAAGATATTAAGATTCCAAACCTCCTTTTAAAATAAATATAAAGCTATTTCTGGAGGTCCTGCAGAGTGAGCAGTTATCTGGTATACACAGCACAGTACTGACAGCAAGGGAGTGGTTGCTTGTTAACTGCGTCAGTAACAGGTGAGCTGGAGGTGAGGGAATGGGGCATACATGTGGGCTTTGAATGGCAAGCCTCTGAGGTCGGAGGGGTGCGTCTGAGATGCTGGGCTGGATGCAGGTGAGGTGAAGAAGTTGGAGGTGTTACCGTGCCAGGCTGGGGAGTGGGGGCTGCGTGCACTTGCTGGGGAGAGACAGAAGGGTGTCCGTGGCTGGGTGAGAAATAAAAAAGCGAGGGAGACAGTCTTACTTTGGGGATACGATCTAAGTATTTAAAAGGTATATACCCCTGAAAATAAATGAATTGTCAGCTTCTGATGAAAAGAAATTGGTGTTGTTTAAAAGTTATTCCTAAAAAACAGTGTCAGGTTGTCAAGAATTTCAGCATGTCCAGAGTTTCTGAGTAATGTCTAAAGAATGAGAAAAAAAATGAATCTTCTTAGCCAAAAAAGTTCTCCTTAAAATATCATTTTTAATCATAAAATAACATGTACTTATTGTAGAAAAATCCAAAAGTATAAAAAATAAGATGAAAAGAAAAATCATCCTTATCATCCATAATCTCTCCATCTAGAAAAAACGACTATAAATCTTTTAGCATATTATATTTCAGTCTCCCCTTCCTCCCATCTCTTTACCTCTTTACTCTCCCCATTTCTCAAATTGTGTAGTTTTGGCTGATATTGAATATTGAACCTAAAATTTTTATAACTTAATTGAAGGGTTGGCAAATCTGGCCTGTCACCTGTTTCTGTAAAAGCCCTGAGCTAAGAATGGTTTTTACATTTTAAAATTGTTGAAAAGAATCAATAATATTTCCTGATATTTGAAAATTCTATGAATTTACATTTCATTACTAAGTTTTACGGGGACCCAGCCACACCCACTTCTTTGCTGTTTCTGTGCTGTTTTCCTGCCACAAGGACAGAGAAGTAGTTGGGACAGAGACAGCAGGGTCTGCAAAGCCTAAAATATTTACTCTCTGGGCCTTTCGAGAAAAATCTTTGCTGACCTCTGGTTTAACCAATCCACAATTTGGGGGCTTCTGTTTGTTTCTTTGTTATTCTTTTGCCCATTATAAATAATATTTTAATTGATATCTTTGAACATAAGTTTTTGCCTACTTTTCTGATTATTCTGTTGGGTATTTTCCTAAAAACCTAATTACTGTGTCAAGAGGTATGAATATTTTAAGGCTCCTGATGTATACATGTTGAATTCTTTCCAGATAGCTCAAACTAAGTGTTACTCCCACCCGAAGCATACAAAAGCTGCACAGATTTTCCTTTTGGCAATATAATCTCTGTACTACCCTGCCTTAAACTATTTTCAATTTAATAATGAAACAGTATTAGTCAAGTCCAGCCTTGCTGGTCATGGATTTGCTGTTTCATATGCTTTATAATTTTTCTTTCTCCTTTCAATGCAGCCCTGACTGCTCTTAACACTTCCTGTCATGAGACCTCATACAACCTGCCTGCTTCTCAGTCACTGCAAACAGGAGTGTTTAATGGAGAAAGGGAAATAGAAGATTCATCAGAATTTGTGTCTGATTCTGTGTAAATCTAGGTTAGGTCTCCTTTGCCTGTCTACATGAATGTACTTGTACTTTGTATGATTGATTTTAGAATCAGCCTTACAAATTCCACCTAAATCTGCTCACACCCATTTCTCCTTCAACTGATAAATATGCCTGCCTCCTGCACAGGGAAACATTGTTAGTTTCACTTCCATGGGGAGCTAAAAGGTGTATAGCTGTGCCCATGCCAAGGGCCTAGTGACCCTCATATTAATGTTATTTGGTTGGAGAATGGGTCTTTAGGCTTCTAAGTCTTAAGTTTAATTTTTACCCATCCTTAATGTGAAACTAATTTATGTTCTAGAGCAGCGGTCCCAAACATTTTTGGCACCAGGGACTGGCTTCGTGGAAGACAATTTTTCCATGGATGGGGGTGGGGGATGGTTCAGGTGGTAATGCGAGCGATGGGGAGCGATGGGGAGCGGCAGATGGAGCTTCGCTCACTCGCTCACCTGCTGCTCACATCCTGCTGTGTGGCCTGGTTCATAACAGGCCGCGGACTGGTACTGGTCTGCAGCCTGGGGGTTGGGGACCCCTGTTCTAGGGAGTACAGTTTTTTAAAATTTATTTTATTTTATTTTTTTTGCGGTACGCCGGCCTCTCACCGCGGTGGCCTCTCCCGCTGCGGAGCACAGGCTCCGGACGCGCAGGCTCAGCAGCCATGGCTCACGGGCCTAGCCGCTCTGTGGCATGTGGGATCTTCCCGGACTGGGGCACGAACCCGCGTCCCCTGCATCGGGAGGCGGACTCTCAACCACTGCGCCACCAGGGAAGCCCTAAAATTTATTTTTTTTTGAAGTATAGTTGATGTACAATGTTTCAGGAGTAAAGCAAAGTGATTCAGAGAGAGATATATATATATGTATGTATAGATATGTTACATTATATATGTAAGTTACATAAATAAAAGAATATATATATTCTTTTTCAGATTCTTTTCCATTATAGGTTATTACAAGATATTGAATATAGTTTCCTGTGCTATACAGTAGGACTTTGTTGCTTATCTATTTTGTATATAGTATTGTATATCTGTTATTCCCAAATTCTTAATTTATCCCTCCCCCCCTTTCCCCTTTGGTAACCATAAGTTTAGGTCCCAGGTCCCAGCCTGTCTTAGGGGGACTGGGGCTAAAAAGTATTATAAGACCATTGAATTAATTGCCTCTAATCATTTTATTTTATTATTTTTTTTTACAGCAGATCATAATATATCACATTATATCATACATAATATGTACTACATAAAACATATATTGCATTAAAAATTTTTTTTATTTTTTATTGCAGCATAGTTCATTTACAGTGTTGTGTTAGTTTCAGGTGTACAGCAAAGTGATTCAGTTATACATACATATATACATATACATACATTATATATATCTCTATTCTTTTTCAGATGCTTTTCCCATATAGGTTATTACAGAATACTGAGCAGAGTTCCCTGTGCTATACAGTTGGTCCTTGTTGATTATCCATTTTATATACAGTAGTGTGTATATGTCAATCCCAAACTCCTAATTTATCCCTTCCCCCCACCACCTTTCCCCTTTGGTAACCATAAGTTTGTTTTCTAAGTCTGTGAGTCTGTTTCTGTTTTGTAAATAAGTTCATCTGTATCATTTTTTTCCTTTTTTAGATTCTGCATATAAGTGTATATCAGTAATCATGTTAGCCTGGCTTTAAGCTAGTTGTCATCTAGAGAATCTCATTCCTTTACTCAGCAACTATTCAATGGGTTAGTCTCTACTGAAAATACTCTTGAGCCCTTTAACTTTTCCTTTTCAAAAAAATCAGAAAAAAATCCTAATCCTTTAGTGATTAGGATCCTTTAGGGAGACTAAACTATCACCTTCCATCCATCCTTACATAGACTACATCAGTGACTAGATGGGGGCCTTGGGCGAGGATCTTTCCCTCAGCAGAGCCAAGCAGATCTCCCAGGATCGTCACAGTTCAGCTTTGCAGGGAGCCTGTAGAGATGGTCCTATGCAGGCCTCCCGTCTCAGGGACCAGCTGAGGCGAGGGTGGGGCTGGACATTTTGTAAACCTTATTTTTAGCAGGTGCATTGTGGCTTTCTCCAATTCAGGCTCCAAGGCTTTCTCAAACTTGAACTTTCGGAAGGGCTGAGGGGGAAGCCACATCTCTCCTGTACACACATTCTAGCAGATGACTGACTCTGCCCCAGCAAAGTAATTTTGAGTAAAGGTATCTCTGAAGCTGCGTGCAGCCAGCCAAGTCTTCATCCCGCCCTTACCGCCCCAGGCGGCTTCCCAAGTATGCTTTTAGCCAGGGAGAAACCTCGGCGGCCTAGCGTGAGGAAGAGATTTCTCTCCCTGTTCCTTAGAAGAGGACGTCATGCAGGCAGATTGCCTAATTTATGATGGCAAGTTCTAGAGAGAGCATCTAATAAAGAAGGCACATACATCCTCAAGAAAAGATTAGCTTCCCAGGGCTCTGGGGCAAAATCAACACAAACACTAAGTACACACACACACTCTCCCTTCGAAGGACAATGATGAATCTAGAAGGTTAGGAAAGAAAGATTTTATACCGAGCACTGAAAAAGGAAGTGATGACTAGAAGACAGTCTATTAAATTAGCTATGATTTACAGAATACGGGAAGTAGGAAAAAATGCAGGTTATAATGTATGGTTGTAACTATGATGTGATTGTCCCCACAGAGGACACAGAGGCTCAAGCTCTTTAGATCTGGAAAGACAGACATCATTTCATCCATCATCCTAATTTTTTCAATTACATATGATGAAATATCTATTAAATATGGTCAAAGTGACCTTTATAAAAAGCATTTGGGGGACTTCCCTGGTGGTCCAGTTGTTAAGACTTCACCTTCTAATGTAGGGGTGAGGGTTTGATCCCTGGTTGGGGAGCTAAGATACCACATGCCTCGGGGCCAAAAATACCAAAACATAAAACAGAAGCAATATTGTAACAAATTCAATAAAGACTTAAAAAAAATTTTCCACATCAAAAAATCTTTAAAAAAAAAAGCATTTGGAATGAAACAGAATTAAAATTGAAGAGACTGAGTGCTGAGTCATTTACCTGGGGAAAAAATGCAAGTTGGATAATAAATGACTGATGATGACAGAAAAAAAAGTCTAGGGATTATTAGTATGAATTGTGAAGCTAACAGTATAGGATTATTTTTCTTTTTGAAACCGAGCAGCATACTGTGGGATGTCTTCTCCAAGTCATCACTGATAATTTCCTGTGTAAATTATTACTCGGGGACTTATGCAGCACTTGAAGAAATCTCAGAGGGGTGCTAAGAAAACGACTGCAGGAATAAAAATATGACCTTTAAGAAAAGTTAAGGAACTGGGATTGTTAGAGTTTTTAGTAAAATATATTAAATAATTTCAATATTTTCAAATATTTCTCATTCTTTCTGTCTCTCTGTCTCTTTCTCTCCCCCACACACAGAGACACACACACAGAGACACACACACAGAGACATACCGACACACACCCATTGGAACTTGAAACAATGATTTTGTTATATATTGATATCTTAGCGTCAAAGTTAATGGAAATTGAACTCTCTTACCTATCCCAGCCTGTTACTAACAATTTCTATTAAGAATTCAGGGACTTGTAGAATCCTATTGATCGGACTCTATTTCCAAGTTTTAATCGTAACTCAAAGGAAAACCAGTCCTGAATATGTACTTTCACTTCAGATACAAAATTTCAGTCATAGATGAATGAACCAACAAAGCATTTATTTTCCTTCTGCTTTTGAAGATGGCCGTGTATAAATGACTCCAACACAGAGGCCAACCACGTCTCGACTTCCCTCTTCACTGGGAGAACCAGAATGAATGAAGCATCTTTTGAAGAGTTTCTGTGGGAAAAGGCCTCACAAGAAATTTTTGCTTAGAAATAGGCTAGTTTCTCACTTCTATGTTATGGTTTAAATCTGAGGAAAGTTGAATTTGCCTGTCAGCCTTAAGATAAAAATATAAGAAATGTGACCCAAACCCTGGGGAACATGAATTCATTCAGTGTTCTCTTGGCCAGGAACAGTTGGGACCCTGAAATGGAGGAAGAAAGAAACTATAAAATAGAAAGATTATCTCCAGACTCTCTTGGACTGCACTTTTGTGTATACTTGTAATTTTCATTCTTGCATCTTTACCTGCCAATGTGAGGGTCTTACAGTTGGATCTAAGAACATGCCCTCAGAAATAAAACATGCAGATAATCCAACCCAATTAGAATATAAGTCAAATTTCCTTGGGTTTTTAAGGGGGCTTACAAAAATATCCATTATTGGTGCTTGGGCTTTTAAGGGGACTTATAAAAATATCCATATTGGTGCTAAGCTGTGATATTAAGCTTTGATAGTATTTAAAGTTATAAATGTAAGCAGGACTTAGTCATTCTGTTTTCTTAAGGGTCTTTCAGCTCCAGAATTGCTTTGGGTGTTCAATTTAGGGCTCTTCCAGTTGACAGCAACAGAAGCCCAAGCCAAATGAGCTTAATGAACACAAAAGGGGTTAACCCAGAAGTAAGCCTAGTTTCAGGACCCTTGATCTTGTTGCATTAGGTTCATTCCTTTGTGCAGTAAATATTTGTTTGTACTTCTCATGGGAATGCACTTTGCTATCCAGGTCTTCATATTGGAAAATTATTAAATTTTCATTGATATGAGCCATGAAGAAACATATTTACATGACAACGGACTCTAACAGGAATGTCTGAATGAATGGATGAGGGAATGTGGGAAACGGTGAACATTCCGAGACGTTCACGTCTTACCTGAATTCAGTAGGATTCAGTTATTGAAGGAAGGCATTTATTTTTTTCTGATTTGTATTTTATTTTATTTATTAAAAAAATTTTAAATTGGAGTATAGTTGATTCACAATGTTGTGTTAGTTCCTGCTGTACAGCAAAGTGGATCAGTTATACAAATAAATATATCCACTCTTTTTTAGATTCTTTTCCCATGTGGGCCATTACACAGTACTGAGTAGAGTTCCCTGTGCTATACAGTAGGTCCTTATTAGTTATTTATTTTATATATAGTGTGTATATATCAATCCCAATCTCCAAATTTACCCCTACCCCTCTTACCCACTGGTAACCATAAGTTTGTTTTCTACATCTGTAACTCTATTTCTGTTTTATAGATAAGTTCATTTTTACGCTATTTTAGATTCCTCATAGTGATATCGTACGGTATTTGTCTTTGTCTGACTTACTTCACTCAATATGACAATCTCTTTTCCATCCATGTTGCTGCAAATGGCATTATTTCATTCTTTTTTATGGCTGAGTAATATTCCATTGTATATATGTACCACATCTTCTTTATCCATTCAACTGTCCATGGACATTTAAGTTGCTTCCATGTCCTGGCTATTGTAAATAGTGCTGCAGTGAACATTGGGGTGCATGTATCTTTTCAAATTATGGTTTTCTCTGGATATATGCCCAGGAGTGGGATTGCTAGATCATATGGTAGCTCTATTTTTAGTTTTTTAAGGAAACTCCATACTGTGCTCCATAGTTGCTGTACCAATTTACATTCCCATCTAACAGCATAGGAGGGTTCCCTTTTCTCCACACCCTCTCTAGCATTTATTTTTGTAGATTTGTTTGTAGATTTTTTGATGATGGCCATTCTGACCTGTGTGACGTGATACCTACAATGAGGTATTTGATTTGCATTTCTCTGATAATTAGTGATGTTGAGCATATTTTCATGTGCTTACATAGGCAGAACACTCTTTGACATAAATTACAGCAAGATCCTTTTCAATCCATCTCCTAGTGTAATGAAAATAAAAACAAAAATAAACAAATGGGCCCCAATTAAGCTTAAAAGTTTTTGTGCAGCAAAGGAAGCCATAAACAAAACGAAAAGACAACCCTCAGAATGGGAGAAAATATTTGCAGATGAAGCAACCAATGAGGGATTAATATCCAAAATATACAAACAGCGCATACAGCTCAATATCAAAAAACCAAACAACCCAATCAAAAAATGGGTGGAAGATCTAAATAGACATTTCTCCCAAGAAGACATACAGATGGCTAAAAGTGAAGGCATTTCTTTGTGAAGGTATTCCCCTGGGGAGAAATTAATTCACACATTCATTCAGCCCAGATTTATTGAGCACCTACTGTATTCCAGATATGGGTCTAGCTGCAGAGGATAAAGCTGGGAGCAAGACCAATTCCCTGTCCTCTTAGAGCTCACCTTGAGACAGATGCAAGACACAAGAATAACTTGTTAGTAAAATTTCAGATAGTGATCTGTTGAAAATAAAGTGGGGTGAGGGGATGGGAATGGTTGTGAGTGGCTCCGTCTGGAGGGGGGCAGGAAGAACTCTCTGGAAGGGACATTTGAGACATGAATGAAGAGAAGCAGGCACCTGTAATAAGGTCTGGGACAGTTTTGGAGGCAGAAGAAATAGCAAGTGAGACTAGAACTCACTGCTGTGGATAAGGAAGGGCAAAAAGTCCCACGGGGGCGGGGCGGAGCAGTGTGAGAAGTGGGGAGAGTGACGGGTGAGAACCAGCTGGGGCCAGAGCACGTTGGCGGGGAGGGGAGGGGGGCGGGTCTAAGCGCATGATTGTTAAAGATCTTTCTGGCTGCTCTGTGAGCGATGGACTAAAAGGGGCAGAGCGCAGAGCATCCCCTTATCGGTCACCTTATTCCAGACCTTCCCTGTCACTCCTAAGTCCTCGAAGGTAACTGCGTATTTGAACATGAACTTCCCCTCAGGTTTTCCGGCAGCTTAGATCAAAGGCAGGTCCACCAGTCAGCTGCTGGGCGGACCAAGTGACTGACCCTGGAGTCCAGAGGCCGGGCAGGGGGCCTCCTTGGATCCACGCAGGTGATGCTCTCAGGTCCTGCCTCCCGTCGCCCTCGTTCTTTGCACCTCTGAGTGGCCTTGACCGCTCCTCCTTCCCCGGAGTGCCTCAGCCCGCCTCTCCCCAGTCCTAGGGGGAGGAAAACTGAGCTGACTTCTACCAGGGTTCCCTAGGAGCTTGCACTGAGGATCTAGATCCAAAACCCACCCTCTGGCCGCTGCCCTCGGAAAGGGGGCGGGTGGGGGCGCGAACCTTATCTCGGGCTCCGCCTCCAGGGGCCGGGAGTGTCCCTCGCGCGCTGCACCGGCCGCCGCGGGCAGACAGGCTCCGGGCTCCGGGAGGGCTGCTGATCCGCTCTAGCCCAGGTCGTGTCCGGGCCGCGACCGTTCACTCCCGGGACACCCCGGGCCCACGCGGAGCGCGCAGCGGCTGCGACGGCACCCCTGACCAGGGACGCGCGCCAGGTAAGGTGGCACCTCCCCCTCCAGTGTCCTGGCCCGAATGACAAACAGGGGACTTCAGGCTGGTCTTCTCGCGGCTGCAGTTTCCAGTTTGCACTCCCGAGGGTGCAGTTTCTTCCCGCGCGCGTGGAGGCGGTGGGTGAACTGCGAGGTAGAATCCGCGCCCAGGCTGGAGGCTGGGACGCAGGATTTGTCTGGCAAGGTTACTGGGTGGTCATATAATCTTGGGAGCCTCTCTGGGTTCTGATTTCTGTCTGGAGTGTTTGGCCTCTGGAAATGAATAATGCGCGGTGATTTACGCCCCTAAGCTCAACCCCCTGGTCCTCGGTCGGTCTTTCTGGAAGGGGCTCTGGTGTCCACACGTGGGGCGCGAGCGCACAGGGTGGTGGGCTGTGCGCGGTGCCCCCGAGGCTCTTTGAGGCTGCTGCGCAGGAAGCTCACTCAGGGGAGCTTAAAAAAATCTGGTGCTGCGGCAGCACCCAGATCAATTAAATCAGAATCTCCAGGAGTGGGGCTCAAAACTTCCCAGGTGATTGCTAGGTGGAGTAGTTTGGGAACCAGTGAGTGAGAGCCCTGGTTCTCCAAGGAAGGAGTGGGAGGGTTTCTGGACAGCAGTGGCAACGTCACCTGGGAACTTTTAGAAATGCAAAATCTGGGGCCCGCCAGGAGGCCTAGACCTCCTGAATCTGAAACTCTGGAGGTAGGGACCCAGCCCTTTGTGTCTTCGTGGACCCTCCAGGTGATGCTAGCACGTGCTCACTTTTGAGAACTCTGGGCTAGATCTCAGCGGAGGGAAGGGCAGACACCTTCGAATTCCCCTTCAGAGGGAGGAGGGAACAGATCCCTTTTCAGAAAATCTTAGGTATTCATCAGTAGGGTTTTGCCCATATTAAAAAAAAAAAAAATACCGTGGACTTTGGAGGATCCTATAAAGGGCAGAGACTTAGCCATCATCTTGAGCAATTTTTTGTCGTAGAGAACTTTTTCTGTTTTTTTTTTTTTTTTTTTTTTTTTTAGAGTTGAAGCCAAAGAAGAAATGTACCTAAGAATCTCCTGGCTGTAATAACATGAATGTTTGGCCCCTGATTCGATGCTCCCCATCACCCCTGTCATCAGTGCATGCTACAAGGCTCATATAAAGTACTTTTTTAGAAAGCAATTGGAGGTTTCAGGGATTCATGCCAATTCTCCAGAATGAAAGGGAATTCAGCATTGCAGGTCTCTGGACTCTCTGAGTGGCTCCTTTTTTTCTCTTTTCACAGAGATCTGAGATTTCAAAATTTTGGCGAAAAAAATTCCAGCTGTTCCTAAGTCATTAGTACAGAAATAGAATGACTTTGCAAATAGGCTTAAATGGATTCAAAAATCTGACGTTGGATAAAAAAGCTAGAATAGGTATGACTGTGGTCCTAGAACATGTGTGCTGGGTGAACACTGCTCAGTGTACAGAGACTTCCTGTGCAGAGAACATTTATTTTCCGTGCCAATTTGTAATGAGGTAGAGAGACCTTTAATTGGGACAGGTCCTAAGCTTGTGTTTTGAGGCTGGGGGGAAATATAGGTAGTGGTGAGGACTAGGAGCCTGGATCTGAGGCCCAAGCTGCAGGTTCAAGACCTACTCTTCTGCCTCTCTGCACTCTGGGGCAGGGGCATAACTCTGCGAGCCTCACTTTCCTCATCTGTAAAATGGGGACTGCAGTAGTACAATGCATACTTCATAATTCTCATGTTGTCAGAGTTAAAGGAAATAATGCTTCCAGCATAGTCAATGAAATATTTGTTAGCTCAGAATGCACACACACACACACACACACACACACACACACACACACACACTATAAACAAAACAAAAACCTAATCCCCAAACACTTTGGAATGAAAACTGTGTTGATAACATGGTCTCATTTTTTATCTACACATATTTACATACCAACCTCACCCTTAGAATTTACAGTTTTTCCTTCTTACTAGAATGTGAACATATGGATGTCCTCCAATTATCTTCCTAATTTTATTACATGTTTTATATAGAACTTTATAGGAAAAAAATTCTAGTAGATTATCTTCAAGTCAACAGCCCAGTTATGTATCTACTCATTGTCTGTGGTAAAGGATTTTACCATCTGGTGGAATTTATAATCTAGTCACATTCAGATTTAAATAGTCTTAAAATCTGGCTCTCCAGAATATCATTCCTTATAAAAGAAAATTCAAATGGTAGGCGTGGCATGCTGTATCCCCCAAGAGAAACAGTTTAGAAGTACCATCTGGTGTTTCCTAGGTACTTGAGAGGGAGAAAGAAATGAAACCTTATTCAGTTACATCAAGGTTTGTTCAAGATAATGTAAAAGAAAGCAAATTGAGGACACATCAAGGACTAAACTGACAAAAAGGATAGGTGAGGTAGTTCAAGTGTCCTTTTCCTCCTTAAATGCAATAATTTCAAAATGCTTCAAAACCACATACAGAAAAAGCAGTTTGATTGGAACTGATCTGGATGATCCTCTTAGGACCAAATAGTTCTAGTAAAAAAAAATTTATGGGTATTAATTCCAAAAAAGATGCCAAATGATTCTGTACTTTGAAATGAGTCTTGATTCACCTTTAATTTCAGTTATAAATTGAATATTAGATTTCTAACTTAGGGTGCCTTTTTAGGACTCATGTCCCATCCTAAAATGTAAGAGGTTGTACCCTTGCAGTTTCCAATCTTCTGTGACTTCTAGAAGACTAAACATAATACAAGTTTCAGCATATAAACATCTTAGTAACTCCTCCATTCAGGAAATCAGAGCTTCATTAGGACACTTTTAAAATTACAATGTAATATTATTAAATTCAATATAATAAGAATGTAAGGTTATTTAATTAAATGTAATTACAATTTAATGTAAGTAGGGTTTTCTCTTAGGCTCACTATGTATGAAATGAGGAGTGCCTCTGGGCATGAAAAGGGAAGATCAGAGGCACCTCTCTTGATGGAAAAAATGAAGGCGTGTGGAAGCCAATTCAAAGGCTTAGTAATCAAATTATGTATCCTGGATAATTTAACTGAAGAGCTGAGCATCTGTGATGTCGCAATTCAGCCACAAGATGTGGCAGCCCAGTGAGTGGCCAATTAGGAATGATCACTACTGCAATGCCCCACAATGATTTTGTGATTCTCCATTTGCAGCCACAAGTCGCGGGGCAGAGATAATCAAAAAGAAGTTAGCTAATTGCATTTGTTTTTCATAATTTGGCTCACTTGGAAAGGTCGTGATGGCCTTCATTTCAGTGCATTTATTTTGAGGGCCCCATTTGTTCCAAAGTTGATGGTTTTACCACTAAGGCCAATCTGGAAAGTCTTGTGAGTAAAAACAAATCACAGGAAAGGGCTATATGTTTTTATTTTGTATTTATTATCTTTGGATTATACTTCTCAGCATGCAGTAGTAATTCTTTAGTTTGATTCATTAGCATTCTTGTGGGAAACAAGTTGAAATATTTATTTCTGGCAAGTGATCCAGTCTCACGCAAAGAGAATTAGCCATGGAGGCTGAGTTCTTGAACTTTCTCCATCTCATGGTTAAGGACACTCATTCTCAATCCAAAATGCCAAGCCTTGAATCCTGACTCTGTCACTTACTAGTCGTTTGAACCCGGACAAGTTGCGTAACCTTTCTTTGCTTCTGTTTCCTCATTAGTAAAATTGGGGTAATGGTACCTACATCAGTGGGATTATCATGAGGAGTCAATGAGTTAATGTCTCTAACGTTCTACCAACAGTGCCTGGCTCACAGTCAAAGCTTAATAGCAATTTGCTATTCTTTCACCTTGGACGTTAATAAATGGTTTAAGCTGAAGCTCTCTTTTCTCTTTTCACTTCTGAAAATTGGATCCTGAAAAGGCAGTCCTAATTTAGGTTATGTTCATTTGATGCTTTTTCTGTTTTAGCTAGTGGGAGAATTTGTTTCTGAATCAGTGAAGTCCTTCAAGTTTCTCAGAAAATAATACAAGCTTTGGAACAACATTCTAAAGCTTCCCAAATGCTGCTGCTGCTGGCTTGAGACCACACTTTGAGAATCACTGCTTCACTCCAAGAGTTCCCAAACTGGACTGCACACTGGAATTACCTGAGATCAGTGTTCTAGCATGTTGATCCTCAAACTGATTAAAAAGTTAATCAGTTGGGTTAATTTATTGCAAAAGTAGTAATCATGTGCTTTGAAAAAGAGAGGCTGTGTAACAGTACACATTAACTGTATACATGGAATTCCCGTATACTGATAGAATTTTTAGGGATATTAGAATTTGTTTAATCTAAATGAGGAAACAGGGTCTTGGAGACCTCATTCTTGGCTAAGGGCTCAGGAATAGTCAGTGGTGGCACCAGATGACAACAGGTTTCGTGTATTCTACTCTGTACATTTTTCATTCAACTACCTTGTCTTCTAAAAACAGGTAACATGACAGAAGCACATAATCCAAGATAGGGTGTCCTGGGAATGCTAACGGACCTGCCTGTCTCCCTTGACCCAGTTTGATTTCAGGGTTATTAATTGAAAAGCTTTTCTAAATGAAAAACCACTGACACCAATATGGCCAACTTGTAAGAAAATAAACCTATAGCTATCAATTGTGAAAAGGATGATTTTTTTTTCCACTAGGTTTACCATTTCTAAGGATTCAATTGAGTTTTTCCTCTTTGCTGTTTCTTTAGCATTTTGGCTTTTACTAATGAAAAACTCAGAGATATCTTTGAAAATTTCAGGAAACGTTGAGAATTTTCTCAAGTGCAAGTTTGGTGACCTTCTGGGAATCCTGCCAGTTGCTTGTGTTTGATTCACTGTTTAATTTTTGTTTTGACTTGTCTTGTTTTGATCTAGGTGAATATAGCCATGATTGCAGTGTTATGTTACCCGTTAACTGTTTGTTTTTACAGTTATTGGTGTCAAGAAGAAAAGATTAAGGACCAACAATATTTTCTTTTTAAATTCAAAGTGAAAAGAAGTTCTACTGAAGTTTGAGCTTTATAGGAAGTTCTTCTAAATATATTTTTCAGAAATTTAGACTTTTAACTTTTTATTAGGTAACTTTTTATTAGGTAAATAAAAACAGGGCTTCCCTGGTGGCGCAGTGGTTGCGTCCGCCTGCCGATGCAGGGGAACCGGGTTCGCGCCCCGGTCTGGGAGGATCCCACATGCCGCGGAGCGGCTGGGCCCGTGAGCCATGGCCGCTGGGCCTGCGCGTCCGGAGCCTGTGCTCCGCAACGGGAGAGGCCACAACAGAGGGAGGCCCGCATACCACAAAAAAAAAATAAAAAATAAAAAAATAAAAACAGACACTCAGAATATACGTCATATTTTTATGTTAACTTTCAAATCCACATGTGATTCAATGATTGAAACAACTTACTGAATTATATACTTTTAGAAATGCTAAACCTTGCTGTATATGTATTTTTCTACTTTATTAGGAAGAGAGAGTTTGGTTCCACCTCGAGGGCATGTCTAGGCACGTACCAATACCCAGAATTAGATAGAATATTAAAGATAAGGCAGGGAGGAACATTCTTTGTAAGTGTTCAGCCAATCATCACATAGCGCTGAAGTGCCTACCCAGTGCTTGGCTATCCCAGGGGGATTCAGAGAAGTTGCTATGTTCGGTTTAGTAAGTCTATTAATAGCCAATTGGCAGTTTTCTTTTTTAAATGGAAAAATCCCTTTAATATATTATATAAAAATAACATTTTGTACATATTTTTAAGTCAAAAAATGTATAAGGCAAAAATGGTTTTGATTTAAATTTAGAAAACCCCTGCATCGGAAGGCGGACGCGCAACCACTGCGCCACCAGGGAAGCCCTCAAACCATTTTTGATTCCCATTTAACATAATGTCCTGAAGCAATCTTTAGAAAGGGTTGAATATGAATTTTAAAAAAAATCTCTTGAAACAGCCGTTCCGCGGCACGTGGGATCCTCCCAGACCGGGGCGCGAACCCGGTTCCCCTGCATCGGCAGGCGTTCGCGCAACCACTGCGCCACCAGGGAAGCCCTCAAACCATTTCTGATTCCCATTTAACATAATGTCCTGAAGCAATCTTTAGAAAGGGTTGAATATGAATTAAAAAAAAAACTCTTGAAATACAGTCGATTTATAATGTTGTGTTACTTTCAGTTGTACAGCACAGTGATTCAGTTATGTATATGTTCTTTTTTAGATTCTTTTTCATTATAGGTTATTACAAGATATTGAGTATAGTTCCCTGTGCTATACAGTAAATCCTTGTTGTTTATTTTATATATAGTAGTGTGTATCTGTTAATCCCAAGCTCCTAATTTATCCCTCCATACCTTTTCCCTTTGGTAGTCATAAGTTTGTTTTCTATGTCTGTGGGCCTATTTCTGTTTTGTAAAATAAGTTCATTTGTATCATTTTTTTTTTAGATTTCACATATAAGTGATATCATATGATATTTGTCTTTTGCTGTCTTACTTCATTTAGTATGATAATCTCTAGGGCTGTCCATGTTGCTGCAAATGGCATTATTACATTCTTTTTTATGGCTGAGTAATACTCCATTGTGTATATATACCACATCTTCTTTATCCATTGATACATGCACCCCAATGTTCAGAGCAGCACTGTTTACAATAGCCAAGACATGGAAGCAACCTAAGTCTCCATCGGCAGATGAGTATGATTTGAATTTGTATCTTAGCAAGAAGTGGAGAGCTTATCCCAGAGAGAGGCACTGCAGAGAAGAGAAACACCCACAATCCTGAGAATGCAGGCAACTCCGTTACCTCCCTGTAGAAACTCCCCCTTTCCCTCGGGCAGTTTGCCTTTCCATCCTTTCACAGTTCCTTCGCTTTTCATTCCCTGTTCAAATCACTGGTTACACAGCACCTCTGGACTAAGGTTTGAAATGAGAGAGAATGAAAGATGCACTGTCGGGAACAGTGATGCCACGGTACCTGTCTTAGCTAGAATGGTCTAGGCATTTCCTACTTAGGTCCCTTTGGAATGAGGAGGGAGCAGAGGTGAAAAGTAAAGGTGGGATTCAGAGCTCTTGATGGGATGTGGAGGCACACGGAACGTTATTCAAACTTAAATAAATACTGCTCAAATCAGAATTTCTTCCATTTAGTTTCTTATTTAAATTACTTTAGGTGTGTGTTACTGTTGCCTTCTCAGCCAGATAAAAAGTTCCAAGATTAGGAACCAAATCATACATTTTCTTTGTATTCCTCTACTCAATATTAAGTCCAAAGCAGATGCTCAACAAATACTTGTTGACTCGATTGACTAGACACTCAATAAATGACTTTTTTATTGCGGTACACAGGCCTCTCACTGTTGTGGCCTCTCCCGTTCCGGACGCGCAGGCTCAGCGGCCATGGCTCACGGGCCCAGCCGCTCTGCGGCATGTGGGATCTTCCCGGACCGGAGCACGAACCCGTGTTCCCTGCATCGGCAGGCGGACTCTCAACCACTGCTCCACCAGGGAAGCCCAAACTCCTATATATTTAATGGCAGCAAGTATGTCAGTGTGGAGTGTGAGCAAGGAAGTACCCACAACCTAGTTACGTGTCATTTCTGTTCTACCGTATGAGTAACGGTATGGTAGAATAGTATTTATATATGAAGTACTCAATAAATAGACACCCTCATTATTTCCAAGAAGGCTATGGACCAGGAAATGGGAAACCTGCTTTCTCATTCCAGCCCACCACCACCTTACTAAGTTGGTAGCTTATCAGAAAAGCCTGCTGTAAGAGAGAGCTGGGAAGGTGTGATTGTAAAGTCTTATTTCATTTTGCTGTTCACATATTTTTCTTCTTCTTGGTGAAAAGCACCATTTGAGACCATCATGGAACATGTAAAGAATAGCAGATTAGAGCATCTGTGCCCAGAGTTTAAATCAATGTGGAGTAGCATCCTTCAGGGAATTAGTCTCCTGAGAAATATAGCATTCATTCCTAAAATTCCTATAACGATGTTCTTGAATGTTCACTGAAGATGGACGTTACTGTGAATGAGAAATAATGAAATAACAGATCTTTTTATTTCAAGAAAATTGTATTTTCCTTTTCATGAGGCCTAAACAAAATTTTTTTGGCCTCCATGTGGGAATTATGTAAAAAATATTCATTGGTCTTTTCAACACTTGAAAAAAAATTTCTGATTGCTAATTATGGGTTTTGTAAGGGGAATCATGTTTATATGAGTAATCAAATTATATTTTTGAGCTCAAAATTGCATGTTTCCCATAATGTTAACAGTTGTGTTTGGGAGGTAGCATGATAGATATTTTCTTTCCTCCTTTTCTTTGTTTTCTCTATTTTTTAATACATATGTATTACATTTATAATGCAAAGATAAATGCATAACTACACGCTTTGTAGAAGGAAACATATGAAATGGTAATTTTGAATTCCCATACAAATGAGAGAGAATGATGTTACGGTGTGATTCATTTAGGTCCCTGTAATTCACAAAGTACATGTTGTGCCAGATGTACTTTGAAATACCAGACACACTAATAACAGATAGTAAAATCTGGCTAAAATGACACAAATAATTTTTCATAAAATCAGAACATCACTTTATTACTCCTTGTGAATGCCAAAAGATATTTTGTACTCTAATACCTTAAAGCCATTGAAGATTATAGCTGAGATTGGGGTGGGCGTTATGTAGTCGTGGCCCTGACACTTAGCACCTGTGTGACCTTGTGCATGGTTTTTAACCTTTTAAAGCTTAATTTGCCCATCTGTCAAGAGAGGATCATAGGACCTTCTTCATACTGTGGTCAGGAGGAGTAAATGGAATAATGCACATGAACCCTTTAGTATAGTGCCTGGCAGGTAAAAGTCCTCAAATTTGCTCAAATTAGTTATTATCATAAGTATTTTCCCTACTTCTAAGCTTGTTCACACGTGTGATTTGGATATCTACCTTGTGGAAAGTGGGTTGCTTCTTTAGATGAGGCTATCCTCTGGGCAGCCTGGGTCATGGAAGAGAGGCAAATCCAGATTTTTACCCTTCTCCACTTGGGCTGGGAGATTCGGGGGAGGGTGTCTCCTGAAGCTAGCAGTGTGCGAGGGACGATGACAGAGGCTTTGGAGAGCAACTCCTATGACTCTAAGTGTTGATTCTGGAGTCTGGGAGTCTGGCACCCTTTGCCATATGGCACGGTCCCCGGTCACTGCGATTGTTGTGGGGGGGTTGAGGGTGTCCTCAGGTTTGTCTTGCAGCTGCAGGTGGTTTTTCACGAGCTCCTGGATTTTAGCAGTTGTAGAGGTCTCTTTGGTCAGGACCCTGGATTGTCCGTCTTAGGCTCTGGGAAAATCAGGAGATCGCTTTGTCTCTGGGCAGAGGCAGCCCTGAGTTTCAGTACCCATTTGCCTCCTCAGCCAGGGGCCTTTGTGCAGCTTCAGCCCAGACTCTGGTGCATCTGTATAGGATATGCATTAATTCATCCGTCTGGCAAACAGTTTCTCCAGCTCTTTCTATAGATTAATCTAGATCCTAGGGATGCAGCAAAAAATGAGACATGATCCTTGTCCTCAAGGACTCACATTCTGTTTGTAAATTTCCCCAAGACTGCTTGGTATGTCAGGGTTGGTTGTTATACCCCAGAGCTCTTAACCCTAGTCCAAGGCTGCTCACAGTAGAGTGCTTCAAGGGGGGTGAAGGGGTTGACTTCATATGTTAATTGCTCCCACACCCACTAATCTGAAGGCTTATTATTAGGGTCCCTGGTTGGATCTATGTTTTCCTCAAAACTGCCATGATCTATGGGGAGGGGGAAGGGTAAGCTGTGACAAGGTGGGAGAGTGGCATGGACAGATATACACTACCAAACGTAGGGTGGATAGCTAGTGGGAAGCAGCCGCATGGCACAGGGAGATCAGCTCGGTGCTTTGTGACCACCTAGAGGGGTGGGATAGGGAGGGTGGGAGGAGGGAGACACAAGAGGGAAGAGATATGGGAACATATGTATATGTATAACTGATTCACTTTGTTGTAAAGCAGAAACTAACACACCATTGTAAAGCAATTATACTCCAATAAAGATGTTAAAAAAAACTGCGATGAATTTTACACATATAATGTGCATCAGTAAGTTTGTACAAAGTGTTTAGACTAGGCACGTAGTCTACCAATCCAAAAACTAAACTAAGCAGAAAACCATGATGAACTGAATTGAATTGACTGAGGTTTGACAGAAGAAAGTTATGGAGATACTGGGAAAATCAGACTCGATTATTTTTAGACTACACATGTCAGAGCCCTGGAAAAAAGTGTAAATATTTTTGAGCTCTGATTCTTCTCAATTAGTTAATTAAATGAATGTCTGGTCAGTTAACAATATAGGCTATTGAGAGCCATTTGTGCATCTGTGTTTCCTTAACTGTGCCTCGAAATAATTTTAACTTTTAGCTGGATAGTGTAATTTCACATTGGACACTTTTTGGCCCGACCTATTACTTCATTTAATGCTAAGTTTGAGTAGGGCAATGAGTTTGTGCATTTTAAATGTTTCTACGTTGTCTCGGATAAGGCTGACACGTTGAATTCCACATCTTCCTTCTAGTAACCTGCCATGTTTTAGATCTTTAGGCCTAAAGAAGTCTAAGTAAGACTAGTGAAGCAATTATGATTTCATATTTTCAAGCTTGATATGAATACTAATGACTTTAATTTAAAAGTAAATGTGTGCACGCTTTCCCCTTTATCTCCTCTTCCAGTTTTTCCACAAAGATGAGCGCATATCATAAAGGTAGCTGCAGGAAGAAACTTTTTCCTTTTCCTTTCTTTCATTGTTTTCATATTGCCAATCCTTAGGCAAGGCCAGTCTGCTTTACTCCAGACAGTGTCCTCAGGGAATCCGATTGTTACAGGACTGCAATCTTCCCAAAATGCAGTGAAGAGGAGACATAGCCTTGCTTCTCCAGAGTATAAGACTTTGCTACTATTACTCTAGACTCTAGAGAATTTCAAATTTTGACTTTTTTTTCCTTCAAAATCTTTCTCCTGGGAGTTCCACTTTCTCAGAGTCTTTTTTTGATATGTGCTAGGACAAAAGGGAAGACGGTGTATTTTATTTTCCACAAAAGCAGCAAGAATGGGTTTCAGTTTCTATAACCATTGTCTTCATTAGGGAGTTGGGAAGTTTTAAATGCAAAATAAGGAATTCTGATATATCAAGGGGGCAGAGGGGAAACAAGAACTCCCAAGGAAGCTGTTACTATGTCTTTCATCCCATCACAAGGAGCTGTTGATAACTGTAAAAACGTTGATTTTGTGCTATATGGGAAAAAAGTGATGAGTCAGCAAGTTAAATTTCAGTGGCTCCCTGGGTACCGAGTAGACTGAGGTTGGCCACGGTCCCAGGTTGCTTATGATACGGTTGGGAAATGGACTATTTCAAATATAATTTTGGGGAGCAAATAAGACTCTGTAACTGAGCTCCAAATGGTCTAATAGTGGAGGTAGGCACCTTGGAAGATATGGTCTGTTTTTGTCATGATTTGCTTCATGGAGGATGTGTGGCTTGAACCTGCTCTTGAAGTGTGGTTTAGTTTACACACACACACCATAGTCAACATAAATCATAGGGCTGGAAATTATCTTACAAGTAATTGTTGTTCATAATACAAATGTTGTTTATACCAATGATGCTTGATGCGTTAACCTCTCCCTATAACAAAACTGATGAGCACTTGATCTCCAGTCTGGTCGGCCTTCCTTGGACACACTGAGTTTTGATTCTTTCTGGCCATTGGTTGCTGAGTAGAAAGGGTGTAGCCCTGGTCTTTTCTCACTGTAGCCCAAACTAATTTTTGGCAGCAAGCTCACACTAATAACTTCAGTTTATCATTAGCTAAGGACTTTTTGTCTCCTCAGCCCTCCTGCTGTTAGGCCAACAGATTTGCTTTAAGCATTCCACAATCCGGATTTTGGATCCCAGGATTTTTATGTGTTTCTTTTGAATTTTGTCTTATTGCCCTTGTCCCATTATTTATCCAGGTGAGATCTTATCCACAGGCTTTCATTCAGTCAGTTAGAGATCTTTCTCAGCTTTGCTTTGTCTAGAAATTTGATTTGCAGGTCATCCTTTTTCTCGCTTGAATTGTGAATAACCAATAAACTGGACAGGGTGCATGCCAGAATTCTAAAACATCTCACTAGAAACCTCCTGCATCTGTTGTTACTCTCCATGGGGGAGCCATTTGATAAGTTTTATATCCAGATTACATTTATGTGCTTTTACTTTTTTTTTTTTTTTTTTTTTGCGGTACACGGGTCTCTCACTGTTGTGGCCTCTCCCGTTGCGGAGCACGGGCGCCGGACGCGCAGGCTCAGCGGCCATGGCTCACGGGCCCAGCCGCTCCGCGGCATGTGGGATCTTCCCGGACCGGGGCACGAACCCGCGTCCGCTGCATCGGCAGGCGGACTCTCAACCACTGCGCCACCAGGGAAGCCCTGTGCTTTTACTTTTGAAATACCATTAAGTACAGTATTCTACAGGTCATACTCTACAGCACAGGGAACTCTACTCAGTATTCTGTAATAACCTATATGGGAAAAGAATCTGAAAAGGAATGAATATATGTATATGTATAACTGAATCACTATGCTGTACACCTGGAACTAACACAACATTGTAAATCAACTATACTCCAATAAAAGTTAAAAAAAATTTAAAAAAATGAAATGAAAAAAAGAAGTACAGGTCTGTTTGATGTGATTTATTCTTGGCACTTGACAAACATTGTGTAATGTTTAGGACTCATTCCTTTTGTAAGTTTTTGTAAGTGCGTGCTCACAAACAGGAGTGAGGCTTAGAATATCTAACAACCAGAAAAGCCAGGGCATCAGCCACTCAGCTTGGGCACAGGGCAGTCAGAAAAGATGGCAGGCAACACTGCTTCCTGCCAGCTGACAACTGTCAGCCTTCGGGGTTTACCAGAGGCATATGTGCTCTTGACCTTCAGAGCTATTTCTTTTCTCCTTTCTGTAAGTTCCTGATGTTTATTACTCAGACCCTGAGCACTGGTTTATATTTCACAAATTAAGATGTGTTGTGAAAGAGGCTTAGAACTGGAAATGGGTATGGCTTGTTTAAGGAGCTTGATGGGAAGGGAGGGCTTAGAGTGGGGAGAGTAGGAAATGAGATATTTTGGTATGTGGGGCCTGGAGCTCGTCCATAGAAAGCGGTCACTGAAACAGTGAGGGTGTCTTTGTTTCTGGGCAAGGGGCAGTGGCTAATTGGCTGAGCACAGATCTGTTAATCACAGGCCAAAAAGACAAAGTCCAGAAGAAGAAGACCAATCAAGACAAGGGCTATCTTTCAAGAGATAACTGGAGAAAAATTGCCAAGGGCACTGTAAAAGCATTGATTATCTCAAAGAGGAATAACTCTTGTGGAGGGTATGATCTTAAACAGAGGGAGATAAAGGAGCAGGGTGTGGGTGAGGGAAGCCATTCATTTGGGAGATAAGGAGATCATTGATATTCAGGTGAGCATTTCCATTGGTGATGAGGATGTAAGCACAATTTTACTGAATTTTAGAAAAAAATGAATGATGAGCTTTTGAAGCTGTAAGACGTGTATAATAATTGCTTGCAACGTATGGTCAATGGAAAACAGTAGGGAAGAATCTAGAAGGGGCAGATTTAAGCAGAGAAACATAACCTTTCTGCCTTTCTGGTTACCATTACAGTTTCATGGTTACAAAATAGTCCTTCATTAAAGAGAATACTTAATATGTCAGTGTGAATGCACGTTTCCCCCTTAAGTACCATACCGCACTTGGAAAACCCTTGTGGCTCTATTATCCAAGTGCTCATTAATTTGCAGAATATCCTCCAAGTAAAAGTACAAAGATTTGTGTTCCTCCAACTTTAGAAATATTCAGTCCTGGCCATCTCTGAATCTGTGAAGGTGAAGGGATTTTGAATATAAAGAAGAAGGAGGGTAGGTATGAGGACGCACCGGAGGAGCTGTGGAAAGTTTTTTGTGGGCCATTGTGAATTCCAAATATGACCTTCCAGATGGTTCTAGGCTATCATTGTACCTCACTTTAATACCTGAGCTACAAAGGGGAAAGGGGGATGGGGAGAGGGATAAATCAGAGGTTGGGATTAACAGATACACACTACTATAAAAATAGATAACCAACAAAGACCTACTGTATAGCACGGAGAACTATACTCAATATTTTGTAATAACTTATAATGGAAGAGAATCTGAAGTTATCTATATCTATATTTATATCTATATCTATCTATATATCTGAATCTCTGTGTTGTATACCTGAAACTAACATGATATTGTAAATCAACTATACTTTGATAACAAAATTTAAAAAAAACCTAAGTTAGAGAACTCTTCTTCCCTAACATTTGCCTTGTGTTTATTTTATGGAGTTGGTATTCTTATTAAAAGAAATACTGAGAGGGAAGACAAAGGTTTGTAACACATTATTCAGGTTATTGTCAACTCATTCACAGAGATGATACATTTAATAGGGGAGAGCAGAGTCTGGCATTAACTGTGGACTGGTTGGTGTGCATGTTGTGGTTCCAAGCTCCTCAAAAGTGTCTGCATTGAGCTAGACAGTATCAGTCAGTTCCCATGTAACTGGCATCCATTTCTCTTTCTGTCTGATGGCCTGAGGGTCTGAGAGTCTGAGGTTCAGTTGGTTGGTGGATCTGTCAGTTGGGTTATCAATTTCACTGCCTCTTTATCTTTCTTTCTTTCTTTTTTTTTTTTAGAAAAAGTATCTCTAGAAGTGTTTATTATTGTACTATTTGTATAAGATATAGAAAATATCCTAAATGTTCAGGACTAGCGAGAAGGTTGATATTTGCATTGATTATGCAACAGCATTAAAAATGATGTTTAACAGTAAACATGTCTTTAGATATAATAGGTAGAAAATAGTAAACAAATTTATATACAGAAATGTTCATGTCAAAATATTCAGAGAAAAATGGATACAGTTTTAGAACTTATTTCTTAGGAAATGGATCTTTTATAAATATGAAATATTCCTTTCTTGGCGCTGTTTAATACTTTTTTGCCTTCAATTCTATTTTACGTTGTGTACCTATTTAGTTTTATTAGCATTTGCCTAGTGAATTATTTTTCTGCCTCTTTATTGTCAACATTTACTGTCACTGAATTTTAGGTGGGTTTCTTGTAAGAAGTATATAGGTGGGCTTAAAGAAAGCCCACAATCTGAAATATTTCTGAATTCTAAAGAGTCGAATGTAACTCATTGAATTTTGTTATGATTGCTAATATGTTTGAACTCTTTCTCTGCATCTTACTTTATATTTTCCATGTTTAACATGCTTTCTTATTCTTTATTATAATTGTTACTCTTAGTTTTTCCGTCTTTGTTTGGAATTAATTTTACTTCATTTTCTTCCTCTACCAGTTATTTCTGGAAGTTATATTCTTATTTATAGTGATTACTATTACATTTCTTTATATCAATTAAAACTTGTATTTTCCTACTAATAGCTAGTTGGTATCTATCCCCCTCCCCCAAGATAACTTACTTGTTCTATTTACATGATTTTTATCACCTTCACTGCCCTCCATCCCCCATTCCACAACCAGCTCCCAGTTTGAGGGCTTTTGTTTTATTTCCAGAATGTTATTAATATTTTTCTGGTAACGATTTTAGACTGAAGTTTATTTTGAAGGAATGGTTAGCGGAGGCCAGCAAATTTTGTTGATTTCAAAAAAAAATTTCTATCCCACAATTAGCTCTTAGTTTTATCTTCTTGTAATTTTTCTGAAGAGAGTGAATAGACAGTAGAGTTTTGAAGAGTTCAAATGTTCAAAATATTCAAAAATGAAAGTTTCTTTGGTTAAGTCCAAACCTATTTCCTTCAGATACAGCAGAAACTAACACAACATTGAAAGTAACTGTATTCCAATAAACAAAACAAAAACCAAACAACAGCAACAAAAAATATTTCCTTCAGAACTTTGAAGATTTTGATCCATTATCATTTAGCTTCACCTTTGTGATAAGAAGGCTCTAGAAATCTGAATTTTATTCCTTTTAGATATCCTCCCCATTCCTGCCCCCTACCACTCAGCCTTACAGAACCTCTTAGCATGTTTTGCTTTATCCTTTGAATTATGATTTTTCACCAATATTTGTATAAAAGGTCTTTTTCCTCCCCATTCTAGCAATTTGGTGCTGTGAGACCCTCTCAATCTGAAGATTCAAATTTTATTTAGCTCCAAGAGCTTTTATTTTACCTTTTCTTCCATTATTTCTACTTATGTGTCATTGTATTTTTTTCCTTCTGAAAACTTTTTTAATATTTTGTAAGATCTGTGTCCTTTGCGTTGTGGTCTGGTAGAATTCTTCAGCTTGGTTTTCCATCTAGCTACTTCTGTCTTCAATTATTTTCACATACATCTCTGAATATATTAATATTCATATTCAAATATTCTTACACATATCTCTAAATATATGAATGACATTTAAGCTAGTCTGTCTTCTTCAGACTGTTATTAACTCTTTCTACGGGTGTTAGTTACTACATCTGCTGAGTCTGTGGGCTTCCTCCACAGTGCTGGTTTTTATTGTTCACATCTTTGTGTTTACTACTGTACAGAGTTTTTTTCTGTTTACTGTAGCTTACTGCTAATGATTGTGGGTTGGGCAACATACTGGTGCCATGTCATCTGGACAAGGCTATTTCCTGTTCCTCCTGGGTTTGTTTGTGGCACACCTAACTGAGACTGGTTCTGCCCATCCAATCCAAGAGCCCAGACTCATGGCTTCCCAGGGAATCCAAAGGAAGAGAGCTGCATAATGTCCAAGAGGCCATGTTCTTCCTCATCTGCACAAATCACTTCCTCAGTCTGAGAGGTATCCATCTCTGTCAGGGTGTTCTTCCTCCTCCTGCTCTGAGAATCCTTTTTCTTCCAGCTCTGAGCAACGCTGTTCCTCTGACCTCCCCAGCAGTATAGGCAATGGGGTTCTGAAAGGGTCATGTCCAGTGTTACTCTGACAATATTTTAAAGTACCTGTAATTGTGGAAAGGAACAAAAGTCATTTTGGCACCTGCTTTATTACTTCCTCTCTGAAGTGAACATTCTGGACCAAGCAATACCTGGATAGCCATAATTGCTCCTTGGGCTCTTGGGTGATATGGCTTTAGGAATATCATTTGCAATTTCTCGTGAACAGCATTTGGATGCTATAGAAAAAGAAGAACATCACTTTTTGAACAATGTCTGACATATTGTAATTCTGAGTCTGCACTTGGCACTTGCTAGAGAAATGTCAGTTTTCCAGCAAGAACAAAGTCCAGTGCAGCTGTTTCTGCTTTCACCATGGAGTTTGGAAGTCTGTATAAGAGATTGTAACCAACCAGTTTGGGAGTGAACAATGAGGTATGAGATTTTCCCTCCTCATGAGTTTCTTGCATTGTAGATGGCAAATTTGATAGTAATGACACTTTCTTGAGTTCGGGTATTATGATACCTTTTAGGGCTCCTTTCTGCAAGAATTTTTTATAAGTATTTAATGACAATGTCACCTCCTATAATTCATCACACATAACGTCACAGACACACTCGTCTCACATAACAGGGATTTAAAGATATCTTTTTAAACATTGCACACTGTTCTCATTTGCCAAGGTATGGACCAAAATATTTACAAAGTAGAACGTTTCTAGTTCTCTTGGGTTGGTTTTTCCCTAGGAAAGTTTCATACTTACTCAGTTTGAGGTACAGTATTGTTACTTTCCAGAATACCAGGCGTAGTTTTATTAAACTGTAAGAATAAAACACATTTCGATGCCCAATTACACATCCTCCACCCACACCCCCCACTCTGCCATTTAAGAATATCCGGACTAGTTCTCTCTGCCATCCCAGTTGGCAGAAAATCAAAATTCGACTGTGGTATTTGTTTGCTAACATTTGTGTGTGTGTGTGTGTGTGTGTGTGTGTGTGTGTTGAGGAGAACAATGTAAAATAGTTTAGGAAATGCCACATTTTAGGATTCAAAACCCTACTGCAAGCATTCAGTTGGATTTGTGTAGTACTTGTCATTTGTTTAAAAGGATGATCATTTTCAAGGGATTATTTTTTGGTCTGATAACTTAGCAATAACAACAAAAAAACTTTCATGGAAAGAGAATGATCAGTGACATTGTGCATATCTTCGGAGCTCTTTGAATGTAATAGAAATAGGCATGCTAATTTTGATTACAAAATACTAACTTAGAGAAAATTCAGAGCATATTAGATCTAGTAGATTCAGTTTGGAATAATGGAAAGAAATAACCTTTTGGGGGGATTTGTTTTAAGAAGCTAATTGTTAACCTTGTATTTAATGGAATAAATAATTCGATAAATTATTTAAGAGAACAGAACCGTGGCCAATTTGAAATGGAAGAGATCCTCTAGCTCACGCCTCTCTTCCCCTCTGGTTTGATAGAGGAGATACTGAAGTCCAGCCAGCCTTATTTTCTTGCCCAGATTCCTATGGTGCCTTCGTGGCCTTGCTGGGTCTGGGATGCAGATGGTCCAGCTGCCAGTACAATCCCTTTTTCCCCACACCTAGCTGAATAAGGCCAGGAAGGAACTGAATATTGTTGACTCATCACTTTTAAACAAGTTATTGTTATTGAACTCAATATAATGCTTCTTTAATTGGCAAATGCAGATGTTCATCATTTTCCATGCCAGAGCTTCCTTTTATATGGTAAAAAAATACACACTAGTGTATTTTTGAGGATGGGCTTTTCAGTTTCCATTCTTTTAATTCAGCTAATCATGTTTTATTTGGTTCTCTTGAATGTCAGGATGGTAGATTGTTCACGTTGGCTCTTTTCTTTCCTCAGGAAACATCTCTGGCATACCTAGTGAGGTAGTGGAGCCATCTGGGAGGTAAAAGAAGATTGTACTGCATGAGATATTTATTTGTTATTCTTGGTTGTTTAGCAGTCATTTCCCCCATAGAAACAAAAGGCTGGCTTTTGGACTGGCAGTACTGTGAAGGGTACATAGGAAAAGAGCATGACAGTGTATTTGGGGAAAAGGGTAAGGAAACACTGAAATTTGTTGAAATTCTTGCATTTAAATAAGCACTTAGAAACATTTCACATGGAAGATAGAAAGTAAGAATTAAGATGAATTCATTTTGGAAAGGAGAAATTTGAAACTAAATCGATAAATACTTCATTTCCCCCATAAACAAACACATAGAATGTGCATATTTCACATTTGTATTTTCTTAGTTGAAGATAAAAAGTAGAATATTGGAAATTGGGATTATTAAGTCTGTGACAAGGAGTGAGATGCAGTAGTCACTTTGCAGTTTTGAAATATGTGCTCTGCCCCTAAACATCAAAACATAAGTAAGCCTGATAAAAATCATACATGACAATAAGGTAATAGCAATACAAAGTAAAATAATTTTTATTAGCATTCATCTTGGTCAAGGGTGCCATTTAAATTAATATAAGAATTGTATATATTCCTCACCAATATAATTAAGCTCTGTAGAATTAAGGAAAATCTTTTGAAGCTTGAAATTTTTTATTTTAGGAGAAATAAAAAGTCATGGAATTCTTAAACCTTGGAAGGTGCTAAAAATATGTCACTTCATGATGGCATTTCTTTTTAAAAAAATTTTATTGGGGTATAGTTGATTTACAATGTTGTGTTAATTTCTGCTGTATAGCAAAGTGATTCAGTTATACATGTATATACATTCTTTTTTATATTCTTTTCCATCATGGTTTATCACAGGATATTGAATATAGTTCCCTGTGCTCTAAGGTAGGAACTTGTTGTTTATCCATCCTATATATAATAGTTTGCATCTGCTAATCCCAAGCTCCCAGTCCTTTCCTCCCTGACTCTTTATGGTATTTCTTAATTGATTTATTATTGAGAGAACATTATATTAAAGAAAGAGTAAAACTTGGACTCAGTTCTTTGAGATTGATACTATGGATGTAATACCATGTTTCCCTCAGTCTTCCACGGTAGTCATAGAACATTGGATTAAAAGAGCCCAGTGTGGATATTATTATGTTTCTATGTATGTGGCTTAGTTGGGGCTCCGTAGAACAATGACTTTAAAACTTTTTTTTACAGGACCCATCGGAAGATATTTTATATTGTGGCACATCTGTATTATTTGATAGATGTATATCAAATATTTCATGATAAATATCTACCTTTTCTACATGTATGATGTTCTGACATTTCCTCTTCCATTTATTCTATTAAAAAAACACTGGTAATGACCCACTAAATTGTTTTCACAATTGACTGATGGATCATGGTTTGCAGTTTGAATAACTGCTGTAAAAGTCCTCCATAATTTTTTGGGGGGGGGATGATGAATTTGTAGTTATATGTGATTATTATTAACTTTGTTTGTCAAATATATTTTGGGTACATGATCGGTTGACATCTCCTGACCCCATGTTAGTTCTGGTCAATGAGTTCAGTGGAAATCAACATGTTTCTGGACTGGAACATTTAATTGCTGGTTGGAGACCCCCCAGAGCTCTTTACCTCTGTCATGGAAAATGGCCATGCTCCTTAGAATGGGTCTGAAAATGAGTAATGTGGAGTACAGCCTGTAGCCAGCCCCCAGTGGACACAAAATATGAGCAAAAAATAAACCTTTGTTGTTAAAAGGCACTACAGTTTTTGGATATATTTGCTATTCAGCGTAGCTTAACCTTTCCTGTTCAGTAGATGATAATTCAATTACGTGTTCTGCTGGTGGGAAAGAACCTCCATTTGAAATATTAACTTTGTCTAAAAACACATAGAAGTTTAAAAATAAGTTAATTATTTCTGATTTTAAAACAATATGTGTTCTTTATAGAAAATTGGGAAAACATAATAAAAAGTTACATATTCATGTTGCTACTACCTAGAAAACAATTTTGACATTTTTATGAAAGATATATATATGTATATATTTACAAAATTAGCTTACTATGTAGTTTTGTGTTTTCTCTTACTGTTCTTTCTTTTATGTCATTAAATATTCTTGGAATACACAAATACCATGCCTCTGTATATGTGTATATCCATCCTATAGATGAACAAGGGTTTATTAAGTTATTCTTATACTGTTAGACATTTTAGTTTGGTTTAATACAGAGTTTCAATGTACTAAAATCTCAGCCCTGGGCACCCAACAGCAAATAGTAAGCCAGAGTAGGACCCACACCCGCTAATGCTGCTTTGTGTCAATTGCATCTTCTCATAATCCCACTCCTGGCACATAGTGGGTCTACATATTAGCTGTCAAGTAAACAGTTCCATATGTATGTACCTCATATGAAGTTTACACTTAATTTTCTAAAAATTAAGAAGCTTTTTATTTCCTCTCCTCCATCTCCCAGCAAACAATTTGGTTCTGCTTCTGAGTTCTTTTTCTTAGGAAAGGACCAGAGGCTGGGTCATTCTCATTTCTCCCCTCCACACCGACATGATCCAGCACATGGCCTATCTCAACTCCTGAATTTCTCTCAACTCCAGTCCCACCCCACGTCCTGCCTCTGGCCCTTCTGACCGCAGAGGCCTTTCTGTTTTCTTATACATCATTCTCCCTTTTGCTGCTACAGTGAACTTTCTAAAATGTGAACCATACTATGTCTACTGAAAATCTCTCTGTAGAACCCCAGAAAGAGCTTTCAAGACAAAATCCATTGCTCTTCACTTGATTTAAAAGGCCTTTCATGGATTGTTTCTTTTTTTTTTTTTTTTTTTTGCTGTACGCGGGCCTCTCACTGTTGTGGCCTCTCCCGTTGCGGAGCACAGGCTCCGGACGCGCAGGCTCAGCGGCCATGGCTCACGGGCCCAGCCACTCCGCAGCATGTGGGATCTTCCCGGACCGGGGCACGAACCCATGTCCCCTGCATCGGCAGGCGGATTCTCAACCACTGCGCCACTAGGGAAGCCCTCATGGATTGTTTCTTGAGGACTCTCTCCATCACTGTTATTCATTGCCCTCACCGCCTGCTGTGGACTGCATTGTGTCTTCTCCAAATTCACGTGTTAAAGCCCTCACCTGTATTTGGAGGTAGGGCCACTAAGGAGAGAGAATTTAGGTTAAATGAGGACATAAGTGTGAGATTATAGGATTTGTGTTCTTAAATGAAGAGACACCAGAGGGCTGGTACCCCACCACCCAACACACACACAGCCAGCAAGATGGCAGCCCACCTATAGAGGGGTCTCAACGGAACCCACCAGGCTGGCACCTCATCTTGGACCTCCAGCCTCCAGAACTGTGAGGAAATGTGTCTGTTGTTTAAGCCCCCCAGTCTCTGGAATTTTGTAATAGCAGCCAGAGCTGATGAAAACACTGCCCCTCATCCCCTACAAGTACTTCACTCCAGAAATCTTACTCTAGGAAAGCTGTTTCACTGAGCATATCCTGCTCTTTAATTGTTTTCCAGGCATAATCAGGTACTATCTTCCTCTCCTCCTAAGGTTACCTACAAATCCCTGGTTCTCCTTCAAGTCACAGGTCAGACTTTACCTCCTCCTGTAAGGCTTTCCCATCTCCCCTCCCAGGTGGAGTTAGGTCTTCATTTCTCTGAGCTCCCCTGGTGCCTTACCTATACCTCCATTAACATCTCTCCTCTTCTATGGCAACTGCATAGTTGACGTCTTTCCACTGAACCCTACGTTTTTAAAAAATTTTATTGAAGTATAGTTGATTTACAGTGTGTTAATTTCGGCTGTACAGCAAAGTGACTCAGTTATACCATATATGTGTACATTCTTTTTCATATTCTTTTCCATTATGGTTTATCACAGGATATTGAATATAGTTCCCTATGCTATACAGTAGAACCTTGTTGTTTATCCATTCTATGTATGAGAGTTTGCATCTGCTAATCCCAAACTCCCAGTGCATCTCTCCCTCCCCTCCCCTCCTCCCCCTTGGCATCCACAAGTCTGCTCTCTATGTCTGTCATCTGTTTCTGTTTCGTAGATATGTTCATTTGTGTCGTATTTTAGATTCCACATATAAGTGATATCATATAGTATTTGTCTTCCTCTTTCTGATTTACTTTTTGCTTAGTATGACAATCTCTAGGTCCATCCATGTTGCTGCAAATGGCATTATTTCATTCTTTTTTATGGCTGAGTAGTATTTTTTTGTATATATGTACCACATCTTCTTTATCCATTCATCTGTTGTTGGACATTTAGGTTGTTTCCATATCTTGGCTATTGTGAATAATGCTGCTATGAACATAGGGGTGCATGTATCTTTTTGAATTATAGTTTTGTCTGGCTATGTGCCCAGGAGTGGGATTGCTGGATCATATGGCAACTCTATTTTTAGTTTTTTGAGGAACCTCCATACTGTTTTCCATAGTGGCTGCACCAATATACATTCCCACCAACAATGTAGGAGGTGAACCCTACATTTTTAAAGGCCATTAATTATGCTTTTCCATCTTTGTATCTCCAATGCTTAGGATGAATTCCCCATTGCCTGAAATGGGGTGGCCATAAATATTGTTGAATGAATAGATGAATAATAGTGGTAAAAGAGTTATTCATTTATTAACTTTTATCTTCTGAAGATTTTTTTCCCTCTCTCTTACAATCCAAACAACCAAACTTCATGTGTTCTCTTTATCAAAACCAGCTGTCAAGACAGGATTTAAAATTCATTTACACTGAAGTATAAATAACTGATTAACAGTTTATGTCTCCCAAGGGAATTTCCATTTTAACATGAATAGAATTCTTAATCTACAAAAATAAATCTTTCTTGGTGGAATTTCAAGCTTAACAAGCATATGGGATTGGTTTTAATTGGGGCTGGGGGTGGGGCTTAAGAAGTTCTCTCTGCTCAAAATTCAGACCTTAAATGTGAGACCAGACCTATCACCTGCTGGCTCATGGAGGAGCTGGCATGTCAGATTACGCAGCAAATTCACTTTTGTTTCTATTGCTCAGCATGAATAGGATGAACTGCACATCTGGTAAATGTTTGCACATGAAATGTGTATCTGCCAAGCATTGTGGTTTCCTGGTACATCCCAGTGGCTCTGAGTCAAGGTCACAAAACCAGTGTCGCAGAGTTTTGGTGATCTGGAACTGCATTCTGCTTTTAGTTATTGAGAAATTTGCTCCCTTAGTTTCTTTGAAGACCCTCCATGTCGCCATTATAGGCTTGGAAAAGCCCTTGGGTGATTCAGAGCCCATTCAACTGTTTGAAGCCATCCCACAGGGATGAGAATCTTGTCTCCTTAAAAAAAAAAATCTCCCCAGAAAATGTTTCTCAATTTTTCTCAATGACCCATTTTCATGTCTGATCTCTCATCAAATTTTCATTCTCTAAGAAAGAGTGAATATATGTATATGTATACCTGATTCACTTTGCTATACAGCAGAAAGTAACACAACATTGTAAATCAACTATACTCCAATAAAAGTTTTTAAAAAGTTTCATTCTCAATACTCACTTAAATCTTGCCTAATTTGCTTTGACACCTTGTTTTGTACTTCGTGAATGTGAAGAGCATCTGATTTTCATATAAACTGCCATAGTAGAGATACCAAGCAGTACGTTATTCCATAAAAGCAAAGCAAACCAAAGAACACCATCACAAAAACAATTCAAGCTAAATTAAGTTAGGAAAATGGGGTTTTCTGAATACAATGTGACTCAAAGCAGACCTGCTAGTTAGCAAGTCTGCTGGTTAGACTGGAAGGCTAACATTTTGGTGTTGTTTATATTCTCAACATCCCCAATGAATTCTGTCCTGAAAAGCCAGATAACATCAAAATAATTGAGGAACTGGTTTATTTTATATTGTTTTAATTCAGAAAGCAGTTTCATAGTAGTTATCTTTTCTCCTCCAGGATTATGATGGAGAAGGACAAATACTTATCTCTTGAAAAGTGGAATCATTTAGTAGACGCATCCATGTAAATTCAAGGATGAGGGAAATTTGGTAGGAAGTTACCTTTCTCTAGTTTCTAGAAAGAAATAATATGACATTACTATTATTCCAGTTGAGGGAATCAAAGTGACTGATCTTGGTGTAGACTTGACTGAAGCTACCCAGTGGGGTATTCTGCTATGCTTGATTGTTTCAGTATTTTTCTATTTGGTGAGTGAATTAACAATTGGTAACTTTTTTGATGTTGGGTTTGAAAAGTAAAAGTCAAGACATATGGATTCTTTAAACAATTCTGTTTAGTATTTGTATTATATAAACAATTCTGTTTAGTATTTGTACTCTGTCTATTCTTGGGAAGAGTATTTAAAATATGACAGAAAAAAGCACAAAATAGCAGGCATAATACTGATGCTAACTTGTATAAGTATATACACCTTGAAAAATATAAGATGTTTTGTTAAATGATTAATGTATTTGAACATTAAAAGCCATGAATATATTTAAAATTTTCAAAATTTTGCCTGTGATTCATATTAGTGATCCCTTCTTACCATCTGAAGTCCTTTTTTAAAAAAAGGTCCTTTTGTGCTGAGTCTTGACCAGATTCTTGTATAATGTAGTTGATTTTCTATTCATTAAGTACCTGAAAACAGTACCTCCTTTGGCCAGGAACAAGCTGAAAATTCTCCCAACTGGCAACTTGAGGCAGCCAAGTGCCAGGGCTCTGTGGTCAGAGTAGGTTTTGGTTGCCCGCATTCTACCAATTACTGTAGGTTCTCTCTGTACTTGAGCAGAGAACTTAGCTACTTAAAGCTTTCCAGTTTCCTTACTTGATGAACCAGTAGCAACCGCTGAAAGTGAAGCTCTGTAAAGGGTTTCAGAAACTTTGAGTCATTGTCTCACTCAACGGCAGGTGTTCTGAACCAATAGTGATCAGTTGACCCAGTGGTGAGATAGTTTCTCGTCAGCTCAGGGTTTCAAAATGATTTAAAGAAATGGTAATTTAGTACAGAGGAAGTTGTTTGCTTGAATAGCAGCCTTATTGTAACTTGCATAACGTTAAAGGAAAATGGAATCTTTTAAGGGTTTTCTGGGGGGAAAATTTAAATTGTGGCTTCTAAGGAGTCAGTGGTGTTTAAACGAATTTAGTGGTTAGAATGATCATTTTTGGAGATTTGAGGAAAAAAAATCCTGGAGGGTCAGGATTTTGTCTTTTGTTTCTCTGTTTATTGACTTCAGTAGTTGTGTTATGCTATAATTTACGTTGCATGGTGTCTTACTCAAGAGTCTGCTATCCTCCATCATTGTCAGTTCCGAGAGAGTTAGGAAAAGTGGTTGGCGTGATTTGGTTCACTAGTCGTGATGTTTAAAGCAGTACTTTTTGTTAAATACATTTATTTAAATAATGGAGTTACATAGAATGGGATACTGTCTAACTATAACATTTCAGCATAGTTGTCCAAATGAAATCTATCAATAATATGTCATTATTTTCATCAAATGGCTCATCCTGATGTGTTTTTTCCAGTAAAGGACTTGGTAAAATAGAGCAGTGTTAGGAAAACAATAGCCCATAGTGTCAACTATATTTATGTTTTGATTCGGTCAAATCTGCTGATTGTTAGAAACAATCCTTTTTTGGAGTATTAAATATGATTTTTTTGTTTATGTCTACCATGTTCCAAAGAGATTGAGACTTGTTAAGTACCAGTCACTTATTGAAATAAAGTGTGTAGATATCAGAATGAAAAATATTAAAATAATCAGCATATTTTGTTTTAATTGTGCCTAAAAGTATAGACTGTAATGTATACCTTTGCTAAAGAAAATTGTAAATCTACATAATAAATAATGGAGTTCAGTTAGACACAGTAATTTGGCTTCTTTAACCAGTAATTATTGTGTGTCTACTCTGCTTACATCAAAAATTGTGAAGAGTCTGAGATTTTACCCTACATGCAATCTAAGAAGTTAGTCTGCCATAGTTTCAGATTGGCAGACTGGAGACTCTTGGGTCAGAGATAAAGGACTTTATTATTTACAACACGGCAGACAGTATGAGCTTCATATTTGCATTGGTTCCTCTTGGTCCCCTGAGTCCCATGAGAGCAATATGGGGGGAACCAGGTAGTTGCTGCTTACACAGTGGTTTATGCCACAGCTGAGGAACTCTGAGCTTAAGAAATACTTTTAATAAAAAGGATGCTAGAAAACTTGCCCAACATTTGTACTGGAGGAAGAAATCATCTTTACTAAACCAGTCAGGAAACAAATCCCTCATCTCAGTGGGGAGATACTGTCTATCACCCAAGGCTATTCGGGATATTCCCAGCATCCTTGGAAATAGTCTGGACAAATGCTGATTCAAGAGGCACCATGGCATTAGCTAATGATATCATATTCCTGAGTATCTTTGATTTAAAGGTAGTTTACCATGAATACATTATGCAACTATAGTTTTACACTGATTAAAAATGTTATAGAGTTTTTGAAATTAGAATTATTCCTTTACCTGTGAAAACCAATGTAATAACTGTACCAGAAACCATTTACTGGTGGCCTCCAGAAAATTTTAATGCACTTTGTTCACCAACATATACAGAAAATGACATAAACCTAGTACCTAAATTCCTAGAAGAATTTCATATAATTTTATATTAAAATTTAATGATTTAGTTTCTTGGAAAAGCAAATAAACCAGTATTTCTGCAAAGCATGTTATAGAATAAAGACTACTGCCTATCACATCCAAATAAAGCATGAATAAAAATATGAAATAAGAAATTACAGGCCTTTTCCTTCATATTGCCTTCATGGAGGACACTTATATGCTTCAGTGGAAAGGGAAAGATAAAATCAAGATGATAATTAAAGAAGCAAAGAGTATAGAAGAAAACGTGTTACTGTCCTCCCTTCCACTGTGTTACTGTCACCGTCAGCCTTTCTTCAAATGAACGCAACTAATACATGGATTGATTATCATGGAAAGTAATATTGGTAGGACTACTGTTTATGCCAGAGATGACTGGCCGCACCATAGCTTAGCTAGGGATTGCAACAGTTTTTTTATTCTGAATAGACCAAGGATATGTATTTCCTCAATATGTACCTTCACAGCATTTAATAAAAAATAAAGGACTTCCCTGGTGGTCCAGTTGTTAAGACTCTGTGCTTCCACTGCAGGGGGCACGGGTTCGATCCCTGGTTGGGGAAGTTCCACATGCCATGCAGTGTGGCAAACAAAACAAAACAAAAAAAAGCTCTCAAAAAAAATTATAAAAAATAAAAAAGTAATAAAAATTAAATAAATAATAAAAATATGAGCCACTCACGTGGGATCTCTTTGGTATGAGAACAAAAATGCAAAGGATGGAAAACGGAAAGGACATAGAATTACTGTAGTTCACTCACCTACCATTGCCAAAGTCGTCAAGTTAGATTAGTTTTTTGAAATCTGGGAGCTCTAATCTGTGTGATCCACTTTGAAATTCCTCCAGAACCTCTGAGAGTCCCTCTTTTTGAAAAAAAAATATGGGCTTAGACTGAATGAAAGTATATCCAATTGACAATCACACGAAAATCCTCTAGGCTCAAAGCCAGAGAATCTTTTTGTACATGATTTTTTCTGAACCTTAAATGTAATCAGATGAATTTTTGTTTAGTACTATCCTACCCAACTGATTTAAATGAATAATACGTCTTCCAAGGAGAAATCTGCATTTCATCACAGAGATGGATTACATGCCTTAAACTTTACTCCGTAGAGAAGCAGTACCTCTTTTGTATTATATTCTTTAAATATACTAAAGACTCAGATAATACAACAGTTTTATTCTAGGCATGATATTTTAGAGCTTTGCAGATGTATGGATTGAGAAACATGAAAAATATATCTACCATTATCATGTGAGTGAAGCATAAAAAAAATTCTTACAGGCAACATTATTATAATGTTTTACAGTTAGTTGTCTGTGAAACCAGAATAAAATAGAAGGAAAATACTTTCAATTTTAAAAGGACTCTCTTGTTCATGGTCAAAAAATGAAAAGCAAATACAAGCGATGGAACTGTGTGTGGTAGGTTTCTTTATTTCCTTTTAAATTATTATTATTTTTTTGAAATATCGTATCTACTGTTTTAAGAACATTTGATTCTGAAATACAAGCAAAACCCCAGAAACCCTGATAGTAAAAGAATAGAGCTTATGTCAAGTCTGAAACAGAAAGGCTAACCAACAGATTCTTTTTAATGTCTTAAACAAAGTGTTGTTTTTACCCGATTGCTTTATTCTTTTGGCAAAGGATTATGAATATGGTGGTTGACTCCTAGTATGAAATCTAAGACTTACAAAGTTCAAATGCAGTTTCAATCATCAAGGTCTTCTAAGCGCCCATCCTTGAGGCAAGCCTGTATTGACTAAATTGGTGATTTTCAGTGGGGTTGATTTTGTCCCCTAGCCATGTCTGGGAACACCTGTAGTTGTCACATTTGGGAGGGGGTACTACTGGCATCCAGTGGGTAATAGTCCAGGGATGCTGCAAACATCTTAAATGCATAGGACAGACCCCGTGTTAAAGACTCATCTGGTCCCAGATGTCAGTAGTTGAGAAACCCTGGACTAAATAAATAGTAGTGCATTTACTGCATAAAGAGGAACCACAGCATATCAATTAACAAGAGGCAGACTTTTGCCTCAAATGCAGCATTGATGGATGTGGTAGAAAGCAGGGGCTATATGGCCTCAGAGGGACTTTGCTCAAACTTTTAGTTCTCCCTTTGTGTGACTAGGTTTTTAAAAATCTCTGAGGCACGGCTGTGCTATTGTAAATAGAACCAATAGTATAGTTGCTACTTCAAGGACTTGTACGATTAAGTGAAGTAATGTATGTAGTTGCTTAGTCCATTGCCTGGTTCTTATAGGATCTCAGTGAAGTTAGCTATTATTCAGGAACTATCAGGAAGAACCTCGTAGCAATTAGAACTGTCTAAAGATTGATGTTTAGGAGGCAGCAAGTTTCCTGTTCTTGAATAAGTTCAAGCAGAGTGTGGACAACATCTTGTGTTCCTTCGGACTCTATAAAATGTTCCATTTTTCTTAGTTATACAAGACTATTACTAGCTAAAACATAAAATGATTGATGGTTTTCGTTGAGTCTTTAAGAAATTTTAGGTAAGGTTGAGTAAGCATAGACAGCACTGATATTGTTACCAAAAGCAAGTTTGTGTGCCCGACACACAGGGAGGACTAACAATATTGAAATGTCAGAGTTTGGAGCAGAGAAAGGTTTACTGCAGGGCCATGCAAGGAGACAGGTGGATCGTGCTCCCCAAAGCCCCAAACTCCCTGAAGGGTTTCAGCAAAGCACTTTTAAAGGCCAGGTGAGGGAGAGGCGTGGTTGGTTGTTGCAACCTTCCTGGTGTAGGAATCCTTTGTTCTTGCAGCTGTCCATGTAGGTCAGGTTACAATGTTCCTGCAAACCTCCAAGGAGACAAATATTATTCTCTGTTCTGCAACTTTTTACCTTTATATGAATGGACCCTTAAAAGTCAGAGCCCTGAGAATAGGCTATCCTGTATATTTCAGGCTATTGGCAACATTCTTTTACAAAAGGTGCAGAGCCAGCATGACTAAGCACAAGCAGCAGAACAGATCTAATGTGGAGTCAGACTTGTTCTTCCCTATTACAGTATTACTCAGTGATATTAAACTTGCTTTGTTTTTTTTGGTACGCGGGCCTCTCACTGTTGTGGCCTCTCCCGTTGCGGAGCACAGGCTCCG
>NC_041231.1:65893800-65914494 GCF_002837175.3 Physeter macrocephalus
CTCCACGGCATGTGGGATCTTCCCGGACCGGGGTACGAACCCCTGTCCCCTGCATCGGCAGGCGGACTCTCAACCACTGCGCCACCAGGGAAGCCCCTTTGCTTTGTATTTTGGTACTGAGATGATGACTCTCATTCCTTGCACACATGTTCCCTGAGTTCCCTCTGCTAACTAGTGTTAGTTATTTTCTTGGATTCCCCCAGGCTATTTTCTGTGTTTCTACATTATCATATTTCTTTGTACATCTATTGTGTGCCCCTTGCCTAGTATTGATACAAGTCATGGCTGGCTATTTATCTTACCATCTAACATGACATTTATTGAACTCCCCTGTGTGCCAGGTGCCATGTAATGCACTGTGCATGTGTTATATCATTAGTCAGGCAGGCAATAAATGTTTGTTGAATGAATAAATTAACAAATATTTGAACAATAAACACAATATTAATTAAGTCTTTACTATGTAGTATTATTAAAAATCAAAAAAAAGATACATATCAGCCCATACCCTAAAAGCTCCTAATTTTATCGGAGAAACAGGATGTATTCCTAATAACTTCCTCTACACAGTTAAGTGCTTTGATTAAAATGTGATTACTACATCTTCATAATACTTTAGTGCTTATCAGGCTTTCAGTAAATGTCAGGTATTAAATAAATCAGGTACTCGATAAATGTTTTCTCAAGAAAAAAATAATAAAGTGCCATTCAGTGGATAGATCAGCAAAATATTCATTGCAATAAAGGTCAGCTGCTCGACAAATCTTAACTGTATATCATAATTGTGTAATGAAATGGAATTTATCCTGATGATATAACAAAGGATAGATATGCTTCAATAAAGCAATAGATGTATTGAAATTTTTGCTAATTACATTTTTGTAAACCAAATCAGATTTCTTTATCTTAAATTACTTAAGTTTGTAACAGCTTTCACCACTTTGGCTTGCAAACTCTGCCCATGTAAGTTGAATTTTCAAAGCAAAATTATAATGGGGACAACCTCCTTCCTCTAGAAGGGTTTTTCTCCAAGAGTAAAGTGTCGGTTTGATGACCCTGCCATTAACCTAATCACTGATTTTAGTCTGTCACTTGGAGTACTTAAATACATACTTAAACCTAAACCAATTTAGTTTTTTTCTTCCTGCTTTATGTGGACAGATAGAAATACTAGACTTATGTCTGAGAGAAAGACAGCACAGAAGGAGAATCCCTTTAGTGTTACTTCTGAAAATAATACAATTCCAAGATTTAAAAACAAGTATGAAATAGTAAATACCAGTTCAAAAGCCCCAAAGAGATGTGTTCAATATTTTATACTATCTGCAACATAAAGAAAGGAGACATAATACTCCAAGAATTAAAAGACATTTCAAGAAGTTATGTAACAACCCTCACTTCAAACAAGGAAAAACAATTATTTTATTTATTTATTTTTAAAATTAATTAATTAATTAATACCTTGGCTGCGCTGGGTCTCCGTTGCTGCGCGTGGGCTTTCTTTAGTTGTGGCGAGTGGGGGCTACTCCTCATTGCTGTGTGTGGGCTTCTCATTGCGGTGGCTTCTCTTGTTGTGGAGCATGAGCTCTAGGCGCACGGGCTCAGTAGTTGTGGCTCACGGGCTCTAAAGTGCAGACTCAGTAGTTGTGGTGCACAGTAGGCTTCCTGGACCAGGGCTCGAACCCGTGTCCCCCGCCCTGGCAGGCGGATTCTTAACCACTGTGCCACCAGGGAAGCCCAAAACAATTATTTTTAAATGGTGATATGTGATAGGAGCTACAGAGTACTATATATCTGGTGTTTTCTCTGTGATTGAAATGGATGAGGGATGCATTTTGTTTCCATCTAAGAGGGAGATGTTACCTTGTAGATCTATAGCAATGACAACCCATATGGTGATTTTACTGCACAGTTAATTTAAGGAAAAGCTTTTGATTTTAAGAGGTGTTGGGAAAGGTACTAAGAACAAAATAATGATACGATGAACAACTTTCATGAAGTTATTCTGATGTTTTACTTATAGTTTCTTTTTTTACAAAGAAACTGCTTTTTATAAATTACTTTCATGCCTGGAAATAATATTAGAGAACAGTTAGACGTGTAAAACTACTGAATATTCATCAAGTATGTTTTCTCTGTACTTTGAAAGCATGGTAGCTTAGAAAAGTTTGGGTACCTTTCGAATATTTTGTACCAATCTAGTGTTCTATAAATATTTTTAATGCATTCTTCTTTAAAGGAAAAGGTACCAAATTGTATTCAGATAGTTTTATAGTACAGATCAAGGACTGGATATCTTCTCATTTGGGGATGCAGAATATTTAATACTTTGTATAGCGTGTCACCGTATGAAAAACTAAGATTATCACCTTTGGTCCTCATGGACTAGGATTGCCTCCTATCTCTGGATGCACCTGTGGCCTTCAGCTCTTAGAGGGGCCCTGTGACCAGGAGGATCAGGGATCTGATACTTGGCAGAGCCTGGGCTAGCGTGCGATGTTTCTGCTCAGTCTTAAGGAATGGGTGGAGTTTTCTTGAGGTATCTTGAGATACTACAGGTGTATAAACCATAGTCTGACTCCTACAGGTTGCTTCTAGAACAAGAACATTGAACGTTTTCCCAGTTAAGGGGGGCAGTATGGTAGATGGGGGAGAACCCTGTTTGGGAACACAGTTTCTGATGTTGGCTCTGTCACTGCATTTAATATTGGTTGAATATTTAACCTCATTGAGTTCCAACTTCTTAAACCAATGAAATTGGGTATGAGGGACTTTCTAGTACCTTTCAGTCCTTTGGTTAATTTTTCTTAAGGGCCATTCCCTTTATTTTTCCCTTCCTAGGGAATTTCTTGTTCATTCGATGTATTTAATGCATACTCTTCTGAGTGTCTGAGAAAAGTCAATCCTTGGTTGTCACTGCTGTGGTGCCCACAGTTGGACTGGATTTCTATTCTAACCTTGTGATTAAGTTAACTGAGATAAAGTCTGGACTTCACTAGTAATTTGTCTTCAGATGACCCAGCCGTGGGACCCCACCAAATGGAGTCCAGATAGAAGACACCATTCAGTGAAACTTATGTAGTGTCCATTCATAGAAATCTAATTTTAATTAAAAAGTTAACATCATACTTCGATCACTTTTGAGATTATTCTCCAACACTAGTTCTTCTTATTTTAGAACTTAATATATTTTATAATTGGCACTCAAACTCTACCCCTTAAAAAATGGACTGGCCATATTTTTATAAGAACTCACACATTTGAAGAATATGTGTACCACTGAATATGATATGTTTGATTAATATAGGAAATACTTGTAAGTTGCTTTGGAATATGTAATTAGGGCTCTTCTTCTAAATACACAAATTTATTTTCTCACGTTCTTAACTTTCAGAAAGAAATTACTGTAATTATCTTACAATTTTAAAAATAATATGAAACAGAAACAGACTCACAGATACAGGGAACAGACTTGTGGTTGCCAAGGGGAGGGGGAGTAGGAGAGGGATGGATTGGGAGTTTGGGATTAGCACATGCAAACTGTTATATATAGGATGAATAAACAACAAGGTCCTACCTTATAGCACAGGGAACTATATTCAATATCCTGTGATAAACCATAATGGAAAAGAATATGAAAAAGAATATATGTATGTATAACTGAATCACTTTGCTGTACAGCAGAAATTAACACAACATTGTAAATCAACTATACTTCAATAAAATTTTTAAAAAATAAAAAAATATGAAAAATGTTGAGGCAAATGATTTCATAATTTAAAAGGTTTTTTGTTTACAAATGCAAGCAGATGTGGAAGAATGCAGCTTAGTTCTTGTGTGTTAAGTTTTGACAATGTCAAGAAAATATAGCTTCAAGACTCTGCAGGTGGTTAGGGATGGGACTTGAACTGGAATCTTCCTATAGTCAGAGGAAGTGAATAATGCTGACCCAGCCCTGGCTACGTCCAACTGTCCACCCTCACATCTGTGTGAGGTTGACTGTAGTCAAGAGGCTCTGTGAGTATTCCAATGGGAATTATTGGGATAACAGAGCACAGAGTAGAAGGAGAGAGAATGGGATTCTCAGCATTTCTTTGAGTCATCCTAGTGTGGATTGGGTTTTAAGTCATCCTGGGCCAAAAAGGAAGTTTATATGTATGTGAATAGGGAATGGATATCTTTTTTCTGTTTTTATATTTTGTTGTATTACCTTGTGGCTCTAGTTGGTTTACAATTTCAAAACTAAAATATAAATTTTATGAAAATAAATTCTTCTCCAAAAATAATAATGTTGATCTTCTCTGTGGAGTTGGATGGTATCTGGGCTGGCTAGGTTGGTTGGTTGGAACATGGCCACTGGTGTGGGAAAATGTCCCATGTGCCAGTTGACTTTGTAGCCCTCCACAACTGCATTCTGTACACTCTGTCCTAGCCAATCGTTCCATGGATGTGTGACCCCAAAAGAAATCATCTCAGAAGGTGCAGGTGGATTAGCATAAATCTATCACCATTTTGAAAACAAATAAAACTCAATACCAGTGGTGGATGAGCCATCAAAATATTAACTGATGGCCTCTAACATGTAAAGTATAGTGTGGTTTAGGAAATTAGTGGTTTTAAAACTTGCCCTCTAGGAACTCATGTTACCAAATGCAAGTTCATGTGTCCAGTGCACAGTGAGGCCAAAAAGTGTGAGTTTGGAGCAGAGAAAGGTTTACTGCAGGGCCATGCAAGGAGACAGGTGGATCATGCCCCCCAAACCCCAAACTCCTCAAAGAGTTTCAACAAAGCATTTTTTAAAGGCAAGGTGAGGGAGGGGTGTGGTTGTTTGTTGCAAACTTCCTGGTGTAGGAATCCTTTGTTTTTGCAGCTGTCGATGTAGGTCAGGTCACAATGTTTCTGCAAACCTCCAAGGAGACAAAAGTTATTCTCTGTTCTGGAACTTTTTACCTTTATATGAATGGACCCTTAAAAGTCAGAGCCCTTAGAATAGGCTATCCTGTATATTTCAGGCTATTGGCAACATTCTTTTACAAAAGGTGCAGAGCCAGCATGACTAAGCACAAGCAACAGAACAGATCTAATGTGGAGTCAGATTTGTTCTTCCCTATTACAATCTTGAGAATTGCATTGAACTTATAGATTAATTTGAGGGAAAATCTGTCACCTTTATATTAAGTCTTGCCATATGAATGCACTTATTTTTCCATATATTTAGAACATTTTGTCCTTCAATTATAATTTTGTCTTATTCAACTAGATGTGCCATTATCTTTACTGCTACTGTGAATAAAGTCTTCAAAAATACATTTTTGAATTTCTTGCTGCTAGAATAAGGGACGGTATTTGATTTTAAAAAGCTCAGTTTTGTATGCAACAACTTTGCTGAACTCTGTTGTTATTTTATATTATTTTTATGAGATTTTTAAATTTAGGTAATTTCCCCTAATAATGTTGATAATTTTATTTCTTTCTCAAACCTTACAACTTATTTTTATCTTATTTTCTTAGATAGAATGTCTAAATGCTAAACAGAGATGATTGCAGGCCTCCTTGTATTACTTCTGACTTTATTCAAAGAGAATTCTTCTAACATTTTACCATTAATTATTATGGTTCCTAATGGTTTTTGGCTTCATCATATTAAAAAAAACTTGTCTTTTTATTTTAAAATAAGGAATGGGTATTGTTTATTTCAATATAATGAATGTATTGAAATTCCCAAATGTTTCTTCTGCATCTATTTCAGTAGTATGGTGGATATGAAATGATAAACCCCAAGCCTACAACAGTGACAGTGGATGGTAGAGTATAGAGTCTTGAGGTTTTTCTTGTTTGTTGTGAGAGAGGATGGACAGAAAATAGCTTTGGAAAGATACTCGTGGTTCTGATTTAGGATAGCTGGGTAAATAGTAGAGTCATTACTTGAATAGAGAATAGAAAGACAATAGCCATTTTTCAGGAATAGATTTTGAGCTCACTTCAAGATTTTTTGAAACTTTGAAACTGAGATGCATGTTGCTGTATAAAAGTTGATGTTCACTAGACTTTTGGATATAATTATTTAAAAATGGACTCTTGAATGAAAGAGTGAAGTGTGCTCTGGAGATAAACATTTGTGATCCAGTGGCATCAAAGTGGATGTTAAAGCTGTAGGGGAGGATACATTTCTCCAGTGAGAGTTTGCAGAATAAGAAATGTAGAGACTCTGGCTAAACTCCAGGAACCTAAACACACAGTGGATAGTAGGAGGGACTGTCAGAGGAGTCTGGAAATAAATCACTCTCAGGGTGAATGATGTCAGGAAGACTTAGGGAGAAAGTTAAAAAAAACCAAAACAAAACACCTGTATGAGCCTAACACAGAGAGGTTAAGAAAGATGGCCAGAGAGAGTTGATTTACTTTGGCAATTAGGAAATCACTGGTGCCCTTGACAGGAGCAGTGTAGCAGTAGCACACTGGAGTCAGACATTGGATTGTAGTGGGTGAAGCTTTAGCAGGAGGTGGGGAAATGGAGGAAAGCAGATGAAGACCTTGCTGATGACACTTGGCCATGAAGGGAAGGAGAGAAAGGAGCGTGCATGCAAGACAGTCAAGGGAAGAGTGATCCTTTGAGAATTAATTGTTAGTTTTCCAGCTTTGAAATTGTTGGGTGGATAAAGCCTAGAAGGCTCAACTTTAGTTACATATGATTGTGAGCTGGTTACTGGATGTGGTGAAGAGCTGAGCTAGGTTGTGTGACTGGACAGGTTCCTTTCCCTTTCTTCCTTCCTTCCTTTCTTATATTTTTTATAGTTGATTAACAATGTTGTGTTCATTTCAGATGTGCAGCAAAGTGGTTCAGTTATACATATACATGCATCTATTCTTTTTCAAATTCTTTTCCCATTTAGGTTATTACAGAGTATTGAGCAGAGTTCACTGTGCTATACAGTAGGTCCTTGTTGGTTACCTATTTTATATATAGCAGTGTGTACATTCAGAGTTGATTGTTTGGGTACATATTTGCCTGGGCTTTGGCTCTTCTGACTTATGTCTGAAAGCATAGAGTCATGTAAAAGAAATTCATAAGAAGCAAGTTCAAAGGCTGGGGCCAATCCCTGTATGACAGTGAAGTCCTTAAATAAGCCTTTAATGAAAGTAAAAAATAGGACAAAAATATTTTTAAAATCATTACTATAAAACATAAACATTTTGGTGACTTATTTTTGGCCGAATATGCCCGTGATCAAATGGATCTCTAATTTGAAGAAAATAATCTAAATGAAAATATGTAGCCTTGTTGTTTGGGATAGGATTGTGAGTCTATTTTGGTTATCATGATTCAGTGAAAGCTGTTAAACCCACAGACTCTGCTAGTCTGTAATAGAGGAAGTCTTTGTCCTTGTTCTTGCTCTAACATTAGAGTCAGAGGAGAACCATATTCTAGATTCTGTTTATTCTGGCACAACTTAGTTCATTGGATTTGTTTCCAATTTAAATGATATCTTTGCCAGGTGAAGTTGGTAATGATTAAAGAAATTTAAAAATATGTCTTAAATCCAGTAAGGTGATTTCTATGTATTTAAATATTATTTGAAAATGATATTCATGATAAGATGGGGTAAATTTTTTTAAGTTGCCACATTTATTTTTATAGTTGAAATTAGCCAAAATTGACAGCTTAAGTTGGGCTGTAACAAACCATTTCAGGGTTTCTATGGAAACATGATTTCATCCCGTCTATGAAAACCCATTTTGTTTTTTCTCCTTTATCACGGAACTTGAATTGCTGCAATGTTTTTCCTGTGAGTCTTGCTCCAAGGAAAAGAAAACAGGTTTCCAATTAGACAAAAATTCACTTTTTGCTCATTAGAGTTTAACTCTAAGGGACTTTCATCTAGGGTTATAAACAATGGCTATAACCTCAAATCTTTCCTATTTAGGTACTAATATGCATTTTTGTTATTTTTGTATTGTATTTTTAAATACTCTGGTCAACCTCTAGTTAAAATTTTTCCAAGTTATGTGAAAATTACTTCATACTTCTAATATCCTTATGTGGTATCTAGCTGATTTACAAATCTCCAGTGAAAGAGCTGTAACATTCTTCTTCATTTTTACTTTCTCCCCATGCCTACCCCAAAGCCTGACACAAGTTTATTCTCAATAAATTCTTACTGAGTCAATGATGCTACAAATATTTCAGTGCCTTCTGAGAACTTATTGCTGTTGAGGGTTCTGCAGGATACAAAAGACATATGTAAAATACTTTCTTGTTTGTAATTAGGAATCTAGGGAGGGTAAAGAGTGAAATGTAAAGTGCTTGTGACTCGCTATTTAACCTCACATGAGTGAGAGTTTTACTATCTCATTTAATCTTTACAATAGTCTTAGAAGGGGTGTTTCTTGTTTCAGATGAAGAAACTAAGCAGGGTTTGAGAACATGCCCAAGCTATTGATTGGTGGACCAGGGTTTGAATACCAGCCCTGCATTAAGTACAGGTACTAGCTGGAGAGACGGTTCTTCTACACAGAAAACCATTAGTGAAGTTGGAGATGTTACTGGTTGGGAGGAGCTCAGACAAGGAACGATGAGGTGGATGAGAGTAATCATGAATAATTGTAAATGAAAGCACTATTTACTACATGGTGAACTTTCAACTGTATCTAATCAACACTGCAAATTTGTATTTTATGCACTGGAATATAGTATCTTGGCTCTGATACTTGTTTCTTAAATGTCTATGATTTGTTTTTTTGTAAAGCAGCAATGCAATGGTATAATTATACTTTTGTTTAACCGCATGCTGCAACTAAGGAGTCCGCATGCTGCAACTTAAAGATCCCTCATGCTGCAACTAAGACCCAGTGCAGCCAAAATAATAAATAAATAAACAAATAAATAAAAATATAAAAAAACACAAAAGAATACATGTAAATTGATTTTGCTGATTATCACAGATTCATAGAATTTCAGACTGGTCAATACTTTTCTTTTTATAGAAAAGAAACCAAGTCCCAGGGAGCAGTTCCAGCTGATTTTTTTCTTTCTCTCTTGCTTAAATTCTTATGATGGCAGAATCAGGCTAAATATTGTCTTCCAACACCCAGTCTAATATTTTTAAGCCACATAATGCTTTCACTCATTGCTTTGTAGCAGATAGGTATACGTCATTAATGGATAAAGATAATTCTAATAATGTTTGAGTATATATCCTTTGTTTTCTCATGCTTCTATAAGCTACTGTAGAAATATCTAACTATGGAAACCATGCGTATAACATCTTTATACAACATATTCTTAGAGATCACTAAGAACTTTAAGTACTGTATTAAATTAGATGACAATGATGCTTTGTGTTTATCCTTTGCCTATTTTTTTGTGTGTGTGCCTTTTCCTTGGTGATATTTTGTTTCTTTGTCAATGACTTTAAATTTTAGTTTTTCCCTGTGTCTTCTCTTGGGTTCCATGCTAAGTGTCACGCATTTTTATTTTCCGTGATTAGTTGTTTTCCTTGAAAGGGAAAAATTGTAAGTTCAGAGAGGTAATTATAATCATATTCTACTTAACTGCTGTCTTTATCAATGTGTTATTTGTCTAACAAAACTAGAATTTCTTCTGTAAACCTAGAATACCTCAGAGTAGGATCAGTTATTGTATTTGTAGCAAAACTATAGTATAAAATCACTTAAGTGGTTCATATTCATTATAGAAATCTTATAATTTTGTGAGGGGCTCTGTTTCTGACTAGCAATTTATATTAAATAATATATCAGTGGTTATCTCTCAATAGCAGTCGTAGAGCAATGATAATTCAAAATAGAAGAATAATGATCTAAACCTTTAAAAATGAACCTAAGTACACAGTACATATCAATTATATGAGGCCCCAAGTTACTATAAAGCATTTCCAGGAAACCCTCTAGTGTATCATAACTACAGTTTGAGTATAAGGAATGCTAATGAACTGCTTAGCACTAATTCTTTTAGAATTAAGAATGATTTAGGAGTAAATTATTCAGGTTAAACAAAGTCTCTTAAACTCTCCAGGAAATTTGAATTGGTGCCGTCCTTTTCTCCAGTGTTCACTTGACCATTTCACAATCTTTGAAACTCATCAAACTTGGTTAGAAAAATCAGTAAAATAACTACTCATATAGCATCATGCTTAGAATTGCTGATGTGGGCATAAACAGTCATTGAGTTTTGATAAAAGTATAGAGGTATTTTATTAATTAGCCAGCTTTAAATTAGTTTAAATTGAAACTAGTAACTGTGAGAGGGGGGCAACAATGAATTTGAATTTTCAGAGAATGACCCACTGAAATAATATTTGTTTTAAAAAAGGGAGGATAATTACACTAATTACTATGCATATCACATATACATTTAAGCTACAGCCCTCCCAATCCCTACCCCCAATTTGGTTAATTAGTTTAGAGTAGAAATACCGCAAATTAGATGGGGTTTTTTTTTTTTTTTGAATGGAGGTAAATACTTCAATATATTGCTTTCTTCCCTGCTATGGCGGGTGTTTACATTACTATCACACACGCTCTGTTAGTACAATGCTGCTATTAGCCTCACCTAGGAATTTCGTGGCATATTTTTTAGTAAACTCTGGCCATTAAGAGATTTAAAGTAAGAATAAGACAAGACAAATTGGGTTTACCATTCATCTTAGAAAACATTTAGAATAGACAATTTGTGTTCTGGATACAATTTTGTGTTGATTATATCTGTTACAAATATTTTCCCCACTGGGTGGTTTATATTGATACTTTTATTATATCTTTTTTTCTTCAAACACCTAAGAAGTTAAAGCAAAAAAACCACCATGCTACTATCACACCCAATGAATTTTAAAAAATGGTGCATATCATCTAATACCCAGTCCATGTTCAATTTTCTGTCTCAAAAATATCCACAGTTTGTTGTTTAAATCAGGATTCCAACAGAGTCCACAACTGCATTTAATTTAAGTCCCCTTTTATTTTCTTGCCACTTATATATTAATTGCACAAGTTTTCACTTTCGCTGATTTCACCCTCTTGGTGTCATTTAATAGATGCCTGAATTTCTTATAACTGGGCGGATACAGAGAATTGAGTAGATTCAGGTGTTACTTTTTATTGACCAAAAATTATTCACAGATGGACATGTGCTCTTATTAGGTCATGTCTGGAGGAACATACGTCTTATTCTACTTTAATGATGCTAAGGAAGGTGAGTGGGTTCAGGTGCAGTCAAGTAATGCATCTGTCCTGATTTCCTCTCTAACCTTTCACCCAGCCATATCGGCACACCGGTGATCCTTGCCTACATCCATATTTCATTAGTGGTTGCAAAATATGATTTTCTAATTCAAATTATATTCTTCTGGCATTTATCATTAACTGTTTTATTATGTTTTATTAACTGTTTATTTTATGTTTTATTATCCATGTAGGAAAAGTAGGACAAATGCTAGATTCTTTTTCTTTATTTGTACGCTAGCAACCTCCAAAGGTGACCAGTGGTTGTTTTTTGTTTTTTGTATTTATCATCATGAACTCATAGGTTTAGTAAATTGTTGTACATCAATCCATTGTAGTAACTATTATTTTTAATGATCAGATGGTTTTCTCTTTAGCTCATGGGAGCCCCTCAACTTAGCTCTTGGGTCATTTTGATCTAATCCCAGTTGCTTTTGAGACATTCCTTGTTTTTAGAATGACAAGATTTCTCTGTCTCATGTCTCATGGCCCCCAGATCTGGAATCTGTTATTCTCCCTAAACAGCCTCATTTCTTTTGATGGGAAATGGTATTTAGAAATCATAATTGGGGTGCTAGAGTTGCTTATTGATGATTTTCTTCATATCACTTGAACATTAATTGCTTATTTCCACCCATTTTCTTTCACCCCGTCTCCTCTTTTATCTATCCGTTTATTTTCCATTTATTATCCTGTATTGCTATTTAGCTTTGCAACTGCTTACATTTTATTTTCTAAGCAGGTAAACAAGGCACAGCTAGGACAGGAACTCACATTGCATGACTTGTTATCCAGCATTCTTTTTTTGTGTATCATAGTAGAATTGGAAGATCAGGAAGTTGGAGAACAATTTGACCTGAGTTCCAAGATCAAAATGTTATTAGCTTTCCCTTTCTGAATCATGTCTTTGCTTTCCTGATACTTTATTGTAAAAATTAGAGCTGAGTTAAGAAAAATAAATTATAAAAATTAGGTTAATATATGTTAATATGAAAGGAATTTAGGGATAGGAAAAAGCTATATTTATAAGCAGGTATAAAATTACTAACAGAATCCAATGGCCTGATTTTAGTGGATTTGCTGGCATAAGCAAATAAAGTACACTGTACTCCATGTTCCTTGACTATTTTTTACTGGTCTCATTTAGAATGATTACACAGACATGTATATTCTTTCATTGCTTGAATATTTAGAAGCTGCTATGGCTTCTAAAGAAGAGATGGAATTTTAAACCTCTCCACCAAGCTACAATAACTCCACCAAGTTACTGCCATTCACTTTTCTTGTGCAGCTTTAATGGATGCTATGTGATATACTCTATAAATGGATCAAGAAAGCAGTCATCCACTGCAGTTTGAGAGCAAACTCTGCAAAATGTAAAATAATAGCTTCTTGGAGTCGAATTTTAAACCTCTCCACCAAGCTACAATAACTCCACCAAGTTACTGCCATTCACTTTTCTTGTGCAGCTTTAATGGATGCTATGTGATATACTCTATAAATGGATCAAGAAAGCAGTCATCCACTCTGCAGTTTGAGAGCAAACTCTGCAAAATGTAAAATAATAGCTTCTTGGAATCCCTTAGCCTCCTGTCTATAAAATGGGGATTAATAATTACCTGTCTGGCTACCATATTAGATTTTTATTTAGAGAAGTATGATAACAAATGTCAGTTGTTCAGTTGGCCATGAACTGTTTACACAATCAAGGTGGCATTGATTAATTACATATTTTGGGGGGCATATTTTGACCTATGAAATTCCAAAAATTACATTTAGTTCTGCTGTTTTAATGATCACTCAAACGAACCAAACTTTACATACATACATATGTACATGAACCCATTCTTAATTCTTTCACTGTTTTGCCAGCATTTTGCCTTTCTCAATTCTACCTGTCCCAATTGATGCTTCCTCCTACCACCTTAATGTTAAAAATATAGAACACAATATGTGTGTGTGTGTGTGTGTGTGTGTGTAAAAATGTGAGGACCAGAATTTCAGTTTCCCCACCTTTTCCTATTTTACAATTTAGTTCAAAGACAGAGCATATAAAGAAGCATGAGTATTAGTGTCTCAAGAGGGGACTATTTTTAGTCTTCAAATTTATTTGAAGGTTTTACAACCAAGCTCAGCAACCACATTTTGAGATGGCATTTTTCCTGACAGTCCCTCGTTTTCAAAGCTTTTATGCATTCCTGGTCGCTCATCACGCGAATTCCCATGCCTTTACAACCAAGCTCAGCAACCACATTTTGAGATGGCATTTTTCCGGACAGTCCCTCGTTTTCAAAGCTTTTATGCATTCCTGGTGGCTCCTCATGCGAATTCCCATGCCTTTCCAGCCAGTGGACCCAATGAAAGATGCATTCATTGCAAGGAGACAAGGAAGTTGCTTTCATTTGTACCCACTGTTCTCAGAAATTGACTTACAAGTATTTATTTTTATTTTAATAAAATATTAGTGACAGTGGCAGTGGAATATGATATGACAGATAAATTTAGGAAATGGAAGAGAGATGAAAATTAAAAGAGGATAATTATTGGTTGATCTCGTTTCTCTGAGAATCCACTAATTCTTAAATTTTAGAGAGCTCTTTGATTTTGAAAATGGGATGCTCTACTCAATGTGAAAACCTCATCATGATGCACATCTGCTTCACACCCTTCATGGATTCATTTTGCATTTAAGGGAAACAGTTCAAAATGTAACATACCTCGTGGGGTCCTGCTACTTCCCTGTATCTCCTGCCCTTCCTCCTCTTCCTCCCTCACTCCTTCACTGACCTTCCTTCTGTTCCTAGAACAAGCAAACTTGCTCCATCCACAGAGGAAAGTTTGGTTCCCAGTTCCCGGCGAGGATGGCTCCTTCACATTCCTTCAAGTGTTAGCTCACAGGTCATCCTTTCAGATGCCTTCTCTGAACTCCAAATTGATAGCAGCTCTTCCTCTGCTCCTGGCCCAAGTTTACATTATTGTTTTCATTACTTTATAGCACCCACCACTATCTGAAATGATCTCACTCAATCATATATTTAAAATCTTGCACATAAACTCCACGAAAGCGATTCCTTATCTAGCTTATCTGCGTCACTTCTGAATTCCCAGCACCTAAAAGAGTATCTGTCACATAATAGGTACTTGATAAATATTTGTCATTGAATGAATAGAGTGGAAAGAATTCTGGAGTGAGAGAACCTGAGTGTAAGTTGTGAGTCTGTTTCTTAGAGGCAAGCCGTGTTCTCTAAGTCAGCCTTATTTTCCTCAAATACTTGCTGAGATTAAATGACATAGTGTTGTCTCACACACTGTACAGTGTAAATTTTCCTTATCACAATAATCCTATGAGGCTGTAGAATATGGATATTATTATTTTTTTTGAACACTAGAACACTATAAGAAAGATATGAAATTATAGTGGGTTGGGGACAGTGTTAAATCTATAACCTGGATTGCCTGGTGGATGGATAGTTAGCCTAGTATATATTCCGCATTAGCAGGTGAGCTCAGTTTAAATTCCTACATTCCTACATTTTGTTAAAAGTAATTTCCTTTTTCATTATCCACGAAGAGCTCTTTATTTAGCATTAAAAAGTTAAATTTTTCCAAAACAGAATTTTCTATGTTGAAAGATGGCATATGTTCCTATATTCCTTAGAGGCCTTCATTCAAATGAACAATCTTAGGTGGTAAACCAAACCTACTGAATCAGAATGCGCATTTTAATGAATTTCTAACAGATTTGTATGCATATTAACATTTGAAAATTGGGGATGCTAAGGTTGCCTGACTACTCTCTGAGTAGCCAGTCTTTAGAAATTATTGATTGTAGAGATTCTCTGAGTTATGCTTTCCTATTTGGGGTTGCTAACTTCTCTACTGGGGGAATACGAGTGTTTTTTTTTTTCTTTTCTTATCATTTCTGCATTGCCTTATACCAGAATTTCTAGAACTTTGGTGGCCATTAGCCTATGGGAAGCTTTTAACTTTATTTTATTTTAAATGTTTGGCCCTTTCCTTGCCCTGCAATCTGAAGCTAATGGGTAGGGCTAAGGCATCCATATGTTTAACAAGCTCCCCAGGTGATTAAAGTAAATGGTAAAACTTGATATGCCTCGGTTTATATGCATCGTGCATAAGCATATGTACAATTAAATAACCGTAAAATATATTTATGAAATATATGAGTTATGTTTCAATGGTGAGGTGACATGGTGGCAGTATTTATTTAATGCCCTTTTCATATGGTCTACATTAATGATTGTCAATCTAGAATATAATACAAGTAAACAATTCACTTTAGCCCAAGGATTCTGAAGGAGTTAGACACTATATAGAAATAATGAGGATATTTTTGGTAGAGGAGCAGAATAACTTAATTTTGAGGCTTTTGGGGAGGAAATTAGTCAGTATTTATTAGTACACATTGTTGCCATAAAGCAGTACATCCTGGTGATGACTCACCAAAAATTCTTCTCACTGACATCTTTTGACCTTTATAGCTCTTTGTCCAGAGGGCCAGCCTAATTTAAAAACTGACAGTGATGATTTTGGACTTACTGTTTTTCACTGAGATATAAATTATATACAACAATTTATATAGTTTTTAAGCCTTCGGCCTAATGGCCTTAGACAAATTTATGCACACAAATATCATCACTGCAAATGTAGACTATTTCTGACACCCAATAAGTTTATTTGTGCCACATTCCAGTTGACTTCTCCCAGCAAAGGCAAATGTTTCCTGATTTCTAACACTGCAGATTAGTTTTCTATTTTGGGACTCTGTATACCTGAAATCATGCTCTGTGTATTCTTTTGTGTTTGGCTCCTTTCATTAAATAGAATGTATTTAAAGTTATTCATGTTGTTGGGTATAAAGAAAGTTTATTATTTTTTTGTTGCTCTCTTCCATTATGCGAATATAACCACACAACTTGTTTATCCAATATTTTTCTGTGGATAGCATTTGAGTTATTTTTAGTTTGGAATTATTATGAATAAAATTACTATAAAGACTGTTAAAGTCTTTTTGTTGGCACCTGTTTTCATTTCTCTAGGTTATATACTTAGCAGAAGGATTGCTGGTCATAGTTTAATTTTGTAAGAAACTGAACCTAACACTTCTCTGAAGGGGTTACATCATTTTTCACTCTGACCAAAAATGTATGAGTTCCAGTTTCTCCACATAGCCTCATAAACATTTGATACTGTGTCTTTTAATTTTAGCCATTTTAGTGGGTGTGAAATGATATATTATTGTGGTTTTAGCATACACTTCTCTGATGACTAATGATGAGAACCATTTAATATGCTTATTGGCCATTTCTGTATTTTCTTAAGTAATAATTAAAAAAGTCTGCTGAAGACTTTTACTCATTTAAAAAATTGGATTGTTCTCTTTTTTATTGTTGATTTGTAGGAGTATTAAAAAATATATAATCTTTATGAGAGTCATTTTTTGTAAGTATTCTATTCTGAATATTGACTTGTTTTCTTAATGGTGTCTTTTAATTTTGGTGAAATCTAATGTGTATCTATTTTAAAAATTGATAGTGGTTTTTGTGTCCTAAGAAATTTTGCCTAATCCCAAGGTTGTGAAAATAGTCTCATGTTTTCTTCTAGAAGCCTTATAGTTTTAGGTTTTACACTTAGATATATGCTTCATCTAATTTTTGCATATGGAATGAGATGGGGTCAAGGTTAATTTTATTGTTTATTCCTTTGATCCAGCACCATTTATTGAATTTCCTTTCCTATTCAATTACCTTGACACTTTTATTGCAAATCAACTGACCATGTAAGTGTGGGTCTATTTCTGAACTCTATTGTGTTCCATTTAATATATCCCTACACCCATACACACTTCCTTGATTCCTGTAGCTAGATGACTGTAAGTCAAAATCAGATAGTATAAAGTCTCTCACTTAGTTCTTCTCAATCATGATTGTTTTTTATTCAGACTGTTCTTCTTCATTGAAGATTGCTCTTCTAATTCAAAATCATTTGCATTTTATAAGAATTTTAGAATGAGTTTGTCAGTTTCTTTTAGAAATCTCTTGGGATTTTGATTGGGATTGTGTTGAATCCTTAGATCAATTTGAGGATAAAGATGGAACCAATAGTGAGTCTTTTAACCCATGAATATAGATTTCTCCACTTATTTGCTTTATTTAATTTCTCTCAACAATGTATTATATATTTTAGTGTAGCGGTCTTTCACATTTTTCATTCACTTTATTTCTAAGTTTATGATGCTTTGATACTATTGAATATATTATATCCCCCTCACCATTTTGTTGCTATTATATAGAAACACTTAAAAAAAAACTATTAACCTTGTGTTCTGTGACCTTGCTAAATTCACTTATTAGTTCTAATAGTGTTTTGGTAGATTTCAAATTTCTATGTAGATAATCATGTTGTCTGTAAATAATTACAGTTTTATTTCTTCCTTTATAGTCTTTATTTCTTATTTTGAATATGGCACTGGCTAGGACTTCCTGTATGTTTTTGAATAGAAGTGATGTGAGAATATATCCTTAACTTTTTACTGATTTGGGGGAAAAAAGCATTCAGTCTTTTACCACTCAATGTGCTCTAAGCTGTAGATTTTTCATAGCATTTTATTTTGGCCTCATACTAAAAGTTGAGAAGAGTTCCCTCTTCTTCTATTTTCATTTAACGTTATTTCATAAAAATATTTGATTATTATTTTTTTCCTTAAATGTTTGTAGAAATTACTGGTGAAACTATCTGGCACTGGAATTTTCTTTGTGGGAAAATTTTTGGTTAAAAATTCTATTTCTTTAATTATTTCAGTTTAGACCAGTTTCAATAAATTGTGTATCTTAAGACTTCGTCCATTTCATCTGTCTACTTATTATTCTTTTAAGGTCTGTAGGCTCTGTAGTGGCATCTCCTGTTTCAATATTTACTTAGGTAATTTATGTTTTCTGTCTTATTTCTTGATTATTTTTGCTAGAATTTATAAGCATATTTATTTGTTCAAAGAAGTAACTCTTTAATTTTATTGTTTTTCAATTTTCTATCTCATTGATTATAATTTTCTTTCTTTTTTACTTCTTTTTCTTTTTACTCTTTAGTTTTAATTTGTTGTTCTTTCTCTGTTTTCTTAAGATGGAAGCTTAGATATTGATTTTTCATTTTTCTTCTTTTCTAGTATATGCTTTTAAAGCCAAAATTTCTCTCTTCGTAGTGCTTCAGCTGTATCATAAAATTTTGATTTTTTTTTTTTTTTTTTGGTATGCGGGCCTCCCTCTGTTGTGACCTCTTCCGTTGCGGAGCACAGGCTCCGGACGTGCAGGCCCAGCGGCCATGGCTCACGGGCCCAGCCGCTCCGCGGCACGTGGGATCCTCCCAGACCGGGGCGTGAACCCGGTTCCCCTGCATCGGCAGGCGGACGCGCAAACACTGCGCCACCAGGGAAGCCCAAAATTTTGATTTTTTTAAACAATTATTGATCAGTTGAAATATTTTAAAATTTCCCCTCTGATATTTTTTTAAATCATGGATTATTTAGAAGTATATTGGTTAATTCCAAGTATTTGGGGATTTTCTTCCTTTTCTAATTAATACCATTTAGGTCAAAGAACATAATCTGCATGATTTCATTTCTTTGGAATTTGAGTCTTGTTTTTTTCTCCAGCATATGGTCTATTTTGATGACTTTCATATGCATTACAAAAGAATGTATATTCTGCTGTTGTTAGGTGGAGCATTCTTTGAATGTCAACTAGGTGAAGTTGGTTGATAAAGTTTTTCAAACCTCTGTACTGTTACTAAATTTTTTTTATCTACTTCAAAAATCATAGAAAAGTGGATGTTTAAAATCTCACATTATGATTTGAATTTGTCTATTTCTTTTGTTTAGTTTTTTTTCCATTTTTTCTTCAGGAATTCTGAAGCTTTATTATTAGATATCTACATATTTAGGATTTTTATATCTTTCTGATCCATTGCCCATTTTATTACCATGAAATTTCCATCTAAAATTCTTATTGTTGTTCCGCCGTATGTCATGTGTCTTTTTTTCTCTGGTTTGTTTTAAGAATTTACTCTTTTATTTTGACTTTCAACTGATTATGATGTACCTAGGTATGACTTACTTTGTATTTTGCTTAGGGTGTGTTTGATCTGATTGTTGGTAGCTTTTGTCAATTTGGAAAATTCTTGGCCATTATATTTAAAAATATTTCTTCATTCACTTTCTCCTTTCCATCTGAGAAGCTAAATCAAGACCACTTGATACTGTCCCACAGATTTCAGATGCTCTGTTCCTTTTATTTCTCACCCTTCTTCCCCAGACTTCGGGTTTCATTTTGGATACTTTCTATTGACTTATCTTCAAGTTTACTGATCTTTCCCTCTGACGTATGCATGCTCACTGCATGATTTCTTTTTTGATATATATTTTCATTGCAAGCATTTCACTTGTATCTTTTTTTTAATAGTTTCCATCCCTCTTTTGAAATTTCACATATTTTTGCAATTGTCCATCTTATTCGTTAGATCATTTAACGTGTTCATCATAGCCTTTATATAAACCCTGTTTGATACTTCTGACATTTAGATAATCTCTGGATCTGCTTACATTGAGTGTTTTTCTCCTGATCAGACATAAAACTTTGTTTCTTCTCATATTTTGGGAGACCCTTGGGAGATTTCTCTCAGCTTGTCAGTATGGTTTCCAGCTTTTTGTATTTGAGTTCTATTTTTCTCTCTTGTCCTTTCTGCTTTTTGAGATATGGCTCTCCACTGTAGTGAAGGACTGGAGTACCTTGGACAGACTTTTCTCAGTTCTGTGGCTTCTCCCCTAACCTTCGGCAAGACAAGGATTTGTATTTGAGGGATTCCCTGGGGACTTGAACAGGGAGAGGGAAGGAGAGGATCTCTCTAGACTGTTTTATACTGCTTTCAATATTCTCTGTATTACTTATCTATTCCGTGTACCCAGTTAAGGTCCTGGGGAAGAATTGCTGGCTAGAGTCATCCTTGCTCTGTGGCTGGGACCCCTTGGGATTCTAATATGTCACTCCAGCTTTGACTGGTTGCTTCTGTACTGTAGCAAATTCTTCCTCCTCCTGAGCATGTTTCCCTTTCTACTAGGGACAAAAGCAGCCTTGAATCTTTTCTGTCCTATAAAGTATTAATAACTTTTGGAATTTATCTCTTTTAGGTTTCTTTAAACCCTGTCTTTTCTGCTGGGTTTTAAAAGCCTATAGTTTTATAGTTTATCTGACATGTTCTCATTGTTGAGAGTGACAGTCTTTGGCAATGTTCCACATTCTAACCGGGAGTGAAGTCCTTGGACTAACTTAGAAAACATATTAGTCTCATAACCGAGTGTTGATGAATTAAATAAAATAGATCTTAATGTTTAAAAATACAGCCCTGGGCTTCCCTGGTGGCGCAGTGGTTGCGCGTCCGCCTGCC
>NC_041231.1:65914504-65937935 GCF_002837175.3 Physeter macrocephalus
TCTGGGAGGATCCCACATGCCGCGGAGCGGCTGGGCCCGTGAGCCATGGCCGCTGAGCCTGCGCGTCCGGAGCCTGTGCTCCGCAACGGGAGAGGCCGCAGCAGAGGGAGGCCCGCATACCAAAAAAAAAAAAAAAAAAATACAGCCCATTAAAAAATTAAATCCTATTATTCAGCTTTATCCTATAGATATTTTTTACCAGATACCCTTTGAGTGTTTCTTAAATGCAAATACACATTTAAAAGAAGGATATGTGCTATCACTGAGAAAATAAACAGAATGTGATAGGGCTCTGCAGGCTATGCTAAAAGGGGGATTCTAGTAAATATTTTGAGCAAAGCTTGAAGTTTTAGAAAAGTTTTTGCTTTTCCAAGATGATTATGAATTAAAAACTTATCATATTCATCCTCAGCTCCCATTCATTGTTGTATTATATATTTGAAATGTGGCTATCTTGGGCACATAAGTTAATTTTAAGGTTAGCAAAAATTAACTGTGCTTTGATTGGGTATAGCAATTTAAAAATTCAAACTTATGATTGTTAGGTATTTGTCTTATTTTTCTAAAATACTTAATTTTCTTTTTTTTTTTCTCTTTCTTTTTAGGAATCCTAAAACCAAAACATTAGAACAAAACCAGAAACATGGCTCACCGTATTACATTTCTTTGGATAATTTTGGTCCTGCTTCTTCAGAATTCTGTTTTAGCTGAAGATGGGGAAATAAGATCAAGTAAGAACTATCAGCATTGCCTTTTTGTTATCAACACATTGATTGTGGAAATCAAATTAGAGGAGCTCTAGCAATGGCTTTAAGGATCTTATTCTTATTGTCTTTGATGCTGTGATTCCCTAAAATAAATAAATTGCTAAGTTACACATTAACTGGGAGGAAAAGCTATCAGAAGTCATTTTGAGAAAATTCTATGGTAATAGTGCATTTTATTGACCCAGGCTTTGGAATAAACACTCTGGTATTGAGTCCATGTTCAGCCATTTATATAAGCTTCATAATGTGGAGATAAAGAAAGCACCTCCTTCACAGGATGGCTAGCAGGACCATCCTATGAGTTTATCTCATAGAGATAATAAGATAATGCATATAAATGACTTAGCATGGTGACATTCAGTAAGTGGTGACTGTTATTCTGATTGCCTGTAGGAAAGCTTGCATGAGAGAAGTAGGCCATCCTACTTTTAAAAAGACACTTTTAAAAAGACAGCCTACTTCTTTTTAAAAGTGTGCTTATATGCATATTTTAAAACTCATAAACATAAACCCCCTAACTATAAATGAATTATGGTTTCTCTAACAGTTAAATCAGATGATTTGACAATTTGATTCAATTTGGCTTAAAATTTTTTAAAAAAATAATATTTAATGTTTGCATAACCCTTTTATAGTTTAATCCACCCAAGCACTTTATGGGGTAGATACTCTTTGTTTTTTGAGTGGGAAAAGAGATACATAAAATGTATGGGCCTTGCATAGTGTCATACATCTGGTTGGAGCTGTAACTAGTATTTGAACACTTCTTTTCATCCTCAGTGCATTCCTTTCCTGTGACACTGGTGATTCACCTCTTTGAGGAGGAGGTTTTTTGGAGTGGTATTTTGTCTGGGGTTTATAAATGGCAGTACTTGCTTTTGTGTCCATGCTTTTGGCTAATCTTGCAGTTATGAAATATATGCTCCATGGCTCTGGAAAGGGGTAGAAAGGGCCAAGAATAACCCTGTAAGAATTTGTAACCACTGAATCGAGTGATACACAAACACTCGCAGGTCCAGGCAATAATGAGCCCCGTAGCATTGAGGAAGGACAACCTCGAAGAGTCCTGCAAACACAACCTTCCTGTCCTTTTGTCTCTCCCACAAAACCCCAATAATAGTATAACCCTGTCATCCCTGTTCAGTTTCCAAAAATAACAGGAAAACTTCATTCCCTTGGGTTAAAAAATAATGCCTTTGGGTAGAATCCCATTTCTGCCGTCCCTACCCTGACATCTGGCAGTGGTCACCATGACAGACGTTGTTGGAATAGTGTCCCTCACACCCCCTGCACTGAGACACCATCTGCCCTATAGCATCTTGAGATGGTGTCATAATCACAGTTATATTTGTGAGACAAACCCATGTTTTGGCAGTTTTTTTTGGGGGGGGGACTTCTTGCCTGTGGTATGTGTTCACCTGACAATAGTGTTTACTTCTGCTAGTTACTGTGATAGGTGAGTTGAGATAATGGTGAAATTGAGGACTCTTCATGGGAGCTTTGTCATCATCCCAAATATGTAAGTGGGCAAAGATAAGGAAAAGAATGGAAAGGAAGGAGAGGAAAGGAGGAAGTGAGGAAGGTGAAAAGAGGGAGAGATTGATTGATTGATTGATTGATTTACTCCAAGGAGTTGCAAAAATACTAATTGTCACCAAACATTTTTTTCTCCGATACCGATCTTTGCAATTATAATATCTTATTTGCAATATATACAGAAAATAAACCATCCTTATTATAACTTTAAATTGGGCATCCAAACACTACTTAAGGGAGACCATTAACCTGAGTAAAACCACAGGATATAAAATTTGTTATCTCATTACCGTGACTCAACTCATCCTCTTCTAACTCATCATGTCCAAGGACATGGGATCCTTGTCCCATGAAGTATTTTGGCTGCTTTGAGTGCAGAAGTTAGAGAAGAAGGCAGCAAGTACAGCTGTTCCTTCCTGTTGGCCACTTCAAACCGATAGAGATAGAGTAGGATAATTAAATAGTCAGTTTAGAAATCCCACTAGGGGATTAAAGACAGAAAGGGAATTTTAAGGGAGTTTGGGAGACCTGTTGTAAGCTAATGACCACTCAAGAAAAGAATCCAGTAACCTAGCAACAATCTACCCTACCTTGAAGGAAGACCAGGTGCATCCAAGTGCCAGGCACACTCAAGCCACAAACCCTGATAGTTAAAATACAAGACAATAGATATGGGCTCTGAATCTTATTACATGAAGTCAGGGAGTTAATAGTCCTTGCAGAGTAGCGTTTCTGCATGTAACCAAGACAGAAATAGAGGTGAAAAGGGAAAGAAACCAGGTGAAAGGGGAAATTATACCCAAACCTGAGGTGAATTACCATATTTTAGTATATGTCACCACCCTTTTGCTAATATACATATTTAAATAGTGCCATGGCAGTTAGACCTGGTTAGACCGTATAGGGTCAAAGGAGGAACTAGTGATATGAGTCTTGACGTCTGCCCAAGAACGAGGAAGAAGGTGGTCTTCTCCCCTCCCCACTTTTTCTTTGATTATAAAAATGTAGCCCTCTTTGTTCCTGGGGCTCTTTGTTCCTGGGGTTGCACTCCCTTGCCTGCCCACTTATCTCTCACAAGCGTCCTATGCTAATAAACTCACTCTTTGCCTTCCACTTTGCCTCACGCTGAATTTCTTCTGTGAGGAGACAGAAGAACCTGAGCTTCAGTAAGTCCTGACCCCAGGTGAGTGGTCTTAGTCCAAAGACAGTGGTTTTGAGTCCCCTCCTAGTCAGGGATCATGGGTTCAAGTCCCACTCCGAGGTGTGGGTGGGTTCAAGTCCTACCAGAGAAGGAGTACAGTTTCAAAACCATTGGAATTACCCAAACAAACCAGTTTGTCTTTGGGACTGTGTCTGTCTCTCACCTCTGGACCTTTGCACTTGCTGCTTCCTCTGATTAGAATGTCATCCTCAGGACCTGGTTAAAACTCTGCTTTCTGATCTCAGCCTTCCAACAAAACTGCCCCTGGCTTGACATAGTTAGGTTGCCACCCTCTTCTCAATGTTCTCATAATTCTTTGTACTTTCTCTAACCAGCCAGTTGTCCATCTTAACTAGGCTGGGAGCTTTTTGAGATATCTCAAGTATGTTTGAAGCCAGTACCTAGCATGATATCAAGGACAGAACAGGTATTCACTATATACATACTGAAAGAATGAGGTAGGGTTAGAAGCATGTTGTGTACTGTGGAAAAGAGAGTTAAGAAAATCTTTTTTTTAATTGAAGTATACTTGATTTACAATGTTGTGATAGTTTCTGCTGTATAGCAAAGTGATTCAGCTATAAATATGTATACATTCTTTTTTATATTCTTTTCCATTATAGTTTATCATAGGATACTGAATATAGTTCTCTGTGCGATACAGTAGGACCTTGTTGTTTATCCATTCTATACATAATAGTTTGTATTTACTAATCACAAACTCTCAGCCCATCCCTCCCCCACCCCCCTTTTCCCTTGGCAACCACAGGTCTGTTCTCTATGTCTGTGAGTCTGTTTCTGTTTCGTAGATAAGCTCATTTGTGCCATATTTTAGATTCCACATATAACTGATATCATATGGTATTTATCTTTCTCCTTCTGACTTACTTCACTTAGTATGATAATCTATAGGTCCATCCATGTTGCTGCAAATGGCATTATTTTATTCTTTTTTAATGGATGAGTAATATTCCATTGTATGTATGAACCATATCTTCTTTATCCATTCATCTTTTGATGGACATTTAGGTTTTTTCCATGTCTTGGCTATTGTGAATAGTGCTGCTTTGAACATAGGGGTGCATGTATCTTTTTGAATTATAGTTTTGTCCAGATATATGCCCAGTGGGATTGCTAGATCATATGGCAACTCTATTTTTAGTTTTTTGAGGAACCTCCTTACTGTTTTCCATAGTGGCTGCAAAGAAGATTTTTTTTTCTTTTCACAGGTGCTTAGAACTTGTCTGGGTATAATTTACACCACAGATAGTCTTTTTTTTCCTGGTAGAACTCTAAGATGTGCTGATCACATGTTTCCTGGTATCTTGAAACAAGAATCTTTACAGAGAAAGGAATAGCTTTATGCCCTTGAACATAGATTCACCTCACACGAGCTATTGTTTTGGCTACATTTGTGACTGAAGATGAGCAATCAGACCTTTAAGCATTCACCTTGCATGTAGCGCAAGAGTGACTGCTTTTGTAACCTTGGTTCATTTACATTTTCTCAACTATATCAAGAATGTGGATCTTTGCTGGCTACTTTAGTCCTGAAGATGGCAGAAAGTTTGTTTTTAATTTCTTCCCCCCATTCATTGGTTTATATAAATTTTTATAAATATTTCAGGTTAGCATTAAACTAAACATATTTCACTGATAACTTAAAACAATCATGTTAGTCTATAGCTGAAAATCATTCATTTATTAAAATTTTTTGTGTTTTCATTTATTCAGTGGAGAAATACAATAAAATGTGGCTTTATAGTAATACCTCCCCCTACAAAGAGATATCTAGATATCATATTCATATACAGCATCCATTTTTTATTCCCTGTTTTTATTTTTTTTAATTTGGCTGCATGGTGCAGCATGTGGGACCTTAGTTCCCAGACCAGGGATCAAACCCGTGCCCCCTGCAGTGGAAGTGCAGAGTCTTAACCACTGGACCACCAGGGTCCCTATTCCCTATTTTAAAAGCTGAATCATTAATACTTAAATTAAGACAAGCTAATTAAAACATATCAACAAAAATCATAGCCCTCATTTATAAAGAATTTTCATAAGCTAGGCAGTGTATCATAGTTAATCTTCACAAAGCTCTTATGAACTGGTTACTATTATCTTTTTTTTAAAAAAATTCAGCATTATTGAGGTATAATTGACATATAAAATTATAAGATAGTTAAACTATACATTGTGGCGACTTTATGTATATACATGTGAAAGGATTCCCCCTGTCTGGTTAACTAAAAATTCATGCATTTAAAACCTCTAATTTTTGTTTTTTATGTAACACATATACTCTGATGGTTTTCTTTTTTCACTTAGGTTGTCGTACTGCTCCAACAGATTTAGTTTTCATTTTGGATGGCTCTTACAGTGTTGGCCCAGAAAACTTTGAAATAGTGAAAAAGTGGCTTGTCAATATCACAAAAAACTTTGACATAGGACCGAAGTTTATTCAGGTTGGAGTGGTTCAGTATAGTGACTACCCTGTCCTGGAAATTCCCCTTGGGAGCCATGAATCAGGAGAGAATTTGATGGCAGCCATGGAGTCCATACACTACTTGGGAGGAAACACAAAGACTGGAAAGGCAATCCAGTTTGCCCTTGATTACCTTTTTGCCAAGTCTTCACGATTGCTGACTAAGATAGCAGTAGTCCTTACGGATGGTAAATCCCAAGATGAAGTCAAGGATGTGGCAGAAGCAGCAAGAGACAGTAAAATAACATTATTTGCCATCGGTGTTGGTTCAGAAACAGAAGAGGCAGAACTTAGAGCTATTGCCAACAAACCTTCATCTACTTATGTGTTTTATGTGGAAGACTATATTGCAATATCCAAAATAAGGGAGGTGATGAAGCAGAAACTTTGTGAAGGTAAGCCTTAATATAATGTGGAAACAAGTAATAATGATGCTTTCTTACATTTTGGTATAACCTGTTCATTTGGGAACTGGGGAAGGTAGTTATATTTAACGTCAAATTATTTAAGTTAGAAATGAGGTGAGCACACATTTCTGAGTTATATTTTTCTGGATAAATTTTGTTTTTAGAAACAATCACTTTCTTATAAAATCTACAGTTGGAAAATATAATATTTTGTGTTTTCCTTTCAGTTACAGTATGTTTATTGTGGAGATGGTAGAAAATAAAACATCTAAATAATTAAAATATATGTAAAACCACACATGATCATATCGCTCCTGTTAACAAGTTTTTGTCTTTTTCATCCTAATCTTTTCTTTTTTTGATTTCAGTGTGTCTGAGAGTTTATTCATGTGCCTAAATAAGGATAATATTGTATATATAATTTCATACTCTATTTTCATATTATTTATACTCTTATTGTGTATATAATTTTAATACTCTATTAATATGATAGTGGACAATCTTTTAAGATAATCTATTTAATAGTTTCTCCATTTTTGTATGTTTGGTTTATTTCTAAGTTTTTCTAATACAAATAACAGTGAATATTCCTCTACCTAATTCTGAATGGGAATCTCTCATCATTTCTTCAGAAAACAAAGATCAAATTACTAACATTTTTAAAGCTTTGGAAGAATGTTAAAAATTCCACTTGAGAAAAACTTAAACTCCCACCAGCAATGAGGGAACATTTGAAAATATAGTACTTACCAGTCTATTAATTATGTTTATATCATTTCATAAAATCTGACTTCATGTGTATGATCAGTCCCCATGGGAAAGTTCCAGTTTTTGGTAAACATTAATCCTGTTAGTGTATAGACATGCTTGTGTTCACAGTATTTTTGGGGAAGAATAATTTATTCATATCTTTTATTTTTAATATTATAGGCATTTAATGTACTGTATACCTAAAAATAATGTTCATGTAGATGGAAATGCTTTTTTCCCAGTTTACCTACAAAATAATACACAAATAGGTTGGTTCACATTTGATAGAAAAATTTCTAAATGATTGTGGCTTAGAAAACAAATTAATTCCTTCATTTTCTTCATATTTGGGCGGTATGGTAGAGAAAAAATTTTAAAGCTTTTTGGATTATTTCTTTTAAAAAGCATGGAAATATTAAACAACTACTTCAAAACAAAGAGAAAAAATGCATAGAAGATTAAGCATTTTCTTTAATAAAACTTTAAAAAAGGTACTAACAAGTAAGTACAAATGGTCATTACAGTTATTGTTTTCATGAATCTCTAACAGTAAGACTGTGTTGACTTTTGTTGTGTTGCTGTGTTGAACAGGTCAAAGGGATTTAGATTTTTAATATGTTGTTAGAATTCTTTGATTTTGAAGCTAGGTATATTTCATTATTAAAATAGACTTTTCGTGGTGAAATTTCACTTACCATTCATCTTTTTCCTTTTTTTATAAATTTATTTATTTATTTATTTATTTATGGCTGTGTTGAGTCTTCGTTGCTGTGCACGGGCTTTCTCAAATTGCGGTGAGCAGGGGCTACTCTTCGTTGCGGTGCGGTAGCTTCTCTTGTTGAGGAGCATGGGCTCTAGGCATGCGGGCTTCAGTAGTTGTGGCTCATGGGCTCAGTAGTTGTGGCTTGCAGGCTCTAGAACGCAGGCTCAGTAGTGTGGCGCACGGGCTTAGTTGCTCTGGGGCATGTGGGATCTTCCAGGACCAGGGCTCGAACCTGTGTCCCCTGTATTGGCAGGCGGATTCTTAACCACTGAGCTACCAGGGAAGTCCCACTTACCATTCATCTTAATCCTAAAATATAAATTTGATTAAATATGTCTGTTTAGTATTTGCTTCAGAGACTTTTCCTGTAGATCTGTATTTTGGTAAATGCATTCTTTCTGTATAAAAATTTTAAAATACACATGAAAGAGTTGCTCTGTGAAAACGGGTAAAAATTCTTTCAGCTAAAATGTATGATCTGTAAAAAAAAAATCAAATTCGAAATCTTGCCAAATATTTCTTCATCTACACTCAGAAAAAGAATGTAAGTAATGTCTGTGTCTATTCATTTCGCATATTCACTGTACAATAGACATCTTTTAAAATGTACTTTTTGAAATTGTACTTGTGGAAGATACGGGCTTTTTTTCACTTGACTTTTTGTACTGTATTAGATTATGATTAATGCACTAAATTAATGTATTGCTGTATTGCAGCTGCTTCAAATCATGTAATTTGTGTTTGATTATTTAACAAATTCACTTTTTTTTTTTGGACAAATAGTTAACTTCTACTTTGAGGTGTTTAGCATATAGGATTACTATTTCCTAATATCGTTCCCTTTTATACTGTACTGTGGTTGATCCATGATGTACAAAATATTCTCCACCTCTTTGTTCCCACATGGATTATTTCATCTTCATGGACCTACTGTTTCCTTGGAGGTGTATTCTGCAACACACTTCTTATTTCAGGACCGCCTAAAAGTGATGCGCAATGATTTCTTTCTTTATCTGAGAGTCTTTCTTCTAATTTGGGCTTAGTTTGTTCTTTCTTAATTCTTTGACTTGTAAAGTTAGGCTGTTTATTTGAGATCTTTATTATTTTTTAATTTAGATTTTTATTCCTATGAATTTCCTTCTTAGTGCTGCTTTTGCAGCATCCCATAAGTTTTGGTATGTTGTGTTTTAGTTTTTGTTTATCTCAAGATAATTTCTAATATCCCCTTTGACATAATGATTGTTCAAGAGCATATTGTTTAATTTCCACATATTTGTGAATTTTCCAGTTTTCTTCCTGACATTAATTTCTAGTTTAATTCCATTTTGGTTGGAACATATACCTGGTATGATTTCAATCTTCTTAAATTTGTTAAGACTTGGTTTTTTTTTGACCTAACATGTTATCTATCCTGGAGAAGTTTCATTTGTGCTTGAGAATAATATGTATTCTGCTGCTGTGGTGGTGGGGGGTGGCGGTGGGTCGCTGTTCTATATATGTCTGTTAGATCCATTTGGTCTATAGTGTTGCTCAAATTCTCTGTTTCCAGACAGATCTTCTGTCTGGATTTTCTATCCATTATTAAAAGTGGAGCATTCAAGTCTCTTACTATTATTGTGTTTCTGTCTATTTATCCCTTCAGTTTTGTCAATGTTTGCCTCATATATTTGGGTGCTGTAATGTTGAGTGCATATGTATTTATAATTGTTATGTTTTGCTGGCGAATTGACCATTTTTCATTGTATAATGTCCTTCTTTGTCTCTTTTGACAGTTTTTGACTAATATAAGTGTCACCACCTTTGCTCTCTTTTGGTTAGCATTTGTATGGAGTATCTTATTCCTTCCCTTTGCTTTTATCCTGTGTGTGTCCTTAATTCTAAAGTAAATTTCTTGCAGATAGTATAGATCTTGTTGTTTTTTTTTAAAGTCCATTTAGCTACTCTATGCCTTTTATTGGGGATTTTAATCAATTCACATCTGAAGTAATTACTGATAAGGAAGGATTTAATACTGTCATTTATTGTTTTCTGACTCAGCTTTTTTTTGTCGCTCTTTTCTCTCTTACTGTCTTCTGTGTTTCATTGATTTTTTTGTAGTGATTTTTTTTGCTTTGTTTCCTTTTAAATATACTTTTGCATATCTTCTATAGGTATTTTCTTTGTGGTTACCATGGGGGTTACATAAAACATCATATAGTTATATCAATCTATTTTCAGTTGATAACTTCAAATGCTCTGTATTTTTGCTTACTCCTGCCCTCTTTACACTTTTTTATTGATGCCACAAATTACATCCTCTTATATTGTGTATTCATTAATACAATTTCACAGTTATAGTTTATACTTTAGTCTTTTAACTTCTGTATCAGAATTAAAAGTGATCTAAATACCACTGTTACAGTATTACAGTATTCTGAGTTTGTCTATATATTTACTTTTATCAGCAAGTTTTATACTTTCCAGTGCTTCTGTGTTGCTGTTTAATATTCTTTCCTTTCAATTTGAAGGACTTCCTTAGTATTTCTTATAAGGCAGGTCTAGTGGTAATAAAGTTCCTCAGCTTTTTTTAATCTGGGAAAGTGTTTATTTCTATTTCTATTTTGAAAAACAGTTTTACCAGATATAGTATTTTTGGTTGGCAGTTTTTTTTCTTTGAGCACTTTGAATATATAATCCTGTTCCCTTGTGACCTGTGAGATTTCTACTCAGAAATCTGGTGATTGTGTCATGGGGTGCCCTGTACATAGTGAGTTGCTTTTGTCTTGCTGCTTTCAAAGTTCTCTCTTTGTCTTTGGTTTTCGACAATTTGATTATAATGTGTCTTGATGTGGACATCTTTGAGTTCTTTAATCTGGATGTCCATTTCCTGTCCTAGATTTGAAAAGTTTTTGGCTATTATTTCTTTAAACAAGCTTGCTTCTTTCTTTCTTCTTCTTCTGCAGCTCCCATAATCTATATATTGGTCTATACTTGATGGTGGGCATAAGACATTTAGGCTTTCTTCAGTCTTTGTCATTCTTTAAAATTTTGCCTGGATAATTTCAAAGTACCTGTCTTCAAGTCTGCTGATTCTTTCTTCTACTTGATCAAGGCTGATTTTGAACCCCTCTAGTCAATTTTCCAGTTCAATTATTATTTTCTGCTCCAAAAATTTCTGTTTGGTTCTCCTTTACATTTTCTTTTTTCTCACTTTGTTGATGCATTATTTTCTTGAGCTCATAGAACATCCTATGATGTCTATTTTGAATTCTTTGTCAGATAATATACCTCCCTTTCTTTAGGGTCAGTATCTGGAGTTATTTTGTTCCTTTGATTGGGTCATGTATCTCATAGTTTGTTTCAAGATTCACACATTTGAAAAAACCGTTACCTCTCCCAGTCTTTGCCAACCGGCTTTGCACAGGGGAAATCCCTCAGCAATCACTCTGGCTAGAGATTCTGAAACCTTTTTTGGAGTGATGTGATTTCTCTGGAATTGTGTGAGCAATTCATTAATTAGAGAGACTGGTTTCTTTTTCAGGAGCTCATAATCTTTCACTCCCTTTGGTGTCTGTCCCTTTGGTGTCTGTCTATAATACTTCAACTTCTCTAGTTCTCTAACCACAAGTTTCCCACTCCTTTGTTCTCAGTGGCCACCAGGTGTCCAGGTATGCTGGTTCCCTGTCAGCACCCTTAGTTAGGCAAGACCAGTATCATTCCTTCAGGCAGCCCTTTGAAAATCTAGAATGCTGAATACATGCTCCACTCTTTTCTCTTTCTGAGGGAGAAGTCTCAGGTTGTGTGTCTTCTCCTGATCATGCTGAGCCATGCCAGCCACAACAAGCCACCCTCCCACTTTTATTTGTTCTCAGCAGTCCACAGGTATCCAAATGATTCTGGGTCCTTCAGTGCTGCAAATGAGGCAAGACAAGCTGAAAGCTGAAGCATTGGATGCATGCTCCACTTTTCTTTTTCCCTCCTGAGGGAGTCATTACAAGCTAGGGCATCTCTCCTGGCACTTATTTGTGTCAGCTTGGAGAGGGACTGATGTGGGTAAGGTGAAATTATTCTTAATTACCTGTTTCATTGAGGCTGTTCTTGGCTTTGTGCTCACCTGGGGAACTTCAGCTTCCTAACTGGAATCTCACAAAGGTATTTTGGTCCAATCTGTGTTTCAGTGGGGGAATGTGCGTTGGGACTTTCTATTCTGCCATCTTGCTGACTTCACTCCTCTGTTCTTTTTATGAGTCAACCAGGCATGGGCTTGGTGCAACAGAATGGGGAGGGAAAAGAAAGTAATTTCCCCTTGTTCTCTGGAAGATACCTTCCTTAGGTGTCTTCAAGGGCTTCCAACAGCTTGTGGCTTGAATGATGGGGTTTCAAGGCCCATATTTTGATTCAGGTGAGCTGACCTTGCCTGTGCACAGGTGTGGGTAGTTAAAAGAGCAGGCCCTAGAAAACTGCCTGTGTATTCTTACTGTTCCATTTTCCACTATCTTTTCTTTTTTTTTTTTCATTTTCCACTATCTTGACTTTTGGATGAAGCAGGAAATTTATCTGTTTCTTAAAAGAGTATATGGTGTTGACCCAAGAAGGACCAGAGGTCAGAATTAGCAATTAGCTGTGCAAATGTAGCCATATCTTGAGAGACAGAGAGATAGAAAGATAAAGAGATAGAGATAGAGATAGAGAGAGAGAGGGAGGGAGGGAGAGAGAGAGGGATACCAGTTGCCCAAGTGGAACTTTGGTGTCTTTCATTCCAAAAACGTAGGGACTTTTTTCCCTCCAGTGCTTTCCACCATGATGCACTTTAACTTGGAATGATGTTCAGGACTTCTGAATTTCTTTTTCTCTCACCGAAAATTACTCATATTTTCTATGTCTTTGCTTGGTGATTGCTGGATAATTTGATTATCTAATTTAAGTCTAATAATACTTTGTAATAATGGCCTGGTATATTACTCTACCCTACTCAGTTTAACTTCCATTTCTGTAGAAGACATAAAAGGTAAAGGTACACATATCAGGTGTCATGGCCAGGACAACTGAGTTGCTTTTGGAGGCAGTGAGTATTTTAGCTTACATGATTTCATAACATGTATGTGATTAATTTTTCTGCCCTCACATGAAACTCATATCCTTCCCTTCTGCCTCTCCACTATTGGTACACATATGCTTGAATTCACAACCACAGAGATGGGGCATGGAAAAATGAGAGGTGGGAGGTGGGGTAAAGTTTGGCAGATGGGATATGATAGAGTATAATATTTCATTAAACCTCATAGAATATTCAGGGGAATAACTTTGTATTCTATCTGTAGATTAAAAGAATTTAAATCTAATCTGAATTGGTGACAACCTACATTGTCAAGGACTTGTAGTATATCCAGAAATATGAATTTTCCATTCATTTAATTAGAGACGCTAGAGCTATGTTTCAAATAAAGTAATATGATTGTTTATATTTTATGTGCAAAGCGATGTTTGGGTATTAAATTGGAAGAAGTAGGATGACTATGGCATTATTCAGAAAATATACAAATTATAGCATACAGACTTTACTCTCAGTGTTTACGATTGGATCTAGATGCAGCTGTATAAGTTAATTATTTCTAGGAAAGGAATAAAGAAGAAAACATTCACAGTAATTTTCTTAGGAATATTTAAAGCTTGTATAAAATGCTCATTCTCCCATCCTTTCTCTCTCTCTAAAATATAATGTATAATAGCTATCACCTAATTACCTATTTTATGCTCATAACAGCTTCATTCTTTTTAAGTGACAGTTGGCATGCCAGTAGGAGTGAAAATTGGTACAACCACTTTGGGAAAGTCTTTGACATTATCTGTTAGGGCAAATATACTGCTGTCTTCTGAAATAGTAATTCTATCCTAGATATTTAACTACGAGAAATAAGTTCATATGTTCACCAAAAGACTATTCAAGAATGTTCATAGCAGCTTTATTTAAAATAATCCCAACTGGAAACAACTCAAATGATTGCCCACAGAAAAATGGATATAAGTAAGTACATCATAGTATAATTCATATAGTAGAATACTACACAGCAATACCATCAACAAAAACCACATCACTCTTATGTGCAAAACCATGGATAAATCCACAGGCATTATGTTGAGCAAGAGGAGTAAAATTTTAAAAAAAGATACTGCATTGTTCATTTATATTAAGTTCAAGAACAGACAAAACTATATTAATCAATGGGGACAGAAATCATAACAGTGATGGCTTCTGGTGGTGGTGGTTATCCTCTGTGAAGGATCATAAGATTGCTTTCAAGGTATTAGACAGATTCTGTGTCTTGTCTGGGTCTAGCTATGTGGGTGTAGGCATGTGTGGCAATTTAACTATTGTATACTTGAGATTAAGTCATTTTACTGAATGTAGGTTGTATCTTAATAAAAAAGTTTAAAAAAATTCAGTAAGCACAATGTCTATTAAAGAAAAGCACTTGAATGTTTTTTCTTTAAACCTCAGGCCATATGAATATGGTGGTCCAGCCCAATCTCTGGAGTCAGAACGAGATCCGGGTTTGGTTCCTGACTTTGTGAACATCACTTTCGTGAAGTGAAATCTTAGGCTAAGTGGCTGACTCCAACCTTGGTGATAGAGACCTTATTTTATCTCATTTAGTTTTTTTGCAGTTTAAATAATAGTAACATTTATTATCTCATACAGTTCCTCTGGATCAGGGACATGGGTGAAGCTGGGCTGAATGGTCCTGATTCAGGTTCTCCCAAGGAATTGCAGTCAAGATGTCAGTTGAGGCGGCAGGCCGCTGAAGGCATGACTGGGGCTAGAGGGTCTGCTTTTAAGGTGACTCACTCACAAGAGTGGCGAGTCAGTGCTGGCTATTGGCAGGAGGCTTCAGTTCCTGGTCACATGGATGTCTTGAAGGAGCTGCTGGAGCATCCTTGCAACATGGCAGCTGGCTTCACCCGAAGTGAGTGGTCCAAGAGAGCAAGGGGGGGCTGCAGCGTCTTTCATGGTCTAGACTTGGAAGCCACACCCCTTCATTTCTACAATAACCTATTGGTTATGAAGGCCAGCCCTGGCAGTGAGAGAGACCACATTTAATGAATGTTAATATCAGTATGCTAGATGTTAGAGCAGCAGAGGGACATGTTAAGATGCATGGATGTTTGTTTAAAAAAATAGAATTTGTATGTTAAAATGATGCATAAATGTAATACCTGACAAAAGTTCTTCCCATTCAAATTAAAAATGGAAAAGAAAAGGAGTAAAGAATGAGTTACAGGAATTGGACACAGACTATTGTCTGGATACGTGTAAAGGCAAGACACGCTACCTTTCTTCATCTATAGTATTTGGTCAGAGGAAAAAATAACTTAGAAACATTTCAGACTTCCCTGGTGGCACAGTGGTTAAGAATCCACCAGCAGTGCATGGGACATGGGTTCGAGCCCTAGTCTGTGAAGATCCCACATGCCACAGAGCAACTAAGCCCATGCGCCACAACTACTGAGCCCGCGTGCTGCAACTACCGAAGCCCGTGTGCCTAGAGCCCATGCTCCACAATAAGAGAAGCCACTGCAATGAGAAGCCCGCACACCACAATGAAGAGTAGCCCTCGCTCACTGCAACTAGAGAAAGCCCACGTGCAGCAACGAAGACCCAATGCAGCCAAAAAAAAAAAAAAAAAAAGCATTTCATTACATAATCAATGGTTTTACAATGAAAAATGGCAAAACCAGATGAGTTATTCTGTAATTTTGTAAGCCTTTAAAATTGTATTCTCCTTAGCTATTTTTGAAGGCAAGGATGAGTTTCCATTTCTTATATTTTTTTCTTAGTGTTGAAAAATAATATATTCCATGTTGGTGAGGCTACTTACTGGTGAAAAAGATTTTGACTTTTCTGGTTTGTGCATAGGTTGTACTTAAGGCTAATTGGAGTTTATTGATCCCATTGACTCACCACTGAAAGGAGTATTATAAAAATCTACACTTACTATGTCCCACTGTCAGCCATGCGTTTGGCAGACATCTTCCTCTGATGAAGGATTCTAAATCAACCTATATTTCAAGACAGTGGGATTACTTGCTGGTAAAAGAGAATGAGATCATTCAGTCATGTGATGAGAAAAGAAACTTTGTGAAGTTGGGCTTTAGTAAGAGAATTTCTGCTTGGATAATTTATTTCAGATTTGCTATTGTTATTTTAGTGTATTTACAATATGATGGGATGGACTCTAAGTTATCACAATCTTGGTGAATGTGCCTCCTTTTTTATGAATTTGTACATGATGTTAAAGTCCATGGTGATATAATAGAGCTTCAGGAAGGCAAATGTTTTAAATTGCCACTGCACGCCATTGAGGGTTGTGTATCTTTGGCACCTATACTCATGTTTGCCTTACCATTAAAACCAAGTTCAATCCAGGAAAGTTTAAAGAAGCTGGCTTGCACAGACCTGAACTGTACCAGGGGCACCGTAGACAACTATGTTTTATTGGATTATCGGGTCTGGATCACTAAAATTACTTTTGGTCTCTGACCACAAATCTCCTTATAAAATTCCCAGTTGTCAGTTAAAATATGTGACTTCTGCAGAGGGCGGACTTACAAACAATCTTGCAATTGGATTAAGTAGGCACTTATAAACTAGGCTAAGTGTGATCTGGAATAATGTGTTCATTATTAATTAATATGATAGTCCTCCTATCATATTAACTTACAAGTAGAAAGCTGTAGCTAGACACATGTGATTTCCCTGGTTAGACTCAAGAGATACACAGTTTTTGTGTTCTTGTCCATGGCAGGATTTTAAATAAAACACATTTTTATGATCCTAATAAGACTGAATTACTTATACTACTAAGCCCTGGGATTTAACAGAAAAGCAATTATTACTGGACCCCAGTGTTTAAAATAAGTGGACTAATGGGTGCTCCACCCCAGAAAGTGTTCCTTTTCTGAATACTCTCTGAACATATTAGAGTCAAATAAAATTATAACTGTGTCGTCTGTGTAGGAAACCATTTGTGAAGTTAGGGCTTTGAGGTTTTTTTTTTTGGTTCTTGCTCCCGAGTGCACTCCTTTATTTTTATTTTTATTATTTTTTTTTGCGGTATGCGGGCCTCTCATTGTTGTGGCCTCTCCCGTTGCGGAGCACAGGCTCCGGGCACGCAGCCTCAGCGGCCATGGCTCACGGGCCCAGCCGCTCCGTGGCATGTGGGATCTTCCAGGACCGGGGCATGAACCCGTATCCCCTGCATCGGCAGGCGGACTCTCAACCACTGCGCCACCAGGGAAGCCCGTGAATGCACTCCTTTAAACTAACTTGCTTTATCTAGATGGTTCTACTTACTTGCTGTATGTGTTATAGCAAGTCCCAACTGACTGTCTCTTAGCATTTGATTTTCCTGGTACTTAAAATGACAGCTTCCAAGTTCCAGTTTTTAATTTCAGTATCCATTCCCCTCTCTGTATGTGTTTGTATAGTTATACATAGATTTCTTTTTTTCTACACAATAGGGAAGTTAATTATTGACCTCTGTTTCCCTAGAAGTTTATGGAAGAATTGTTGGTTGGCAATCAAAGTAGCTTTTTATATATGGAAACTTTCTTTTACCTGTTTCCTGTAGCTAGGTATATGCAAACATACAAACTGTATTTGAGCATTTTAACTACATTTTACTTTTCAGTTTCCATGTGTAAGGGTATTTTATTATTCTTGTAGGTGAGCAAATTTGGAAGAAAAATTATTTCTCCAAAAAAATATGGGTGAACCAGGGGCTGAGAGGAAAGAGGAATGAGGAGTTATAGTCTAATGGGTACAAAGGTTCTGTTTCTGAATAGTAAAACTTTTCTGGAAATAGTGGTGATGGTTATACAACATTTGAATGTAGTTAATGGCAATGAATTGTACACTTAAAAATAGTCAAAATGGTAAATTTTATGTTACGTATATTTTACAATTAAAAAAAATTGAAAGCCAAAAAAAAATGAAAATGTAATTATCTAAATACATTTCTCCTAATGAGATGTGCTAGGTGGTAATGAAAATGTGGCTGTATCGTGATTGTTAATTTACATTCCTGATTTCACGAACCATGCCACACTGTTTCCTATACAATTCTGGGGATTAGAATACAGTGCAAAAATTTGATTAAAGATAAAGGATGAACACAATACTTGCTTCATCCCCCCCACTTGCATGCTATTTTGAAGTTACAAAGCATTTTTATATACATCATCACATTTGATCCCCCAAAAATCCCTGTGAAGGAGGTCATTATTCTCACTTCACAGATGAGAAGCCAGAGGTTCATGAGAGGTTAAGAGAGAGGCTGAGTTCTAAACCTCAGGTTCTGGTCTTCAGTTGGAGCTCTTTGTTTAACATCTTATAACTTCTCTTTTGTAAAGCAAATCAGAGGAGCAGTTCAAATCTGAATATTTGTATGATGTAATGTTTAACACATTTTCTTTTCAGCTGAACTTCTTTCTTTTGCAGTTTTAAATCAAGTGCATTTAAAGTGAGGCCTCCTATTGTTCTATATTACCCTGCCCCCTGTTAGAAACAAACCCTGCATCATAATGACAGGAAAAATTTAATTTAGCTTATTGATTTATCATTTCAACTCAGTCATACAGTATTATTGGGACTCTTATTCCCTGCTTCTTATGTTTTCATGTGGAGGGACTTCAGCCAGAATGACTTTTTTTTAATAAATCATCTTGATTTTATATTAAAAAGTTTTAAAATTATAACAAATCTCAGTTTTAAGTAGAGGTGAAAAGGTTTTCTAAATAAAACACTAGTCCAGTAATGTAGTAAAGGAATAATATTTGTCAGAATAGGAATTATTTCAAAATGCAAAGATGGTTTAATAGCGAAGTCTGATTTGTCACTCTTCTGCTCAAAATTCACCTGAATTGGCTTTTTTCTTGACTCAGGCAATTTCTTTTTGGTTCTCATTCTTCAAAATTAAAACCAATGCTGCAATGAGTATATAGATTGACTTTTCTGATTTCTCCCCACCTTCTTTCACTCTACCACTGATGAGAAGATGCATTTTCGGATAAGGGAGTTTGATAAAAGAAGCTGGTCCTAGATGGCAAAGTGCCTTAGACGTTCTTCCCTTTAGATCAGCAGGTCTGTGGAGCTGGTGTTCCGTTTCCTCTTTAGATCATATGTGAACTTAACAGGAGTCCTGCTCCTGAGGTGGGTGGGGATTGAATCAGCCCTGCTGGGCTGCCAGGCGGGGGTGGTTAATTACAGTGTACAGTCTCATCAGACTTACTGGATCACACCTCTAACCAGCATCTTCTGTTTGCCTGGTTCCTGTATCTTCCCATCAGTTAGCTCTAAGCTTCCCAGAGGAAGAAGAATGTGATTGAATAGGTCCCTTCAAAATTCAGCATCCTTAGACCTGAAGATGAAAATACCCCTCCTTTCCCAGGAACACATCTACTTTTATTTATATCAAAGCTTTATTTTATTTCCAATATTAATGTTCCAAATGTCCATCAATAAGTATACAGATAAATTGTGATATATCCATACAATGGACTTCTAATCAGCAGCAAAACAGAATGAACTACTGAAACACACAACCAGAGTGGATCTAAAATAATCATGCTGAATGAAAGAAGCCGGACAAGAAGGAGTACATAGAATATGCGTCCATTTTTATAGAACTATATTAAATTCAAACTTATTTTGTAGTGACAGAAGGCATATAAGTGGTGCCTGAGAATGCGGATGGGAGTGGGGTAGTGAATGGTGACAGACAGAGATTGCAATGAACATGAGGAAACTTTTGGGGGTGATGCATATGTTCGTTATCTTGTCGGTGGTGATGGTTTTACAGGTGTATACATATGTCAAAACTAATCAGATGGTAAACTTTATGTTTAGTTTACTGAGTATCAATTTACCTCAGTAAAGCTACTTAAAACACAGACAAACAAACAAAAACTCAGCATCCTCAGACCTGAAGAGGAAAATGCCCCTCCCTTCCCAGGAATACAGCTAATTTTATTTATATCAAACCTTATTTAATTTATAATATTCTATGGTACAAGTTAGGACAGTATTATTGGGCTAATAAAATTCATCTTCTTACTTTTTACTGTTTTATAAATATGATACTTTTCCCTTTTCTTAACGTTTTGTAAAAGAGTGATTATCTTAAAGTACATTTAGTGGAGTTTGTTCTTTTATTCTCTTAGCTGCTCTATAAAATATAAGCAGTCAGCCTCAATGTGTATGTTATACAATGGCCTTGGAAGAATCTGAAAATATTGCAACATTCCTGCAATATAACAGTTTAATAGCATTGCAACCAAACAAAATTTTCCACATAATTTGAGACACTGGTTTCCCAGAGAATTGAAAAGCATATCACATTTTAATAATTTATGTAAATGACTATAACTAATAAGAACCTGCTGTATAAAAAAATAAAATTAAATTTTAAAAAATGACTGTATAATGCAAACCTTAATGATTCTTCTTAAGGAAAAAGTCTTTATTCATTTATAAATATGATTAATATAATATATAATCTGATTAATCATAGATGAGATAATAGGCCCATTTGAAGAATTTCCATGAACAGAAAAGACCTACAGTTAAGTTTTTTCCAGAGTGAGAGAACCAAGATATTTGAACTGTAGGATTATAAACTGCTAGAACTGGAAAGAATATTGGGAACAAGACACATTTTTTACCCCTCAAATGCTGGGAATGCAAGAAAGCAATCAGAATTCATCTCCTAGATCCAAGAAATTTAAGAGCATTATCCAAGGGTGCGTGACTACCAGCAAATCTTGGATGAGAATCACGAATCCTGCTCCAGCCCTCTCCTACTGGCCAGGTGTTAGGTTGCCTCATATTCAAAATAGTGAAGTGTAAATTTCAGCGTAGTGTTGCCCTTAAAACAATCCATGAAAAAATGTGCCTTTTACATTTCTGTTTTCTTTCATCCCCTTTTAGGGAGAAAGAAGGCAATTGAGACTTCATTCTCAAATACCAAATACACTCCTGCATGTTTTCTCAGAAATATATTTACATACATTTGTGTGCATATAGAAATTTTATAATTCTATGTTCTTTAATATGCCTCCCTTGATTTTCTTTTTGTTGAAGTAACCCATGATTAATCAACTTCTACCCCTTTTGCTTTTGCTTTATAGAATCTGTCTGTCCAACACGAATTCCAGTGGCAGCTCGTGATGAGAAGGGGTTTGATATTCTTTTAGGCTTGGGTGTAAAGAAAAAGGCTAAGAAAAGAATTCAGCTTTCACCAACAAAGATAAAAGGATATGAAGTGACATCAAAAGTTGATTTATCAGAACTCACAAGGTAAACGTTATGTGTTGATACAGCGTTTTCTTGATGTTTCTGTAGACATGTTGAGAATTCTTTAAGCTCATACATGTTCTTCTTTTTCCAGCAACGTTTTCCCAGAAGGTCTTCCTCCATCATATGTATTTGTCTCCACTCAGAGATTTAAGGTCAAGAAAGTGTGGGATTTATGGAGAATTTTAACCATTGATGGAAGGCCACAAATAGCAGTTACCTTAAATGGAGTGGATAAAACTTTATTATTTACAACAACCAGCATCATTAATGGCTCACAGCTTGTCAACTTTGCTGACCCTCGAGTTAAGGTAAAGATGCTTGGGTACGAATATGGTATTCACGGGGAATGACCATCAGGTTTGTGTGTTTTGGGGGAAGAGAGCCATAATTTGAACCTGACTGAAAAAATATTGATTTCATATTTTAATTTTGCTTCATTGACTAAAAGGAACAAAGGAAGAATATTTGTTTCTTTTTTAATTGAAGTAGAGTTGATTTACAATGTGGTGTTAATTTCTGCTGTACAGAAAACTGAGTCAGTTATACATATATATACTTTTTTTTTTTTTTTTTTTTTTTTGCGGTACGCAAAAAAAAGAGAGGCCCACTGTTGTGGCCTCTCCCGTTGCGGAGCACAGGCTCAGCGGCCATGGCTCACGGGCCTATCTGCTCCGCGGCATGTGGGATCTTCCTGGACCGGGGCACGAACCCGTCCCCATCGCGGAGCACAGGCTCCGGACGCGCAGGCCCAGCGGCCACGGCCCACGGGCCCAGCCGCTCCTCGGCATGTGGGATCCTCCTGGATCGGGGCAAGAACCCGCATCCCCCGCATCGGCAGGCGGACTCTCAACCACTGCGCCACCAGGGAAGCCCTATACATATTCTTTTTCATATTCTTTTCCATTGTGGTTTATCACAGGATATTGAATACAGTTCCCTGTGCTATACAGTAGGACCTTGTTGTTTATCCATTCTATACATAATAGTTTCTATTTACTAATCCCAAACTCCCAGCCCATCCCTTTCCCACCCCCCTTTCCCCTTGGCAAGCACAGTTCTGTTCTCTGTGTCTGTGAGTCTGTTTCTGTTTCATAGATAATTTCATTTGTGTCATATTTTAGATTCCACATATGAGTGATATTGTATGATATTTGTCCTTCTCTGTCTTATTTAGTTCACTTAGTATGACAATTTCTAGGTCCATCCATGTTGCTGCAAATGACATTATTTTGTTCTTTCTTATGGCTGAGTAATATTCTATTGTATATATGTACCACATCTTCTTTATCCATTCATCTGTCGATGGATATTTAGGTTGCATCCGTGTCTTGTCTATTGTAAATAGTACTGCTAGGAACATAGGGGTGCATGTATCTTTGTGAGTTATAGTTTTGTCCAGATATATGTCCAGGAGTGGGATTGCTGGATCATATATGGCAACTCTATTTTTAGTGAATAATTGTTTTTTAATTCATATGAGATTAGGGGTGTAGGAACTAATATTTTTGAGTGCCTGCTTCTAGGTGCCAGAAACATTTAATTATAATGATCATCCAAGGAAGAAGCTATTGCTCTCATTTTAAAGACAAAAAAACAAAGTTCAAGGATATTAAATTCTCTTTCCAAGTAACATGGCTAGTAAGTGGTGACATCAGGAATTTAATTTAGGTCTGGTCACTTTCAAAGTCTGTGTTTGTCTATTTTGTACTGCCATGTCCTACAGGATATTGAGATAAATTCATATTTGTCAGAACATTAAATACAGGTAGGAAATATGTACAGAATTCACATTTATTTGGAGGACAGTTTATATTCCCAAAAGGAGCATATATTTAATAAAATTCATAAACTAGAAGTGTATTTTTCAAGTCAAATGTGTTCAGAATATAGATGCCATGATAAAAACAATTACATTTTGATTATTACCGTAATTGTGATAGTCAAATTGTACATTATATAATTTAGGAAATATACAAGGCTGTACATGACATTATGCATTTATCCAATTTCTTCATTTGGTAAGCAGAACAAATTAAAAAAAATTGTTTTCTAAAAGACGTCACAAAGAAAGAAAACTACAGGCCAATATCACTGATGAACATAGATGCAAAAATCCTCAACAAAATACTAGCAAACAGAATCCAACAGCACATCAAAAGGATCATACACCATGATCAAGTGGGGTTTAT
>NC_041231.1:65939673-65975446 GCF_002837175.3 Physeter macrocephalus
GCAATCCCACTACTGGGCATATACCCTGAGAAAACCATAATTCAAAAAGAGTCATGTACCAAAATGTTCATTGCAGCTCTATTTACGATAGCCAGGACATGGAAGCAACCTAAGTGTCCATCAACAGATGAATGGATAAAGAAGATGTGGCACATATATACAATGGAATATTACTCAGCCATAAAACGAAATGAAACTGAGTTATTTGTAATGAGGTGGATAGACCTGGAGTCTGTCATACAGAGTGAAGTAAGTCAGAAGGAGAAAAACAAATACTGTATGCTAACACATATATATGGAATCTAAGAAAAAAAAATGTCATGAAGAGACTAGGGGTAGGACAGGAATAAAACACAGACCTACTAGAGCATGGACTTGAGGATATGGGGAGGGAAAAGGGTAAGCTGTGCTGAAGTGAGAGAGTGGCATGGACATATATACACTACCAAATGTAAAGTAGATAGCTAGTCGGAAGCAGCCGCATAGCACAGGGGGATCAGCTCGGTGCTGTGTGACCACCTAGAGGGCTGGGATAGGGAGGGTGGGAGGGAGGGAGACACAAGAGGGAAGAGATATGGGAACATGTGTATATGTATAACTGATTCACTTTGTTATAAAGCAGAAACTAACACACCATTGTAAAACAGTTATACTCCAATAAAGATGTTAAAAAAATTGTTGTCTACCATTTGCATTAAAGGTAATGTACTAGGTTCTGTAAGAAATGACAAATGAATAAGGCATGTTTCTAATCTTCAAGGAATTTATTTATAATGGGATATTCAGTGCTTCTGGTATCTAAAAGAAGTATGAAAAGTTAGTGGACTGTGGAAGGAAAAGTGGATTCTAATCCAAAATGTGGGCCAGTCTTCATAAATGAGATGGTTTTTGGAATGGATTTTGAAGGATGTACAGGATTTTGTTGGAGAGAGAGAAGGACATGGAAGTCAATGGTTCATTATTGAGTAGTCATGTGTAGTGAAATGTAGGGTTTTTATTTAGAGAATAGAACGTGGTGCCCCCTGTGTTTGGAGTATAAGATACATGAAAGCAAATGCTAGAATGGTATAAGCTCAATTTGCATGGACGTGGGAACCATACAAAGGGTTTTTCATTTCAATCAGTGGATGACGGGATTCCATCAAAAGGTCTTGATCACAGGCGTGTCATCGTCAAAGTAGCTCTCTCCTCTCCTTCTTTCCCTTCTTTTTTCGTAAAGATTACTTTTGACTCTTTCCTGGAATTGGGCTAGGTCCTAGGAATACTGAAATTAATAATATTAATTCTAGTAGAGGTAAGAAGGTTGGCTTGGAGAGGGAAGGGATAGGGATTGAGATGTGTTTGAAAATTATTCAAATAAAGCAAGCCATCTATGAGCCTAAATTATGGCAATGAGAATGGCAATGGAGAAGTGAATTTGAGTCGTGTTTAAGACACATCCTTGGTAGAATTTTGCATCTATTTGTTATGGCAACTGAGGGAAGGGGAAAGAGGTAAAGGCACTTCTATGGTTTAGAAACTGAGGATACAATTATCCCAGGGAAATCGGGAGAGGAAGAAAGTTTGGGGGATAGTTCAAGTTCATTTTGTTACATACTCTGTCAGACTGATTGTGAAACTCCTGGCAAAATTATTCTAACCAATGTTAGAATTATAGGTACCATATGTGAGAAAGAGGTCCAGGCTGTCAATGTGGATATGGGAGATATTCTATAAAAGTTATAACTGAACTGTCGGAATGAATGAGATCATCAAGGGGAGAATGGAAAAGGTCAAGGACAGACCTGTGGGGAATGTCCTCATTAAAAGGCAGGTTGAGGAAGATGAGCCCTCAAAGAGATAGAGAATGGACAGCTGTAGAAGAAGGAATGAAGGTGATCAAGATGGTTTGAATCACGGAAGCTGAGTGAGACCATCAATGTGGATGGACTAGTTACAGGGTCCACAGTTGCCATGAAGTAAATAAAATGAGGGAATGAAAGAAGCCACTTGGATTGGGACATTAGGAACTTATCTGTGACCTTGAGGGAGTTGTTTCAGTAAATGCTTTGGTACAGCCACTTTGGGATGTGAAATGGAAATGCAGCTAGGGATTAAAATAATTGCTGGGTGGCCCTTGCGACCCAGCTTGTGTCAGGGTGAGTTAGAATATGATATGATGAATCTGGGTGGTGTGGATTTACACTTGATGACAGCAGAATAGAAACAAAGAAACAAAAAGATTGCTTGGAACTCTATTTATGAATCTGCTGTATTTTCTTCCTACAGACATTATTTGATGAAGGCTGGCATCAAATTCGTCTCTTAGTAACCGAACAAGATGTAACTCTGTATATTGATGATCAACAAATTGAAAACAAGCCCTTACATCCAGTTATAGGGATGTTCATCAGTGGGCAAACCCAAATTGGAAAATACTCTGGGAAAGAAGAAACTGTTCAGGTGGATAAAAATGATCTGCTTTTTGTATTATATAAAATGGAGCTTTGGTGATAGTATTTATTCCATTTAACTGTATTTAACTTAATTCCTTTAAGAGACTTAATGAAAATGTGGTCAGTTCATTAGTGAAATTGTGTGTTTGTGTGTGTGTATGAAAATTAAAAATCAAACTTAATATAAGAATTCTTAGAAATTTGTTCCCCTAGGTGCAGGGTAGAATTCTATGTTCTTATGAACCATCAATTTCATATTTCCCAGCAGAAGCATAGAATATATCATGAATTTGGGAAAGGATTACAGCTGTGAGTGGGGGTTGTAAAAATTTCTTTGCAGCTGTGAGGATAAAATTAGATTAATGCATGTCAGTGTTCTTCATAAACAAAATGGTGACTTTTTTGGTATCTCTTTAAACTAGAGTATCTGTGTGCGGGTTGAGAAGTGTGTATGTAAAAGATAGCCATTTCTTGAAAAATCCTTTATTTGAAAAGGTATGTCTTTCCAACTCTGTTTCTATTAAGGGAAGACCATGTCATATTCAAATGTAGGATTACACATATGGTCTCTATGTATTAATGTCACACGTCAAATTGTAGTAAATATTTAAATAATGACAGGTGCTGGGCTTACTCATCACACAATACTCTGTGCCAAGAACTAAATCTCTGAAACTAAAGATGGTTTCTTGATCTGACTCTATGCAATCAGGGATGTGAAGAGATGTAGGGTAAACACAGAAAGCCTGGGAGACATTTTAAGTTGTCTAGGAAATGCTGTCTAGATGAGCTCTTAATAGAAGGATACTACAAAAGCTCCACTGGGTTTCCCAAAGAAGTCAGAGGTTTGTTTTTGGTGCTAGGGAAGTTTTTCTTAGGAGTTTTGTTGCGTCACATCTTTGTACTATATGTGAAGTATTTAAATTTGTATGTCTATTGCTTATTGTATTTTTATTGTTAACGAAGCTAAGTGTTTCAATCTATGTCTTACATGATTGCTAACTACACTGGCTGCTTCTGTGTATGTGAGTTGCTTTTATAAAACAATTTGCTTGGGCCTCAACTTTAACTTGATTGGTTTTATGTGTCTAGTTTGATGTCCAAAAGTTACGAATCTACTGTGACCCAGAGCAGAACAACCGGGAGACAGCATGTGAGATTCCTGGATTTGTGAGTAGGATGGATTATTTTTTCCTAAGTGTTGCTTCAGTACTTTCAAAGCAAGAAATAAAACGCAGATAATATACGAGCTTTAATTTAACATATAGAGTTAATTTGTTTCTTCACTGTCAATGCAAATAAAATGACACTGATTAAAACATATTTTGAGGTTCATAATTGAAATAAAATTATAATGTGTACAAGTGTAAATGGAAGACCACGGGAAATATTTTCTCATCTCAGATTGATGGTTCCACTACTCAGGTGAAGCAGGGATAGACCTGCTCTAGGAAAACATAGAATTCGTTGTCTGAATGTCCAGTATGTAAAATACATTTCTATACTTTATTAAATGTGTGGGTGAAATACCTCACGTGGCACAATTCTGAAGAGTGGAAAATTATTCATTTTCCTGTTTACTAGCACGTTTTCTCAAACCATAATGAGTATAAATTTTTCTTTTTGTTGTTGTTGCCACCCAAGTAGGATTTTCTTATAATTCTAGGATATAAGGAACTTTCTATTTATTTAGCTATTTTCATTAATGCGTTAGGAAGAAAAAGATTATAAGCTAAAATGTTAAAGAGTCTGATCATATACATGTGTGAGTATGTGTGTGTGTGTGTGTGTGTGTGTGTGTGTGTGTGTGTGTGAGATCAATCCCTTTTCCCCTGGGCAAGAAACAGTATATTGTTGCTAGTGAAAATAAGGTAAAATGTTGTAAAACTTTTTGACAGTGTGGATTTCCAGTCATATTTGAGCCCTACGTAGTTCTTTTCATTTGTATAGTCATGCTGTCATCATTTTCTTATTTCCTATCAAACTGAATAAATTATGGATCCATATTCTGAAAACTTGAGGACGTAGAGCAGCACATTTGAAGGATCTGTAATAAAATCAAAGATGGAAGCTTCTAGAATTGATTCATTCTGGATTTTCTACTTAAGTAATTGTTTAAACACTGTAACTTTTATTTTATATACTTATAATTTGGAATATAAATCTCCTTTGTTTAAACACTATAATGTTTATTTTAGATACTTATAACTTGGAATATAAATCTCTCCTAAAAGCATTAAGGAGTTATTTCATTTTGAGAGTCCATTGTACATACTTGATTTATTGCTATTTCTCCATTGATGTTATGCCATGACTATGACCCCCCATATAATAGAAGCACAGGGTGAGATTGTAGATTCTGTGTTCTTACATCCACTTTTCTGTGTTTTTATGGCTCCTTCCTCACTCTCAGGTATGACTTCTTCAGGCTTGTTTACCCTTTTCATCTTCATTCCCACCTTCTCATTTTCTGATCTAATCTGTTATTGTTTGGAAAGATTATTAACCTATTTTAAAATTGTGTGTCATTCAGTAAGAAATAGATTGCTTAGTAAGAAGCTTTTCTAAAGTAAATTGCATAAAATTGAATGCATGCAGTTTGCGACTTGCTTAGATGTGTTTTGGCTTTTTCTCTGGTTATTAAGTGATTCCCAGAAAGTTCAAGAGAGCGTATAAACCCCACCTTGAAGTATTTTTGTTCCTGTGTGGCCGTTATACCAAGCACACTCTCCATCATTGCTAATTTCCTTCCTTTATCCTATTATAAATGTAGGAATAACATAAATAGGTAATTTTTTAGGATCGTTGCAAGCAAATGTTTTAGCTCTTGCTGGTTTTGATACTTCATTTATCTCTACCCTGGACAAGGAAATGTCTGTAAATTAGGAAGATAATTTAGAAATTTAATTAGAAACATGTCTTAAAACACATTTGTTGTTGTTTTTCTTTCAGAACGGTGAGGTAGGCCTGGATACTATTATTCTCCTTAAGGTAATATTTGCCTTGTGGGACTGTTTAGCTTCCTTCCAACAATTGTAAGTATGTTAGATAAATAGAACCCATTTTTATGTCGTTTGAATGTATCTAGTATTCATAGCTTTTTTGTGATTCTGAATTTCTTATTGGATTGGGCTAAATAAAATTGGACAGTAAATATAAGATATCTTTACCATTTCACACACACATACAGACATACACAGGCATATGTGCACATATGTATGTGTCTTGCCGTGTGCCTTTATCTCCATTTTTGTCCTTTAGTGCTTCAATGGTCCCAGTGATGTTGGTTCAACGGCAGCTCCCTGTATTTGTCCTCCAGGAAAACCAGGACTACAAGGCCCCAAAGTGAGTAATACCTAACATGCTACTTTTGATAAAACACACAAATAAGAGTAGACACCAAATTCCTAATCACCATTGACTCTGTTGTGAAATTTCTGCCTAATACCTTAGAAGAGTTTAAAATGTGAATTTTAGTGATTTTTTTAAAAAGTGATTCTAATCTGTAATTGCCTTTGAACCGAAAACTGATACCACATAAAGTGAGGGAGTGTTATTAGTTTGTTTGCTTGTTTGTCTGTTTGTTTTTTCCCCTAATACCTCAACTGTATCCCAAGAATGATACCGCCTTACAACCTGGTAAAAAATGAAGAAAGGTCATTTGTTAAAATGTGTTCTAAATTCTTAAATGTCTAAATGCTTATTCTGTCAAAATGATTTTCAGATAGAAAAATGAAGTAAAAAATTTAAAATTGGTTTGAATGTTGTGTTTGATGTCCAATTCTAAAAAGAGGGGCAGGTGTGTATATGTGTGTGCATGTGTATTGATTTATTTTACTTAATCATGTAATAATTACTTTTAGTCATATTCATACATGCATATCTCCCAGTTACATTTACATATTTATATTTGTGTGTGTATCTGTATATATATTATTTGTGTGTATATGTGTTATTTGTGTGTGTATATATATATGAAAACTTACATATTCATCTGTGTACACATTTGTATATGATTGGAACCATGATGTGCATACTATTTTATAACTAGTCACTTTTTAACATAACAAATACTCTGAATATGTTTCTGTGTTATTAAATATGAATGATTAAATTTTTAAAAATAAGTTGATACTAATCGTGGCATCACTTAGACACAGCCTAAGATACTGAGATGTTAAGTGGTTTGTCCACTATAGATAAATCTTGTTTATTTAATATTATTTAAAAATATCATCTAGATAAAAATAATGTCTAACTTGAAAGCAAGTATGACTTCCTAGCCAGAAAAAATGTTTCGTGTATTGATCATCTATTACTTCAAGTGACCATAATAAATTCTGTTAGATATGAGTTGTAATGTTCATTTAGATGGAATTTTCTGAGAGTTTTAATCATCACAACTAAAAATTTTCAGTTTTTAGACTGGTAATCTGAGAGTCAGATTCTTCCTAACTTTTGTGCATGTTTCCCCATCTATTTTCAGTTGATAGTTCATGACCTACTTCAAACCTAGCTGTTAAAATCAAGAAAGAAATGCAATTTAAGAAATAAAAGAATGGGATTTCCCTGGAGGTCCAGTGGTTGAGACTTCGCCTTCCAATACGGGGGTGTAGATTTGATCCCTGGGCAGGGAGCTAAGATCCCACATGCCTTGGGGCCAAAAAACCAAAACCATAAAACAGAAGCAAAATTGTAACAAATTCAATAAAGACTTCAAAAAAAAAATGGCCCACATCAAAAAACAAATCTTAAAAAAAAAAAGAAATAAAAAAATACATTCATTCAAAGTAAATCTGTCTTGGAACTTGACTTCATTCCATTATAATCAATTTACTATTGTGAACAATTTTTAGATTGCCTTTAGGAAAGTTAATCCAAGTGTTCTTCTGTTAAAGTAACTATGTTATTTAGGATGCCTGATACAAAGGAAAAATACCTATAAGATGTTTCTGGGAGAATTTACCTTGCAAGGCAGCATGGTGTGACCTACCAGCAGACTATCTTTTGAAACATAGTTATACAGCTTATTCAACTTGGGTTGTTATACATAGAAATGATTTGATCTGCAAGAGATCAGAGTCCCATGACATCTGACTTCTCTAAGCCCAGAGGACCTGCCAGCCCCTCAGGCCACCCCCAATGGCTCTAAGGGGCTGTCCACTCCCGGGGCAGGTAGGGGGCACCTGATGCCTCTCATGTTTCCTGATTCATCATTAGTGGCCCATTAGGCATCTTGAAGTGACACCAATTTTTATGCCTGTACGTTTCTATAGCAAATTTTTAGCACACCCTTTGTCTTATCTGGGAAAGCCTCTGATTTTCAGTATTTCCAAGTTTCATGTGTTCCTCATTTTCATTCTCTTTTCTTAGTCATCATCTAGCCCCACTGCCACCTACTACTTTAAGTGAAATTACAATTTTCCACAGATCTTCAAGTTGGCGTGCCTTCTTAATCTGCTTTCCATTTTCTTCAGAAAATCTGGCAGGAGGACAGGACACACACACACTCTTCCATCCTTTTAGGGCTCTTTTCCCTGGAGGTGGTTCCTTACCCACATTGGGGACCTGCCCGTGAAAAACAGAATCCCTAGCAACACCCTGGGTTGTTCTTCCTTTAGAGAATTTCTGGCCTGGGAAATTGATAGAGTTTTAATTAGTTCAACAGCATCAGAACTAAAACAGATGAATCGATTTTACTATAGTTCCAACTGAGGCGTATTGGCTGTTTTTGTGAGATGCTCTCTGGAAAGTTTTACAGATTTCCATCAAGCAGACTTACCTGTACAGGAGAATCTAGTCTTCCCATTAGCCAGAAATCGGGTTCTCGGAGCTGAGAGTTTGGTCATGAAACTGAAACAGAGGAGAAATTTGTGTGTGGATAGGTGGATAAGTGCTTATTCTAAGATAAAGTCAGTCTTCTGCTTCAAGTTCTCTCAATTTCCAACAAATATGACATGCTTATTGCAAAACCAGGTTAAATTAACTATAGTATCCCATGCTTGGACTTTTCATGGCATTATAACTCTTCAATATGCATAGAAAAATATATTTGTCAAAGGACTGTGAGCCCCTGTATGAGGCTGGCTTATTTATTCTGTGTCCTTAATGTCAAAGGGAGTGATTAAATTAATGACTCTCTGGGAATAATTTTTATATGCAAACACTTCACAATGAAGGTTAATACAAACTAAATTCTCCTTTGGAATTCCACTGTCTAGCACAGTGCTTAATAATAATATATTTTTAAAAATTATGAAATCATTGAAAAAATAAGGTTCACCCCTCCTCCTGATTAACCTGTGTGGAATGCCTTTGTTCTATGTGAAAGATCCAGGCAATCCCCAATTTACAAACAGCTCCCTTCTAAAAGACCTATCCATGCAAATGGCAGCTTCTTCTCCCACTTCATAGCTGGAGGAACATTTATGGGGACAAACTCCCCACATTTGATCTAATCTTAAATGTTAGATCTATGAGTGCAGAAGTGGAAAGAAAGCATTTTTTCCCCTTTTTTAGGAAGGAGCAATTTCTTAATAACTTATTTTCTCTGAAATACCATTCTTTCTACAACTATATTGATGCCCTTTGTTTCACCCTGATAATTCTTCTGATTAGAGACTCCTTTGGATTATCAAAGTAGCCTCTGTCTAAAATACAAAAGCCTTTGGAAAATTTCAGGAGCCATTGGGCATTCACATTTTTATGTTAATTTTCCCAAACTAAGTGGATTCCTTCTAGCTGAAGAGAATGTTTGAGTTTTGAGGGAGGGAAGAGGTTGGTTTTGGAGAAAGGAATAGGTCTTAGGTCAGATACTTTTGTGCAGGTCAGTAGTTAGTCTGAAGGCACAAGGGTTTTGAGAAGAGAGCTTGAAAACATGGGATTTGGACCTAGGAGACATTTGTTTTAGATGAGCAACTTAAAATATTAGCTTACTTTTGCAAGCATTACTGTTTCTCACTTTAATTACTCATATTTGCACACTTGCAAGGCCATGTGCAGGGATGTTTTAACTTAGTCCATGATGTTTCCATTCCTGTCAGCAATTCAGAAATCCTGTGGCACAAAATCAATTCATCATAAGTAAGAATTGCTTTTCAGTTGAATACTTATTTTTTAAAATTGCAAATGTTTCAACTAAATTAGAAGAAAGCAGATTGAGAATTTAGTCACAGTTATATAATTATAGGTCATATGTCTAATTTGATGTATTTGGAAAAATTTTTCCATGTTAAATTTGCTAGCTCTCCCTGGGTTGGGTTCTGATCAGTGTATGCATTTTGATGTGGGCAGAGAGAGCAGTGTTTAGGAGCATGGAGTCTGGAGCTGAATTGGCTGAGTTCCCATCTTTACTGCTGCTTTGTGACCTTGGGCAAGTTACCTAACCTTCCTGGGTCTCAGTTTTCTTATATGTAAAATGGGAAGAGTAAAATTACCTGCTTCGTGGGGTTATTGTGAGGATTAAGTAATTTAATACATATAAATCTCTTAGAGCAGGGCTTAGCATATAATAAACAGTCAGTAAAGGTTGGGTGTCAGATTTTATTACAGTAATAAAATTGAATTTTTATTCTAATTGGGCTTCTCTTCGAAAATCAGTTAGGGTTTTACTTTATTCTTCCAATTTTATGGAAACAACGGCAAACCCACCCGAGTTTTTGCAAATAAACCAGTAGGACAATAGTCAAAATAACCAGTAAAACCTACCAGAAATAATAGAACCTGTAAAAGAGTTTATTTTCCCTCTTGGGGCTGTTGACCTGTGCCTTAAGAAGTCACATTGGATTTATCTTGTGAGTGATTTTTTTCCCTTGGAAACTTAGTTTTGATTCATTTAAAATATTATTGTTAAGTATATTTTATAATTTTATGCAGCATAAAAACACAAATCCCGTTTCTTCTCATGCCAAAGCTTTATTTCAGCCTCATCATCCTAGAAGTTAAAGCCTCTCAGATCCTTTTGATGTCTTAGATTTTGCTGATAATTAATATTCTGCAAGTAAAGAAGTCATTAACAGGAGATTGGATCTGATTGGAAATAGTCAGCAAATAGTTATTGAACTTTTACTTGGTACCCAGCATTGTCCAAAAAAGGAGAAAATATTGACCATGTTTTCAAGGAGTCTCAATCCAAATGATAAATGAAGACCCATCAAGGGAAAATTTTGAGAAAACTCTTGTTATGAATAAATGATCGGTGATATGGGAGCTGCTGTAGCATATCAGTAGAAAAAGACATCAGGAGAAAATGCAGTAACAAGGAAGGTGCAGTGATTGGAAATTTTGTTATATTAACTCAAATGGAAAAGGAAGAGTCTTCCCAGGAGATAAAAAAAAGATCGAATCTGTTGATTCGCAGTGAGGCCAATCTGAACATGGTTAAAGAAAGATGGCAGGGAGGCCAGAAATTAGTGTGGAACCTCTCAAAATAGGAAGAAAAAAATCTAACACCCTAGAGAACAGGAGTGCTGCTCCCTTAATGTCCGCCTGACACTGGGTGTCTTTGGATTAGAATTACAAATTGTACCTCTTCAGCAAGAAATGACATGTTCCCGTGTTATTTTTCTCCCTGGATTTACAGCTATTCTTTTTCGATCTCTTTTAAAAATGGCATTTCCCTTCTTCTCAGCCTTTCCACAAGCTAAACCTCTTGGGCAATCATAGGTGAAAAACCCATCCTTTCTTCATTGGTTCCTTGATAGAGTTCACACAGTTCTTTCCATTTTTCCTGTTATGTTTCAGGAACAAACCTCCCTCGCCAGTAGCCTGAAGTAGAATTTCAGTTCAGCATATTTGGCTCTGTGCAAGTACCCTTAGCACTGATGTTTAGTTAATGTATAATCACTGTGGTATGTGTGAATGATTTCTTGATGTAGATATGAAGCACTGTTGAATTGAAATCAGTTGTCTGTCTGTAGTAGTTTACCAATACTGATGGCCGACACATGATGTTTTTAGGGGAGATACCCCATGTGGACCTCATGGACTCCATAATACATGGATATGATATTATTATTATTATTATTACTACTACTATTATTATTATTATTTTGGCTACACCCCGCCGCTTGTGGGCTCTTAGTTCCCCGACCAGGGATCGAACCTGCGCCCTCGGCAGTGAAAGCACAGAATCCTAACCACTGGACCACCAGGGAATTCCCTCATATTATTTTTTGAAGTATTTCTTAGAATTAAATTATAAAACACCTTCACATCACAAAAAATGTTGCTTTCATTGCCTTTTCTCATGGGTGGTGACCATCTGACTGGTCAGTACTGACAGTTGGGCCTGGGCTCGTTGCCAGGCTGTATGGAATAATGTTCCTTGAAGTTCTCTGGTTTGTGAGGACAAAGGTCCTTTTTTAGGTGTGAAATGTACTCAGGGACTCTGGGGGTTGTGCAGAGTTCTCTGGCTTGGGCCTCACTTTCATGAAAATATTCAAATCTAGAAGTTTATCATTATCTTAAAATGAGATTATAAATATAGGCAGAGACACACTGACTGGACTGAAAGAAATAACTGTTGTGCAGCTGTAAACTTGAGTGCCACATGGAAGATCACATAGCCTATGGGCTGTTTTTTTTAAAAATACTTTTTTTTAAGGTAGAAATTATTCTTGTTTTTTATTGAAGTATAGCTGATTTATAATTTTGTGTTAATTATTGCTGTACAGCAAACTGGTTCAATGAAACATATATATATACACACACACACACACACACACACACACACACACATATATATACACATTCTTATTCATAGCCTTTTCCATTATGGTTTATCACAGGATATTGAATATAGTTCCCTGTGCTATACAGTAGGACCTTGTCGTTTATCCATTCTATATCTAATAGTTTGCACCTGCTAATTCTAAACTCCCACTCCATCCCTCCCCCACCCCCCTTCCCCTGGGCAACCACAAGTCTGTCCTCTATCTATATGTGTGAGTCTGTTCCTGTTTCATAGATAAGTTCATTGGTGTCATATTTTAGATTCCACCTATAAGCGATATCATATTAAAAAATAATTATCAATTGAATTATTATATCATGGGTCATGGATATCTGTAGTGTAACATCTAGAACAGAATTAAATCTATAGATTTCTGAGTGAAATACTACTGTCATTGAAACCATAGTTGTTCTGACATTGCACAGTTTGTTCAGAATTCTAAAAATGTCTCTTGCTTTAAATACTGATGTTTTACATCAGTGAAAAGTACTTTCCTTGTTATACCTATTGTGCTCACAGAATTAAATCCCTGAAAGTTTTACATAATAAAAAGCCTTTAATTTTTAAGGTAGATATGATATCATTTTTCTAACCCTATTTTGGGATTTCCGTCTTTTGTTTGTTTATTTTTTGTTTGTTTGCTTTTCAATATACAAAAAGCTGCAAATAATGGAATTGGCTTTTGAACCCTGATGGGGTCTGGCTGAATCAGTGTGGTTGGTTGTTTTGGACTGAGAACTTTTTTTCCTCTCTAGGGTGACCCTGGACAGCCTGGGAACCCTGGATACCCTGGACAACCTGGTCAAGATGGTAAGCCTGTGAGTACTGAAAGCTTAGTCATCTCCAGTACTGGGATTATAGGGTCAATGTAACATGGCACTGGGTGAAATTCAACAGGCAGGGAAGACTTTACTCAAGACTATTGTAATAGGGGAGAGAGGCTCAACTCCACGCAGCTGAAACAGGGGGAGGGAGGGCTCCTGAGGGCTGGATGAGCTGGGAGAAAAGTACTGGAGGACTTTGAGGGGAGATTGATCAATGGGATGAGCAAATGGAGTTATTCCTGAGCATGGCAAATGTCTTCCTCAAGGTTAGGCCATCTGTGTTTCCTACTTGGCACCTGTCCAAGTTAGGGTCATCTCCTCTGTTTCCTTAATGGGTGTTGGGGTGCTGTTTCCTTAATGGTTCCATTTAAACGGGATGGCTCTCGGGTCCTGGAGAAAGACCTGAGTTGTAAAACTGGCAAGAAGCTTTTTAAAAGATTTACATCTCAAAGGGTCAAATAAAGAATTTACGGTTGATTTTCAGTTTTCTAAAGTAAATGCTGTAGGAAAAGGGAGATCAGGGGTGTAGACCTGGGAGGAAGGCCACTAAAGTTTAGTCAAGCTGAGGGCCACGTTAAGGCTAGCTTGGTCAATAGAAGTAGTGTTCTAGTCTCCTTTTAGGTATCTTCACAACTGCATAAATCTTTGCTGCATTAAAAAATTACCCAGTGAGTTCTCAATATCAGTGAATATAAGGGCTCAGAAATCTTTTTATTTTTTTCCCTTCGTGTCTTAAAGTTTTCAAGTTAAAAATCTTTCTAAAGGTGATGTTATTTTCTTAGGAATATATGCACTGGAGTATACTTATAATCTGACTTAAACAAATATCCTCTAAGGTTCAAGAGAATTTTAGGGATATTTATGAATTAAGGAAACATAAAGCAAAACCACTTTAAAGCAACTTAGGCAAATTTTTACAGGTAAGTCAGCATGTTTATCACAGTAAATAAACATGAGGTAATAGCTTTTGAATGTTAAATAATTGTCGCCAAAATAAGGTATCTCCTGGGAGACTTTATCACAAGATGTTAGCGCTTTCCATGAAGCATGGGAAGGTCTATACTGTGCGTCAATAATTTTCAAGGCATGAAAGAACCACAGGCCTCATGTTAAACCACCAACACCCCAACTATCAGGAGAGAAGGGAGCTTGTTCAGTCCCTGAGAGAGGTTTGCTGACAAATTTAATACAAAAAGTGCAGCCAACTTTCTAAGTGGCAGTGTGCTGGCGCCTTTCACACCCGTGTTGCATGGGAAAGGGGTTAAATGTACAGGTGAGCCTCTCTGAGAGAGATGTCAAAGAAAGGAGTCTGAAGAGGTGACAAAGTGGTGGCCAGCTTGGAGCTGAAGCGCTGCCAGGAGATGGGGGTGGTGCTGTTTAACCGACTCAGTGGGATTCACTCCAAGTGTGATGGATCCATGAGGGGGCCTGCAGAAAAGAAGCAACGCGGTCTGACTTACTATTTAGAAAGATAAATATGAATATTCTGTGGACAGCAGATTATATGTGTCAACTGAAAAAATGCACAACGTAAAAGTTGAGAATTATGTTTTTTTCGGCGGACTCTCTGAGGACTTCAAGCCTGGAAGGCAGCCTCTCAGAGACCTCTAAGGGACTGCTCGGAAGAGGTGAGGGAGGGGCCAGGATATATAGGGGTCTTTGCAACAAAGACCAGGGAGTCCAAACATCAAAAGATTACTGTTCATTAAAGAAAACCAGACATCTCAAGTTAAGGGATTTAGTGCTTTTCTATGTATGGGAAGATGCAGGAGTCCAGGCTCATTGAAATCATTCCTTTGATATGCACCTCAGCTATCTGGGGCCAGTGTCCTGTGTTTTCTCATCCTGAGACCCCTCAGGGTACATTATTGGAGGTGGCTGCAGTGGCTGAGGGCTTGATGGTGGGCATCCTGTTTCCATCCTGAGTTGCTTCAGGGATTACAGTCTGGGTGGCTTTAATGTGACGGCTTGATGGCTGCAATATCCTTTGTTTACTGATATGGCAGGTGGCATTTTTCATTCACATGGGGCAAAAGTGGGAGCAGGAGACCATGGAGGAGATTATTTCAACATTCTGAGTGAGAAGTAAGGGTGGCCTGGATTAGGGTGATGTGCTGGAGAGGGGAGAAGTGGTCAGAGTCTGGAGTATTTTTTAATGTGAAGCTGAGAAGAATCACTGTCAAGTTAGATGTGAGGCATGAGAGAAAGTGCCAAGGAAGCCTCAGAGGATCTTAGCTTGGGCAGCCGGGTGAATTGTGGTGCCATTTCCTTAGCTGGGCAACACTGGCAGAGATGTAAGTTTTGGGGGGAGACATCAAGAATGCATTTGTGGACCTGCTGAAGGTGTCTCCTAGGATATTCGAAACAGGAAACTTGAGTCAGGAATGTGTTGGAGAATGAAAACGCACGGTTAGGACTCTGTAGCATGTGGATGTATCTAAGCCTGCCAGAGCCAATGAGATCATTCAAGGAGTAAGTACAGATAATGGGAGAAGAGAAGGGGGCAGGGAGTTGAGCTTAGGGCTCTGTTACAGAGAAAATTAGGAGGAGGATCCAGCTGAGGAAATTGGGAAAGAATAGTCAGTGAAGTAGGAGGACCACAGGGAGGGTGTGGAATCCCAGAAGCCAAGTGCAGAACGCATCTGAAGAAGGGAGCCATTCATTGTATCACTGCTGCCGTGAGGTTGATAAAAATGAGCTCTGTGCCTAGACCATTGGATTTGCTTGATAGATGTCATTAGGGACCTTGATAAATGGGGTTTCAGGGAAAAGCAGGATTAAACAATGGGTTCAAGAGAGATAGTGGGAGACAAAATGGTAACAGTGAACATAGATACTTCTGAGGGGTGTAATGGGGAACAGAGAACTGAAGCAGTAGCATGGGGAGGATGTGGGATAAAGGGGTTTTTGAAACAATAGGAGATGTTAGAACATGTTTTTATGATGATGAAAATGAGGCAGAAGGGGAAAATTGGGTGATTTGGGAGATAAGGGATATTTACAGGAAGAAAATCCTTGGGTAGGTAAGAGGGCATTGGTTCCAGTCGCAAGAGGAAAAGTGTGGCCTGGATAAGAGTCTAGGCAGTTAAAGCTTCAAATGGGGGTTAGAGGGCCAAGCCAAAAAGTACAGAAATTTCTAGGTGCAAGGATCAGAAGTTTATCATCAGACTGCTTCTATTTGAGTTGAATGAAATGAATAGATTCCAAACCTATCACCCCCCCCTTTGCCTTTATCCTCAACTCCCATTATGTGCCAACACTTGTCGTTTCTCTTATAACCCATCCCTTTCTTGCGATAACTGCAGGTGTCATGTGACCTTGGTGAATTCCCTCACTGCAACCCCTTCATCCCGCTGAAGATACTGCCCGAGGGCCTGGGGGAGTTCTACCCTGATCATACTGAGGGGGATGGGTTTTATGAAGATGAGCCCTCTGCCTGGAGACCCCTTCCATGGGACATGCTGTCTCTGTTGCTGGCAGCTGCAGTGCTGTCTCAACTCCAAAGCAGAGACACTTCACATGTCGACTTGTCACCTGCTGGCCTCTTGTGATGACACGGAGCTCCCCTGACAGCACTGCCAAATTATTTAGGCTTTTGTCTTTCTAGTGGTGCAAAGTCCTAGGCAATATTGAGAGGTGAGTGCCTTCCACAGGCTATCAGCTCTAGCTTGCCCTTTTTGCCACTAATGAAGTACTGGAAATTAGTTATAATTAGCTTGATACAATAATCATGGATATTATACTTTGTGGCTCTCGTTTAAGCTATAGTAGGCTTATTGTCTCATCTCATTCAGTACATGCATATTTGTGTTTTTTTGTGTGTGTATGTATAGATATAGCTTTGTAGTATCTGACATTAGATGTTAGATGCTATTAGGTAATATCTGATGTTAGAGAAAGAAGAAACCTACTGTAGTAGACAGAATAATGTTCACATCCTAACTCCAAGCCCTGTGAATATGTATGGTACCTTACATGGCAAAAGGGACTTTGAGATGAAGACATTTTCTTGGTTAATCTGAGTGGCCCAGTGTCATCACAAGGGTTCTTATAAGAGGGAGGCATGAGTATCAGTCAGAGAAGGAGATGTGGTGGGTGATTGAAGCAGAGATCAGAGGGAAGCAGCTGTGAGCCAAGGAATACAGGCAGCTTCTAGAAGCTGGGAAAGGGAAGGGACAGATTCTCCCCTGGAGCCTCTGGAAGGAATTCAACCTCCCAGTGACACCAAGAATTTAGCTCCCTAAGACACATTATGAACTTCTGACCTCCGGAAACATAAGTATGTGCTGTGTTAAGCCACTCTGTTTGGGGTAATTTGTTACATCAGCAGTGGGAAACTGATACACTACCCCAATCCTGTTTACCTAGAGGTATGACTTTTCTCTTAAATATCTCCCTTTTCCCCTGTCTTTTTCCCTCTGCAGGAGATAAGAGGTTAGGTGACCAGGCAGGAAGAGAAAGTGAGCCTGGGAGCCAGAACAGCTGAGGGTCATTAGTGTGTGTCCAGGGCCAGCGCAGCAGGAGTGGGGCAGTGTGGGTGGGGCCTCTGGCTGGTGATTGAAGCCATCTGGCCAAGGAAACTTGGATGGAACAATTCTAAGGGAATTCTGCTTTGTTTGGATTTGGCTCTGTGCAACCCCCCTCAATCAGTAATTTGAATCTTTTTCACATAACCAGGCCAAGTCAACTGAAGCTTTAAATAGGAAATTATTCCACTCTGGAGAAATACTAATTTTCATAAGGAAAATGCCTTCAACCAAAATTAAAGAACTATTTTCAAATCCTTCCACTGCTTTCTAATTTCTCTATCAGTTAAATAACTTCTCTCAGCACAGTGTCTGAGCATATTACTATTTTACTATTTTATCATTATCAAAAAAGAGGCAGAGGAAATATTTATATATCCTGTTAGGTACTTCAGAGTAGTACAGCTATTAGAGGCACTGCACTGCTATGACACTGATTTTTTTTTTAAAGAAGGCCATTTATGGAAACATAATAGGACTATTTTATGATTTTGTAGAAGTGTGTATTTTTATGGTGCTCATTTCCATCTCTTTTCTGTCGTCATTAATTATTCTTCATGAAGGAAAGTACTTCCCTGAACCCAAAGCCCCAGCTAGTTGTTGGAGAGATCTGGGGCTATTTTGCCTTCTTCTTTGCTTTTGAAAGTTGGTTTGCTTTTATGGGCCTCAGTTTTTTCATCTGGAAAATAAGAAAGTTCTCTCCAATGCTGATTTTCTAAGATTTCATTAAAGTCATATTTGCTCAGAGAGAAAGGTGGGCTAGACCAAGCTTCAGCATTTTGGAGGTGATTTTCCATATTGGCCTTAAGAACTGACTCGGGAAGCCTGACCATGCACTACTTCCAATAGACAAGAGTGCACTGGTCAACAGGTCAACCTCAGTGATGCAGTGCCCCCCTCCATCCCCACACCCATCAGCGTGCCCCTGGATGGTCCAGAGGTGCCAGAAGGGGCCCGCTTTCTCTGGGGGATTAAACCTTGTAGAAGTGGTAGTCAGCACAGGTGGGGAATTTCAAAGTTACAGGGCCTTCTCAAACCACACATAGAGGGGTGGGGCAGGTACTCGAGGTGAAGGTGTAAGGTAGGTGGGAGGAAGGAGGGGCCTCCTAGAGCTTTCAGGCCCTTGTGACTACTTGACTTTGGTTTCAGTTGGAGTGAACTCAGGAGCCATGGGAGGGTCTTGAATAAAGCTGTGATGTGACATAATTTATTTGTAAAAGAAATGACTCTGACTTCTGAGTTGAAAATAGATGTTAGAGCAATGAGGGCAAAAACAGGGAGATGAGGAGAGGAGGCTCTTGAAATAATCCAGGAATGAGATGAGGGCGACCGGCGTCAGGATGGTAGGAGTGAGGGGAAGGGAATTGCCTACACTCTGGGGTTATTTTGAAGTTAGAGCCCCCAGGATTTACTGATGTATCAGATGTGAGTTTGCAAGAGAGCAGTCAAGGGTGACTCCAATGACATGTGGTAGAGAAAATTGGGGAAGGGAAGTCAGGAGTTTGCCTTTGGATAGATCAGATTTTTATGTTAGACGTTCAAGTAGAAATTGTAGGTGGGTGATTGAGGATAGAAGTCTGGCATTCAGAGGGAGTTCTCTTTGTGAACTGTCCTTTCTTGTATTTTGCATCTCAATTAATGCACTTCTTATACATTAAGATAATGAATCCTTTGCTATAGATGTTGTCAATAGTTCTTCTCTTTATTTGGTTTACAAATTTGGTTTTAATTTTTAGAAAAGTAAAATTTCCCTGCAATTGAATATTTTCTCTTGCTGTTTCTTCCAGTGTTCTTTTTTTGAGCATTCCATACTCTATGTTCATTGATTTAATATGATTTTCAAGAATTTTTGATTGTTGAGTTCATTTTGGGAATTTATTTTGGCATTTGGGGTGACATGACGATCCAAAAAACTCTGGTCAACTTGGAGAATGGCCATTCTAACAAACTGAAATTCAACCAGAATATTTGCCTGTGAGACGGTATTTAAATTTAACCTTGTCGAAAGAGGAATTAACATATGTAATGTGTGGCCTCAAAGGCTAATGCAGTTTTTGGTCTTGTTAGTAATATGTGATGTATGTATTATGGAAGACTACAGTCCTGCTTTTGGAGTGTTGGATTTGGTTTGGAATACTACACTTTAGGAGTACGTAGGATCTGGAATTCAGAAGAAGAAGAGAGTAAACTCAGAAGACAGCTGGCGGGGGGTGGGGGAGGCAGTTACTGAGCTTCACGTGTTATCCCAGCAAAGATGCTCTTCTCACATTCTAAAATCCTCCAGAATGGTGGTAGAGAGAAGGAGGAAAGGGAGGAGAACTAGGCTTGCAGAGTAAGTTTGATGGGGGGTGGATAATTAGTAATAGAACAATAGACCCAGCAGACAAGATTTTTATGCTTTCCTCTTTTCAGACTCTGAACTGAATATGGTACCAACTGTGGACTCAATCTTTTAAGAGCTGTGGGGGTTTGGGGTCCAAGTGCCATGAAGATGAAGGACCTGGAAAATGGGATACATTAGGATACAGGCCAAAGAATGGCTATGATGAGGAAGTGGCCTCATTAGGAAGTATATGAAACATCCTTCTAGAGAGAACAGTTTCCACCTGAACTCACTTCCCTTCGGTCTTGGTTCCTTACCAAAAATGCTATGGTCTCCCTGCCTCCTGCTGCCATTAAACAAGCCCCCCCCCTCCACGCCACACACACACCTTATGAACGTCTTACTGATAGATTAAAATGTGGACCATTTGTGTCAAATGAAGTATCCACTCCTTGGGCAGTTTATCTGCCTTTTCTCTAATAAAACGTTATTTAAAACTCATCTCTTCTATAAAGTTTTCCTAGACAAAGCTTAGTGGATTAGCTACTTCATTTTTCTTCAACACACCCCTTATGTAAATCTCATATATGGATCTTTCCGTGTTTATGTCATGCGTCTCTTAAATAGATTACATTATATTTTATATAGATAGTATATACAATAATAATAATCTGTGCATAATCATTACATGTATATGAATGCTATCTGTATATTTAATTAAATTATTCAAGGAATTGTTTGGTGGCACATCTAGCACTTGTGATTTTAAAGGTCAATTCATGCCGATATTGTGTCTTCTTTTGATTGTAATCTATATGAATGCAGGGCTGTTTCTACTATTATTTTTAGAGCCCTAGGTACTGGTGACTGATTGGACTCAATATTTATATATTTGCTTATTTATTTATTCTTTCATTCATCCACTCACATACTAGATATTTGTTGGGTGTTCTTCTAGGCTAAGGGAGTATAGCAGTGAAGAAAACAGAAAAAAAAATCCTGCTGTTTTGAATATCACATTCCACTGGGGACAGAGAGGTAATAAATTCATAATTATAAAATAATAAATATGTAAATAATATCAGATGGTGGGAAGTACTATGAAAAAAGATAGGACAGCAAGAGAGGGAATGAGGTTTAGCTATTGGTCATTGTCCTTTGAACATAAAGCATAACTATAGAGATTTAGGGTGGGAAATAAGAATTACTAAGAAGGTATCAGTTACCTTAACAAGCTGTGCATTCTCCTTTTGAAATAAGCTTAGTATAACTTTAAGTGTAACCTCTCAGGGAATGAGGCAGTTTAGCTAAGTTCAATTGCATCTGTGAATATGAGAACAGAACCCTATCTGCAGAGATTATTTGTCAAAGGCAGGCAGTGTTTTCCTTTCATGTGCAAAGCTCAAGTCTGATTGTGTGAGCCCCTGATTGAGTGGCTTGGATAGAGATCAAAGTCCTTCATCAGACCCACAATGCTGTGTGCATAGCCTCCATCCTTCCATTTTGGTCCTGTTTTGCAGGCTACTTCCTCATGCTCTCTATTCTTTCTTCTCCGTGGATGTGTCTCATCCCGTCACACTGCAGGACACGTTGAAGGGCTCCCTCTGCTGCACTGTGCTTCCTTGACTGTTCCTTTGAGCCTGTGTCTTCCGGAAGCTTCCCCTGACTGCTACCCTTTGACCCTTATGGCATCACGGTTCTTTCTTAGATCTCAGAGCAGGTGAAATTTTACAGGTATTCATGTGATCTGTTACTCAAGTAATTTGAGCAATCAGTTAAAGCCTATAAACTCCTTGACTCATAGTTGTGTTAGAAACTCAAACTAGTTTCTATAGTAGATACACCTGGAGAGACAGATTTATGAATATTCTTAGAATTTAATTGTGTAGAGTTATAAACTCTGCCAATGCCTAGAGGAATCCACAGTGTACATTAAAAGTATACACTTAATTTTGGTTACCTAATTACCCTGGCTGGGTACATAAGAGACTCTGTTGGAACTCTGGGAAACATCGAAGAAAATTATGTAATAGTATAAAATTTAAATCACCTTCTTATATTTTAAAAAGGAGAGTGACATCCAAAGAGATATCTCTAGATTTCATTCTCGTTTTTAAGTTTAGAATAGTTAAAGGAAACCAGTGACTCTATCCTCACTACTGAAACAAATCTGTACATTTAGATTGGCAGAATATTTTATGGTATGGTTAGAACTGGGCTCAGAAGAGATTGTGACCCTTGCACATTTGATGATTTTATTTTCTTAATTTCCTTTTCAAAGCTATACATCTTTCCTGGAGCATCGGAACTCTGAATCATGGAAGAAAGTAAATTGATTCTGTATTCTTCAACCCTACAATTTGGCAGCGAGAATATTTTTTTCCTAAAAATGACTCATTTACAAAGAGACTTTGTGTGAACATGGAAAAGACTTACATACTCTCAGAAATCTTGCAGTTGGGGGTAGGGTGGGTATTTGGGCGTGCTAATAATTGCGAAATGGCAAAATTAATGTTGAACAGTATTAGTTGGTCAATGATCATGTGAAAGTTACAGTTCTACAAGAAAAGACAGACACTTGTATGTTCAGAAAAAGAAAAACTCAGTAAACTATATAGAAAGCTTATCAGTTTTCCTGTTTCAAGGCAGTTTTCTTGTTTTAATATACCCTGCTATGAGTCAACCAATGTTTTACTTTTTGCTCCTCTCGGAAAGTGTTCTGTGTTGTAATATTCCTCCCCATTAACCTTTATTTTCCTGATTTTTAGTCCAAAATTTGTTTTTCTGAATTTCATCCAATTTCTTCTGGTGATTTGCCCTGGGATCTCCCAGCTTGAATGTGGTTTTGGTTTTTCTTTATTTGGTTGCTAATCACTCTCCCTCTAGCTTCTAAAATAATCATTGAATATCTTGATACAATTAAGTTTTCAAGAATGCATCTCATTGTACGTTAAGAAAACAACAACAAGCTGTTTCTTATAGTGTGGGAAGCATTGATTATTCCTGTATTGCAGTTCTTCTAAAGACAAAGCAAACAGGGCCATTAAAAAATACACAGAGACCTTGTTCACACGTTCAGCATTAGATCTGTATGCGTGCTGAAGAAAGGTTGTCATGGTGTGATGCCCAGCCATGCCATTCTTCATGCTCTAATGGTGGCCATCAAGACTACAAAATAACATTCTGCAGAAGTGTTCTCATGGCTTTGCACAATAGTCACTGAGTCTGAAGACGAGAAAGAAGTTCACCTTTACTGAGTTCCTTACACCTGCCAGACTTTTTCACCTGTGAGTCCATTTGTTTCTTTTCAGAAGCAAAGTGGGTATTATTATTCTAGTTTATGGTGAGAAACTGAGGCGTAGCTAGGCAAAATGACTTAGCCCAAGTCCCACAGAAAGTCAAGGGAGGAGGAAAAATTCAGCCCCAGGTCTTTTCCAATTTCAAAATTCATTGCCTTTCCACTTCACTGTGTTGCCTCCCAGGATTTGGGGATGTGATGAGTCTGCCTGAGGTCACATTATAAGTCAGAGGTGAGCTGGGAACATTGTTTGGGGCATCTCCACATTGCTTTAATCCATTAAAATATGATGTTTCCTCTCTAACAAATGTAACACGTTCACTTATTTCTTCTTCGAAGGGGAGAGATGGCATGGCAGCTTTTGATCTTCTACAAAAGATTAACTTTCTGAAAAAAAAGTAATACAGCAGATATGACATTTAGCTTAACTTCTGAAAAAATGTGAAAGCAAATAATTCATTAAATGTGAACTTTGCTGATGACCAACCATTTTGATACATGGTAACTTTCTTTTGAGGAATTTTATGAACATTCCTTTCCTCTGGGTCTTCAGAATTCTAACCAATATAAAACTAGTCTGGCAAATGGACTCCCTTGAATCCGATGAATTGTTCTAGAATCCTAAGATTGGATGTGCCATGATGCATTTTCTGATAAGAGGGTATTTCCACCTGCTCTGTCAACTTACTAGTTATGCAACTTTTGTCAAGTTCTCAGTTTCCTCATCTGCAAATGGGGGTAATGTAGAACCTACATTAAAGGGTGGCTATGAGGATTAAGTGAATTAACATATATGAAATACATAGTCTGGAACATGATAAATACTATATAAATCATTGTTACTATTATTTATTCCAGTTACAATAGCATGTTGCAAGTCATGTCAGACTATCCAGAGGGTGCACATGGGTTTTGAAGGATCTAAAGAACATCCTAGGAGGTGGCATTTATAAGTAATCTGGTTCTGTGTAGGCATCTGCTAGCAGTGACAGCTGAAATACAATTCTAGGCCCATCTGATTCCAGAGTGAAGGAGAGTCAGTGATAACTAGACTGGCAGAGATACCAGGCTGAACAAACTGTGTAGCTTGACTTTCTTCTTTCTCCTCACTGATCTTGAGAACATGAGCCACGCAGTATTACTAACAGTTTCAATTTGTCACCGAAAGCAGCTCAAGCAAACATGGTTCCTTGGGGAAAGAGAGTTTTTTCACACTTGCGTGCAGCATGGATTACTTGGAAGTGAATTCTTCCAACGTTTGATTAACAAAATATGTAGCAGATGCTCTGTTCAATGCTAGAGATATAGAAATAAATGATACCTGGTCCCTAATCTCAAGGGAGCATAATCCAGTGACACAGAGACAGTGCCAGCCCAGAGAGCAGATGATGAGTTTGAAAATTGCAGGTTGTTTTGTATGGAGTACGAAGAGGTTGGTTATGAGACTCGTTCACAGTGAAGTAAAATGTTTAAGGATGGGGCCAATGGACTCAAGAAATATTTGAGTTTGAGGAATACAGGAGAAAACATAATTCTGTGAACAACTGAATGGGGAAAAGCTGATGGTTGGTTATGGAAATTATATAGTCATCCTCATTCTGGGAGTAGCTGAGAGCATTTTACAAAATGAGAACTGCAAGTGCATATAAAAGGAGAAAAGCAATAATCTAAGACTGATCTTTCTAGGACAACCATTAGTATTGCTATTATTGTTAGTACAGCTAGCAAAGAATAGTAAGAGGAATACTTGAAAATGGGACTGGAAAAGCAGGGAATTCTGATGTTTCTGAAATTACAGCTATAAATGTACTGACAAGTGAGTGGGTGAATACAAAGATCCATGCAGACACCCATGAAGAGCCACATGGAAATGAAGGTTTTAGATTCAAGAATGAAGATGTTATTGGAAACATTAATGAGATTTGTATAAATAACTCTTGACAACAGAATACTGTACCCAAACATTAAGATCCGAGGAAGATGGGATGTGAATAAAAGAGGTAAATGTTTGCAGGTGCCAAGTGGTCCAAGTCAACCCGACATTGACCCTGGTAAACCTAGATAAATGTTGAGGGACTGCAAGTGTGTTTTGGAGTTTAGTTGCCGTGTGCTGAGTGAAGAGTGAATACTTTGCCTCTGTCTGAAAAAGTTGTGCTGTTTTACCAAAGCTCCAGATTCTGGAGGGATGTGTAGGAAGAAGTGGAGATGAAAGTGACCTCAGCAGATGGCTCAGCCTTGGAAGGTGTGGGGACATGTCACAGCCATGTTTGGGGGGTAAACTTTCTAAAATGGGCAAACCAAAGGCTGTTATAGACTTACCTTGAAGAGTAATATTCATCCAGGTGTAGTTTATTCCAGAGGTTAACTCGGATGGCCATAATCAGGTAGTTTAAAAATGTATTACATTTGTTTAATCCTCCAATCCTAGATGTTTTTCTTTTGAATACATTGAATATGTTTCTAATGTGCAGAACATTTCTCCAGGAACTGTGAACATTGGCTCTCTATTTCCCTCCCAGAGCCTTCCTTTTAATCAGAGCATTTCTGGATAAAATTTATTGAGCTAGAGATATTTCAGACCTTTTTTCCTAAAGACTGAAGGATGTGAATTCCTTATTAAGCATTTTGCCACTTTGTTATTTTGGTTTATTAAACAGTCACGAAGTGAAGTCGTAAGGTGTGAGAAATGTGAGAAGGAATGAATTCTGAAATGGAGGGCTGCTCTGTGTAAATATGATGAAATATTAATTACTTCTTGTTTCCTCTTCTTCAGGGATATCAGGGAATGGCAGGATCACCAGGTGTTCCAGGATCCCCAGGAGTACAAGTATGTGATCTGTATATACATATTTTAGAAATAACATTTCTAGTGAACCAAAACACATAACTAATAATTTTATTTTGTGGTTAATTTAGGGAACACGAGGACTACCAGGTTATAAAGGAGAATTGGGGAGAGATGGAGAAAAGGTAAATACATACAAGCAAAGGTGTGTTCAGTTGTTTTAGTCACTCAAAGACAAAGGATGCAATCTGTGATGACTCCCATTCAATAGTGTTCGTCTTGGTGAATTCCAAGATGTCAGCTCAGAAATGTGTCAGTGGCCGTTGGCTGATCAAGCTCACAGAAGGCTTTTATCACTAGATCAAAGTGGTTATCACTAGATGACCACTGTCAGATGGCACAGGTATTGGCATTGCCCTGGTACCATGTTCCTTCTCTGTGATTAAGTTCTGTAGGGAGCTACCTTCTTAGAGGGAAGAGCATTATGTGAATGGAGTGTGTTCCTGTGTTAGCCACAGACAGCCATATGTCCATCTCCACAACAGAAATCTATCTTAGCCATACTGGACTTCTTTCTCTTGTAAGGATTCAGTGGGTACAGACAATATTTGTCTGATTTCCTTTTTTACAGCTCTGAGATTTGCCATGTTCTTTAAATATGTTCAATATATTAGTACCTCCCCAGGGATCTAGTCCTGCATCCAGGTAGCTGGTCCACATCCAAGATGCCCATTGGAATTTGCTCGAATCCCCATGATGATTTGTTAGCTTAATTCCTAAAGCACAGTCTTATTTCTACGTTCCTTGAAGGCCTTCTGTTTGCTCTTGATAAAAGCCTGTACTAATTTTCTAGCTCCAATCCTTGCAAAATGATTGCCTTTTAAAAATAGTGTGCACAGCATTCACACCTTAGAAACACTGATCTGGACTCCGTCTATTTTATGTTTTTATGGTTGCTTATGCTGGTTATAGAAAATTGTAGCTGCTCAAGTACCATCTCTGGATGGACCCCTGGCAGATCTCGTCATGGGTCTGCTGCTTTCAAACTGTTTGATCTTGGCACATGACTTGATGTCTTTGATTTTCTACATTGACTCAGTGGGGATTTCTTTATAGCTTTGTTATAAGAATTAAATGCGATAATATATGAAAAATACTTAGTGTGGTCCCTGGTACAGGGTTTTCCTTAAATAAATGCCTGTTGTTTTGTTGTTCTGTTTTGCTTATCAAGGAGCGAGGCTGTGGTTGGGATGTCACATGGGGTGTACTGGCATGTGTCATGGGCAAGAAATGTTAGAGCAAACAGAAGGGTTAGTGTCTGGAAAAGAAACAGAGAAGATGGAATAGGTCAGGACAGCTCTATAATGTGGGGAGAGCCAGGGAAGGCAGAGCAACAGCAATAATTGATAGAACTCTGGAAGAAGTGGTACAAAATCCTCTTGTCTCCTCAGTGGCCCTGGGCCTCTATGAATCTTTTTAGCCACTGGCAATCTCTGCCTATTTAAAATGATGGAGGTGCATCTTAAGAGGTGCTGGAGAGCAGGCCAGGCCCACAGGAATGGAGATGTCTTATATTTGTATGCTCTGGGGTATCATGAGAGACCTCCAACCTCCTCTAGGAGAATGGGGGATTCCACTAGGAAGGTGTGGATACCTGTTCCTAGGAGACCACATGCCAGGCACCTCACCCACATTCTAGTCTACAAGATTGTTGCTGTTTCTTTAACATTCTCACAAGTAGCCTGATTTGGGGATGTGGGGACTATATAAAAGTATGCATGTATGAATAAGTGTATTTAGGAATGGATGGATGAATACATTTATTTGTTTTTGTGTTGACTTGGGTTTTAGAGACCCAAAATAAAAAGGAGCCTTTTTATTTGTTTATCTTAAAAGAATTGGAGTAAAATACCTTATTTAAAAGTAAAGAACAATAATCTATGAAATAGAAGCAGACTCATAGACATAGAGAACAGACTTGTGGTTGCCAAGGGAGAGAGGGATGGATTGGGAGTTTGGGATTAGCAGATGCAAACTATTACATACAGGATGGATAAACAACAAGGTCCTACTGTATAGCACAGGGAACTATATTCAATATCCTGTGATAAACCAAACTGAAAAGAATATGAAAAAGAATTATATATATATATATATATATATATATATAAAATCACTTTGACATACACGAGAAACTAACACAACAATGTAAATCAACTATACTTCAATTAAACAAAAATTTTTAAAAAAGAACAATACTTCTATTAGTCACATCTTAAGGTAACTGCTCTATTGTTTTGGGTCATTGCACTGTGTTTAAAATAGAAATGGGTGACTTTTACAAAGCCACACATTCTATTGAAGAAGATAAGATGAATAAGATGTATGTTTATGTAAAGTTCTTTGTTTTCAGTCCAGTAGTTATTTCATTCAGTGTTATTTTCTGAAGTTCATTGTTTGGGTGTCAGCTCTGATTGACACGGTCATTATGGGCCTAAAATCACCACGTGCTGCCTCTAAATTCCCTCCTTACGTTCCTTCTGGCTGCAGGGATTTCTTTATTTAGAGCTACAATAATTTAGTGAGTTAGTTAAAGGTGTTTCCTTGGGTGTTCCTCTAGAATACAATTTGTTAACTTTCAGAAATGGGAAGGTTGAAAACATACCCTGGAGATGGCCTTGACTTGTGATCGCTCAGGGCATTTTTTCCAGGCATCACCCATGACCTTTAGGGGATTGTTCCATACGGTAATGTTCTCTGTTAGGATATTTTCCGAGAATAATTTCCATTTTGTGGATTTCCACTGAAACTCCCATAGGAGTTTCCACTTAAGATAATTAAAATTATATGCACTTTCTTGCTAACTGTAACCTTTGTTCCTCACATATCAGAAAATAGGATGTGTATAGATTTTGCATGGGTTTTTTCCCCCTGAATTTACAAAATTGAAAGGACCCTTTATCCACCAAATTGTCCTCAATTGGTAACTCATTTTATAACATGCTTTAAAGATATTTCTTGGACTCTAAGAAATACTTTAAGTACTTCAAAGAACTTCCTCAGATTTAAGGAAACCTAATATATTTAAATCGTGTAGAGAAATATATTCTGTTAAAACTTACATTAAGCTGGGTTGGTTTTTATGGGTTTTCTAATTGAGTATTTCTAATTGGTTATATGGGTTTTGTAATTGAGTATGAAACTTTCTATGGCAATGCAATTCTGGAGACACAGGAAGTATTAATAATTTTTTTAATCTAGTCAGATTTGTACCAACTCATCACTTGGTTTCTCTGGGTTTAAGAAATAAAATATATTAATTCTATCTAAGGTATCCTTATGGAACCAATTATACATTTTGTTTAGTTTCTTCATTAGAGTGTTAAACATTTGAATTGTCCTTTCAAGATCTCACTGTCCTGTTGCTCTCAGCATCCAGAACAGAGTATCATGTAATGAGCGAGCCTTTCTTACATGAATAAACCCCATTATCTGCACTTTGAAAGGCAAAAGCTGAAGTGATGTTATAGCTATATCTATTACATCGTTGGTCATAATCAAGGAACTCCAATATATATGTTGAGAGAACAGTAATAAAAGACCAAGCTGAAAAGGGTTATTAGGGAATAATATGTAAAAAATTTTAACATGCTAGTGGCTTTATTTCTTGCAGAGTTCCTGAAGACAAAAAAAAAGTTAAAAAAATTAAAACAAAGCCAGTAATGACATAAGAGGGAGAAATAGAACTAACTTAGGAAAGTGGCCATCTTTCTCTTATTTCTCGAATAGGGAGAGTAATCTACCCGTGTAGCTTTCTGATAGCACGATGACCCAAACACAGGTGTGTGTGTTTTGCAGGATGGGGAGGCTTAATGCAGTGACAGGTTACAGGCTGTGCCCTGATTTCAGACTGCTTAACCTTCCTAGTCATACTTCTTAATCTCTTTAAACCTGGTTTCCCAAATCTAGAAAGTGGGGCTATAAGTATTTCTTCATAGCCTTGCTGTAAAGACTAAATAAAATCATGCATGTACCTGGCCAAAATTAAACACTGAGTTAGTGATGATGATGATGATGATGATGGAGATTTGTAAGTGTTTCCGAAAACATCTTTAGTTTAGCCCTTATTGTTTCTCGCAGTGTTGAAGTGCCCCTTATGAAGCAATCAGACAGGAATTCCCTAAACCTCTTCCCACCCCACTTACCCTCTTTGCTGTGTGTGTACCTATATTCTACCCTCTCTTCTGTTAATATGGATGAACTGTCCATGTATAATGTCCAGCCCTCCTCTGTGCTCTGGGTCTCATCCTTCTCCATTACTTTGTGTTATTCATTAGCCCCTCTCTTCTGTGTCACTAGTTTTTTCTTTCTTTTTTTAAAAAAATATTTTATTCCTGTTCTAAAGACGCAGACGTAGAGAATGGACTTGAGGACACGGGGAGGGGGAAGGGTAAGCTGGGATGAAGTGAGAGAGTGGCATGGACATATATACACTACCAAATGTAAAATAGATAGCTAGTGGGAAGCAGGCACATAGCACAGGGAGATCAGCTCGGTGCTTTGTGACCACCTAGAAGGGTGGTGTAGGAAGGATGGAGGGAGATGCAAGAGGGAGGAGATATGGGGATATATGCATATGTATAGCTGATTCACTTTGTTATACAGCAGAAACTAACACACCATTGTAAAGCAATTATACTCCAATAAAGATGTTAAAAAATTTATTTTATTGAAATACTGTTGATTTACAATGTTGTGTTAATTTTTGCTGTACAGCAAAGTGACTCAGTTATACACACACACACACACACACACACATATATATATACACATACAGTCTTTCTCATATTCTTTTCCATTATGATTTATCACAAGGTATTCAATAAAGTTCCCTATGCTCTACAGTAGGACCTTGTTGTTTATCCATTCTCTGCATAATAGTTTGCATCTGCTAATCCCAAGCTCCCAACCCCTTCCTGCCCCACCCCCCTTGGCAACCACAAGTCTGCTCTCTATGTCTGTGAGTCTGTTTCTGTTTCATAGATAAGCTCATTTGTGTCATATTTTAGATTCCACATATAAGTGATATCATATGATATCTGTCTTTCTCTTTCTTACTTCACTTAGTATGATCATCTCTAGTGTTGCTGCAAATGGCATTAGTTCATTCTTTTTTATGGCTAAGTAGTATTCCATTGTATATGTACCACATCTTCCTCTCCTCCCTTGAGTTTTTTATTGTAATATTATTAAATATAAGTGTATATGAGTTTAAATGTATGTTTCAAATATATATACATATTTGTGATGAGCATAGCAATAATTGATATATTGGTATAATTAATGGTATAATTCACATAATAAATAATAAAATATTATTAAATACATATCTACACGCTCTTTTTTTTCTAATATTTTGTTTCATCTGAATCTGGAGAAATTGTGAAATTGTTACAAGCAGGGATTTTTCAGAAAACTTTCCCTCCTTCTTATGGAAGGAGTGGTACCACATTTTCCTTCTTTCCTACCTCCTATCCTCAGAGGCTTTTCTTCCAAAGCAGGAGGGCCTCCAAAAATGTTCTCTAAAGTCAGGCTTGGTTGAGCATCCCTCCGTCTGTCCATGTGGTGCTGACCTGTGTGTGCTCAGGTTTTCACTACTTCTGTGGATGTTTTTGCAAAGTTTTGATTGTTTCCTGATCTTTCAGCCTCTTTTCTTTTAGGGCCCTATAATGGATTCAGCATCTCAGTTTATGGTGATGAACCATTCATTCTATGTCCTGCCTCATTTCTTGGCTGCTCTGCTGCTTTCTGTCCTGTTTCCTTTTTCTCTACTGGCATCATTGGGAAACTTACAACTTTTACTGAATTTTTACAGGATGCTTCATCTTGGTTCTAAACTCTTATTTTTTGTCTTCATTTTGGGTGTGCTCTGTTTTACGGTCATTGATAAACTGTGGCAGGGACTGTATATTAGGAGCTTAGGAATCTACTTTTTTCCTAGACCTGAGTAGTCCAATGGTGATGCCCAAACCCAAGGGGAAGGCCCATCACACGTTAGAGAGGGAACATTTTAGTAGATTTAAACACTTCCCAGGAAATCATTATTTGTCCTGGCCCTGTGTGACACTTAGTGGTTTTTAACTGAGAAGAGAAGGAACAGGAATATGTGTAAGGCTTTTGACATGTTGGGTGCTGAAGGTGTTTCCTGTTGTGTGTACGTTTTTCTGTTTTATATTTAGACATGTCTTGTGTGGATATTATCCACAAGCATTGCCTATCACATGCCGTCCTCGCAAAAAGTCCTATGACGTTAGTAGAGTAAGCCATGCTCTGCCCGTTTTACATTAATTGTAAAGTAAATGAACCCTATTGTACAGTTCCGAAACTGAGAAATGAGGAACTTCAATCATCTGCCTGAAGTTACTCAAGGATCAGGGGTTGAAATAAAATGTCTGGATCTCAGTCTGGCTTTCTTTTCTTTTCTTTTCACCATATTTTTCTGCTTTGGCCAGAATTGTTTTTAACAGTGTGATTTCTTCCTCTTTTGCTGTATGCCTGCACCATGAGAAGGCCCAATGCCTGTGAGCAGCTGAGGAGGGGGAGGAGGAGGAGTGGGAGGGGAGGAGGAGGGAAGAAGGAGAGGAGGGGGGGAAGAAGGGGGGGAGGAGGGGAGGGAGGAAGAGGTTGGCTAGATGAGTGATAGTTTGCACTCATTGTGCCATGATAGTGGATTCATGGTCTTACTTTTGCATGTGTACCTGTGAGATGTTTCCTCCATGTCTCAAAAATAAAGGCTTTAAGAAAGAAAAAAAAAACTCTCTCAAGGGAGGAGGGATAGTTCCCTGTAGATTGTAGATCATCAAACTTTTAAACTGAAAAATCTTTGCAGTGAAAGTCTTTGGGGCATGTAGTCCCATGTATATGTATGAATTATATGCTGTGCTACTGAATAAAGGATTATGTGCATTGAAAACACAGACACACTGAGAAAATTTGAAAGAATGAGATTTTAAAAATATTAGTTTTCATATTCTCTTGCTACTCAAATAAATAATCTTGATGTAACTTTGGAGACTGAGTCTCTAGATCAACCTGTGAGATTGGCAGGTTCATCAAAGGCTTGTTATCAGTCAGGAAGCTTCGAGGCAACCTGGGGAAAATGTAACCAACTTACTGCAAATCTTGGATTCTCTTTGATTCTAATCTCTTGTAAACTCAGTGGGAATCAAGAGTGTGACTCCTCAAAATAATTTTTTTATTGGAATTTTCTTGGAGGACTCAAAAATGTTTACTATATTTTAGAAAATGAAAGTATTTGCATATTCAGTAAATTATCATTAATCACAAGCAAGACATCAGCTAGGATAGAGTAGGTTACGTTGCAATAACACACAAATGCTAAATGCCAATGCCTTAAAACAAAACAGGTTTATTGCTCATCAAACTTCACACTTATTAGCACACTCAGGCTAACAAAAGTTTCACCCTGTAGATTATGACTAATTACAGTATCAGGTCCCTAGAGAATCAAAGAGTGACTCATAAACCACTTCCATTCATCTTTAATTAGCTAGAGCAAATCTTGTAAACCACACAAACTTCAAGAGTCAGGAAAGCGTGATTTCCCCCACTCTCCCCATATGCTTAGAGAGAATCTGAATATTGATAAGTAATAATCATGTCTACTAAGACGAAATAAGAATGCATCAAGAACAGATTTTTTTCAAAGAGATTGGTGACTAATAAAGCACACAACACATACAAAGTAACTATTTTAAGAGAGTAAATGTTAAGTGCCAAAGATGAGAGTTGAATAAACTCTAGGAGTTGAGAGGAAAGTTGAAAATTCAAAAAGGCTTCATGGGACTTCCCTGGTGGCGCAGTTGTTGAGAGTCCGCCTGCCAATGCAGGGGACACGGGTTCGTGCCCCGGTCCGGGAAGTTCCCACATGCCGCGGAGCAGCTAGGCCTGTGAGCCATGGCCTCTGAGCCTGCGCATCCGGAGCCTGTGCTCCGCAACGGGAGAGGCCACAACAGTGAGAGGCCCGCGAACCGCAAAAAAAAAAAAAAAAAGGCTTCATGAAAGAAACTGTAAACCGAAGGTTAATCATAGATACAGACTTATAGGGGCTGTTCTTACCCAATTTAAGAAACCTCTAACTTAGGGAGGCTGTGGTTCCTTACTGTACTTTGTGTGTGTGTGTGTGTGCGTGTGTGCGTGTGTGCGTGTGTGCGTGCGTGTGTGCGTGTGTGCATGTGCGTGCGCGCGTGTGTGTGTATTATCAACAAGACTGTATGACCATCTTTGTATATATTTCTCAGTAACTTTTTCTGAGTATATCCATAGGAAAATTTCCCAGAAGTGGAACTGATTAGAGAATCAAAGGGTTAAGTTCATAATTAAATTTTGAGGCAAATTGCCTATTTACCTTCCAGAAAGTGTGTACTCCCCCAACAAGTGTGTGAAATGTCTTTCTTCACACCCTTATCAGCACTGAATTTCATTAAATTTCTGATTTCCATCAATATATGTTAAAAATGGTACTGGTTTGATTTGCAATCCTTTATTAGTGAATAAGGTAAAGTACCTGTCGTATGATTTTTGGAAATATTGTTACTTCTCTGTAATTTGCTTTTTATTTATATCCTTTATTTTTTCCTACTGGGCTTTTCATCTTTTTAAAAATTGATTTTTAAATGCATGTCATAAATTGTGTGAAAATATTTTTTCTGGCTTATGTGTTTTGATTTGGGTTTTGGAATTTTAGACATACAGAAATTTTAACTATTTATATATATATATATATAAAGTTTTACTTCTTTTCTCCTATGTTTGTATCTGTATAGAAAGGTTCAGCATTCTAACGTTTTGAATATAATTACTCCTGCTTTGATTTTTGGAAATTTTATTATTTTATATTTTAATCTTAAATTTTTTGATATTTGGATTAAAGTTAGATGAGTATTCATATTTTCCCCTTTCTTTTCCTAAAAGGATAGCCAGTTGCTAAACAGTATTTTTGAAATTTCACTTTTTTTCTCATTGATTTGAAAAACCATCATTATCACAAAATTTCCATTCTCATTTGGGTCTGCTGTTTTTGGCTTTCCATTCTGTTGCATTTACCTGTCTACATCTTCTCCACTGCCAAACAGTTTTAATTATTGTCACTTCATAATATGATTTAATACTGTCAGGCCTAGTCCTTCCTCATTATTCTTTATGATCAAAAGTTTCCTGGATATTCTTACATGTTTATTTTTGCAGATAAAGATCAGTATCTTTTCTTCAATTTTTTTAGAAATTCCTATTTATGTTTTAATTAGGATTCCTTTGAATTTATGGATTAGTTTTAGAAGCACTGACATAATTTCAATACTGAATTTTCCTATTCAAGATTATGATTTATCTTTCTTTTTATTTCAAACTTAAAACTCAGTGGAGATATTTATAGGACATTACATCCCAAAACAACAGAATACACATTTTTCTCAAGTGCTCATGGAACATTCTCCATGATAGATCATATCTTGGGTCACAAATCTAACCTTGGTAAATTTAAGAAAATTGAAATCGTATCAAGTATATTTTCCAATCAAAACACTATGAGACGAGATAGCAATTACAGGAAAAGATCTGTAAAAAATACCAACACACAGAGGCTAAACAATACATGAGTTAATAACGAAGTGATCACTGAAGAAATCAAAGAGGAAATCAAAAAATACTTAGAAACAAATGACAATGGAGACACGACAACCCCAAACCTATGGGATGCAGCAAAAGCAGTTCTAAGAGGGAAGTTTATAGCAATACAATCCTACCTTAAGAAACAGGAAACATCTTGAA
>NC_041231.1:65975630-65975932 GCF_002837175.3 Physeter macrocephalus
GCAGAGCTAACACCTATCCTTCTCAAACTCTTCCAAAAGATAGCAGAGGGAGGAACACTCCCAAACTCATTCTATGAGGCCACCATCACCCAGATACCAAAACCAGACAAAGACGTCACAAAGGAAGAAAACTATAGGCCAATATCACTGAAGAACATAGATGCAAAACTCATCAACAAAATACTAGCAAACAGAATCCAACAGCACATTAAAAGGATCATACACCATGATCAAGTGGGGTTTATCCCAGGAATGCGAGGATTCTTCAATATATGCAAATCAATCAACGTGATACACCATAT
>NC_041231.1:65977307-66007268 GCF_002837175.3 Physeter macrocephalus
AACTCATGCAGCTCAATAACAAAGAAACAAACAACCCAATCCAAAAATGGGCAGAAGAACTAAATAGACATTTCTCCAAAGAAGATATACAGATCGCCAACAAACACATGAAAGAATGCTCAACATCATTAATCATTAGAGAAATGCAAATCAAAACGACAATGAGATATCATCTCACACCGGTCAGATTGGCCATCATCAAAAACTCTAGAAATAATAAATGCTGGGGAGGGTGTGGAGAAAAGGGGACCCTCTTGCACTGCTGGTGGGAATGTAAATTGATACAGCCACTTTGGAGAACAGTATGGATGTTCCTTAAAAAACTACAAATAGAACTACCATACGACCCAGCAATCCCATTACTGGACATACCCTGAGAAAAGCATAATTCAAAAAGAGTCATGTACCAAAATGTTCATTGCATCCCTATTTACAATAACCAGGACATGGAAGCAACCGAAGTGTCCATCAACAGATGAATGGAAATAGAAGATGTGGCACATATATACAATGGAATATTACTCAGCCATAAAAAGAAATGAAACTGAGTTATTTGTAATGAGGTGGATAGACCTGGAGTCTGTCATACAGAGTGAAGTAAGTCAGAAGGAGAAAAACAAATACCGTGTGCTAACACATATATATGGAATCTAAGAAAAAAAATGTCATGAAGAGACTAGTGTAGGATGGGAATAAAACACAGACCTCCTAGAGTATGGACTTGAGGATATGGGGAGGGGGAAGGGTAAGCTGTGATGAAGTGAGAGAGTGGCATGGACATATATACAGTACCAAATGTAAAATAGCTAGCTAGTGGGAAGCAGCCGCATAGCACAGGGACATCAGCTCGGTGCTTTGTGACCACCTAGAGAGGTGGGATGGAGGGGGGGAGGAGGGAGACACAAGAGGGAAGAGATATGGGAACATATGTATATGTATAACTGATTCACTTTATTGTAAAGCAGAAACTAACACACCAGTGTAAAACAGTTATACTCCAATAAAGATGTTAAAAAAAAATCTCAATGGAATATTATTAAAATTTTATTTTTTATTGGTTCTCAACATTACCTATGTTTATATGTAGGAATTTTTAATCTCTTTTGGTCCTATTATAAGTGGAACTTTTTCTTTAATATATTTTTATATTGCTTAATGTTTATACGTATAAAAACTATTTTGTATATTAATTTTTAAGACAGTTATTAACTGATTTCTCATACTAATTATTTCAGGGTATTAGGTATGTTGGCATATTAGATATGTAATCATAAACAAAGATAATTTGTTTTCTTCCTTCTAGGCTTTACCTCTCTTATTTTTATATTTTGTCTAAACTCATGGGCTAGTCTAAACTGGCTAGAAAAACATTAAAAATAGTGGTAATACTGGGCAACATTGTTTTTAAATTTCAGAGTCACAATCTCTTTTAGTCCAGGTTTGTGACTCTTTTGGAAGAATAATTCTCTCAACAGCAAAATACATATTTGTAATTTTGTACCTTTGACTTTTGATTCCAGCCAGTAACATCATCCACAGTCCTGTTTTAGTCATGGCCCTTTCTACATTAATTAATTAGTTATTAATAATTTCTTTTTCTTGAGCCACTATGTCCATCTTGAGAGAATGTTTTGGACCTACCTTAACTGATTTAGAGAATTTGAGAATGGTGTTTATGGCCACACTCTTGACTGGTCCTTCCCAGAGGCTGAGTTTCAACTGAAGTTCTCTTAAAGGCCTTCTCCAGTTTCATTATTTACCTGTCAGAGATGAGAAAAAAAAGGTGTATCCTCCCAATTCCAATATTTTGGGACTTGGTCTATGCCTTCTAACTATGACTTGCAAACTGGCCGATTCTTTTCTGAGTTCATCTCTTTTATATTTACCTTGTCAAATACAGCCAACACTAATTGATTCATTATACCAACATTCTGTTTTCTCAGTTCTTTAGCTATGTTTATTGGATGCATTATTTGCCTTTGCAGCTTATTAAAAGCAAAGTTTTTTTAAATCAAATGTTCACCACTGCATTGCATGAATCACTGTATTTCCAACCTCCAAAAATTATTTTTCACCGCCCACTACTTAGTCCCAAAGCCATTGCCAAATGTATTTTTTAATGTTATTGTTTGACAGCCTCTTTTTTCCTAGTATACCAATTTTTATATTAATTAACTTAGGCTAAGTTTTACTACAGTAACTGATGATCCAATGGCTCAATGGCCAACACAAGAGCATTTTTTTGTCTTTCATGTTATGTGCCTATTGTAGATAGATGTTGGCTAAAATTTACCACTTATTTGCTACCCATTACTTTTAAACCTTGGACACAACTTGACTGAGTGTATTGTGTTTGGGTCACACGTTCTCGTGTTTTGTATTTTGTAGGTATTGTCTTAGTATTCCCCAAGCATTTTGCTAAATTTCTCTGCCCCTCCCCCGTTTCATTGCTGTATATTAACATGGATGCTGTGCCTTTTATTTTACTTAAAAATCTTGCTTATGCCCATGTGGGTAGCTTTGTCCAGATTATATATTTTTTTGGTTCCAATGTGGGTTAATGCTCCTCGTCTTTTCAGTTCATCTGAGATGAGTTTGTCTTATCTTCAGGAAAATAAAGTTTGAAGATGGTGTCTTCTATAAACTGTAGCCAGAAAAAGGAACTCTTAGCTGGGACTTGGTTCATCCTTAAAGGGAATCCTGCTTTGCCCCTTTCTTCTGTACTTTTATTAAGTACTCATTGCCCAGCTTAGTTCCATCTTATCAAGAGTGTATCTTAGTCTACCTGGCCTTCAACTGCTCATCTCAATTCAGCCTGAGTTAGCTCAGGTGGTTCTCTCACCATTAATTTATTAGATAGTGCTGGAAACTGAAAATGGAGTAGTAATGTTGCCTTTGAAGGGTTCTATGCCTTGAATAACTGTGTCACTCTTTAAAACATGTGGATAAATAACCCTCATTAAATTAAGATTTCTAAGAATTATATCCATCATAGAGAACAGGTCACATCCTCTTCTCTCCCTACCAGACAAGCTAAGAAGATCATGAATTGTTTGTAGGTAATGTCTTAATTTGCCTAAATAAAAGTGAATTGACCCAAATCTTGCTGTGCCAGCCATTGGGCTTCTCTTAACTGTGTCTTGACAATTAAGATTTTTGAAGCTAAGGCAATAGCACCCAGTATGTCCCACAGAAATAAGTCTTAAAACGATGTCCACTAAATATCAAGCTGTTGTGATTTTCTCCATCTCCCCTCCTTTGAAGAGATGGCCTTTCCTCTTCATAAACTCATCTGGATAGATACCTACTATGAACAATTTCCTAAGATCAGCAACTGGAAGAAAATTCCACAGAATCCTAGAGTGTTTTGAGACCTTCAGCTCAGGGTTTGTCCTCACTAAGCTGGGACCTCAGAGGATGGGTCTCTCCACAGTCTTGGCACTTGATCACTTCTATTAACTCCTAGGCCTTGCTACTGTAAAAGCCTAAATATTTTTAGAATAGGTGGCTACTCTCTAAGGGTGGAATCAGCATTGCTGATGAGATTCCCCTGGCCCCAAATACTTTCCTTCTCTGATTATAAATGAAACCCTGATAAATGAGGATTGGTCTTTCATAGAGATAGGGTTTTAATGTAGATGTGCACTGAACAGTTTGCAGATTTACTTCCAATGAATTTGAAAAGAATGAGGTGGAAGAATATATGTTGATTTTTTTTTTTAGGCCGAAATGTGTTTTCTTTAATTAATTTGTTTTATTTTCAGGGTGACCGTGGACTTCCTGGTTTTCCTGGGCTTCATGGAATGCCAGGATCAAAGGTTGAAGAAATCTGTTCTTCTTAAAATTAAGCAATGCCATATTTTATTTCAAATTGAAAGTACTTTATGTTATAAATAAGTGCTGATATGTAAATTAAAGTATATTAAAGTAAATGACTGGGTTAAGATTAATAATCATAGTTTACATAAAGCTTTTACAAATTTCCTTTAAAATTTTCAGCCATAAATCTTATAGTATTTAAAAATTGATGAGTAGTTTTCATTATATAGAAATTCTCTTAACTATAAACCTTTTACTATAAGGCCCTGTTATAGTAACAAATGCCCTGGTTTTTCCTTGCTTTTGGTTATAAAGCCTGGGAAATAGGACTTTTGTAAACAAACTTTAAATAATTTATTTCTATTTTATGTTGATGTGGGCATATTAAACTCTGTTGTTTATAATTGGAATTGTTTTTTCTTTAATATATAAGTGAAATATTAATATTTCTCTAAAATTCAGGATTTATATTTTTATCTTTTAGGGTGAAATGGGTCCCAAAGGAGATAAAGGATCACCTGGATTTTATGGCAAAAAGGGAAGTATAGATCCCAAAACAAAGTATCCATATTGAACTTTCAATACAATGGAAATAGAAAATTTGAATTTCAGTCCCAGCCCACTGTTGTAACAATTAGCTTTGTTCACCTTTCTCAGGGGATTTATTCAGAACAATGGAAAAATAACTGTTGACTGTTATGCATGGTATTCTATAAGAATACTTTGTGTTACTGAGCCTTCTGAACTTTAAAAATATTTACAGAGAGATTCCTTGGAAGTGATAGCTGTTTAACAGTGTCCATTGAGAATCCTATTTTTTCACATTGAAGGAAATGTTTAGTCTCTTTATATTTAAGATGCTCATTGCTTTTTACTTTTACCAAGTAGTGGTTTCTGTGTTTAGATGCTTGTAATTCTGCATCTATCTTATCCTCAGTGTCATGTTGTGTCCTGGTAAAATAATAATTTAATGAAAGCTGCAGGGCCAATGCAAGCTGTGGTTCCATGAGTTCTGTCACTCTGTAAGGAAGTTAGCTTACTTTCCTATTTAAGTTCGAGTTGGAATTTTAAAGCCTTATTGTAAGGATTGTTTTTAAGTGTTTATTTTTAATACAGGGTGCAAAAGGTGAAAAGGGGAATGCTGGTTTTCCTGGCCTTCCTGGACGTGCTGTGAGTTTGACAGAAAAAGTTCTGAAGTATTTTACTCTAAATAAAATGTAACCTCTACCATCTTCTTTTAAAAAGAAAAATTAGCACAAAAAATATATTAAAATACTTGTATTTATTTTTTCAGGGAGAACCAGGAAGACATGGAAAGGATGGATTAATGGGTAGCCCTGGTTACAAGGTATTTACAAAAAAAAAAAAAAGATTTCTGTAACTTGTGAGTGAATATGAGAAAAATGTACAGATATTAGACTTTTCTTATGTATGACATTGGTATAAAATGAATGAACTAAAAGTTGTTTTAGTGTAATTTTAAAATGATTCTAAATTTATTTTGAGTTTATCATGAATTCTTCTGTGTTGGAAATAAAATCCCAGGATATTAGAAGGTTGAGCTTCTTAGATGAGTCATTCAGATGGGTTTGTTTGGTGGATTAGAGGCAGAAGGACTTAGTTGTGTCTCCCAAGGGATTAAATTTTTTTTTAGAGAGCAGGGACGGAACCCTTAACCCTAACAATTTCAACCTTAGCCCTGACAACTTGTGTGGTATGAATGGGAGAATTAGAGCAAGAAGAACAGCAAAAGTGCCAATCACTCACCAGTCCTGAAAAAACTCAAAGGCACATGCCCTTACGATGGTGGGTTAACATCATCTTATTCTTACATAAAGAAAATTTTTGGGTCAATTATCAAATAGAAACAGGCTTTCTATAGCTTATTAAATAAAAAGACATCAGGTAGGTATATGTATTCAAGTCAGTGTATCTAGAATGAGCCAGCAATCCACATCATTGTCCTACTGTACGTTGTTTTGTTTTTGTTTTTGTTTTTGTTTTTTGATCCCTAAGGAGAGAATTTGTGTAAATCCATCAACCACCGAGACCACTTGATCAAGCATTGGATTTAGAGATGTCATCAATTTTCCTAATGGTCAGCACTTTGAAGGCCAAACTTGCTAGAAATTCAGTCCAAATTTTCTTGGTCTATAGATGTTTTCCCTTCCTTTGGAAACATTGTCCATTTTTTCACTTAAAGGTTATGAAAGTTCTCCAAATATCAATGATTCCTTAAAGATTATAGATAGTACTTCCTGAATGTAAAATATGGGGGCCCATTTTCAAGAGATTAGTCATGTGTTGTTAATTATATTTCACTGGTTTTGTATTTATTTCCTATTTGTTGATTAAACAGATATTTATTGATATTTATTAGGTGCTGGACATATAGAAGAAAACAAAACTCTCATGGAGCTTATAATCTAGTTTCTCTGTGTTAGAGAACACAGATTCTTCTCCTTACCTGCAGATTAGGGATTCATCTAATTTAATTTTTCTTTGTCTTCTGTTGTCAAAAGGCCCTGTGCCCCCAAGAAATGAGATTATACATTTTTGGGGGTGGTAGAGTGTAGAGAATAGAAGCGAGTTGGAGTTCCACCTCTCAATGACTTTTTGTAACTAGCTGTATGATGTATGTCAAATTCTTTGACCTTCAGTTTTCTCCATTTCAAAAATGGTGTAAGTGTTACCTACTTAGAATGGTATGGTAGTGACAGAGTAAGATAAAGGAATAAGTGTTGAATAAGGAATTCGTTTACTTCCTATTTTTTGATTTGAACATAGCCTGAAGGTGCCTTTTTGAGCTTTTTTTAAAAAAACACTTTATTGAGGTATGATTGACATACAAAAACCTGTACGTATTTAATGTAGGCAATTTGGTGAGTTTGTATGTAAGTATATGCAGTGAGCCATCACTGCAATCAATGCCATAAACATATCTGTCACCTCCAAAAATTTCCTTCCTCCCTCTTACTACTATTATTATATTTTTAAAAAATGAATTTATTTATTTATTTATTTTTGGCTGCGTTGGGTCTTTGTTGCTGTGTGTGGGCTCTCTCTAGTTGCGTCCAGTGGGGGCTATTCTTCATTGCGGTGCACTGGCTTCTCAATGCGGTAGCTTCTCGTTGTGGAGCATGGGTTCTAGGTGTGCAGGCTTCAGTAGTTGTGGCATGTGGGCTCAGTAGTTGTGGCTCTTGGGCTCTAGAGCGCAGGCTCGGTAGTTGTGGCGCACGGGCTTAGTTGCTCTGCTGCATGTGGGATCTTCCCGGATCAGGGTTCGAACCCGTGTCCCCTGTGTTGGCAGGCGGATTCTTAACCACTGTGCCACCAGGGAAGCCTTCTCCATGTCTTTTCATGACTTGATAGCTCATTTCTTCTTAGTACTGAATAATATTCTTGTCTGGATAGTCCACAGTTTATATTTCCATTTTGGAATCTTTGGATAATGAATCATACCTAATTTTCTCTGACCGTATTAAAATCTATTTTCTTCCTCCCACCCAGATTTTTGTTTTGGAATTTTTCAGTCCTACAGAAAATTGAACCTCATAAATATATGAACATTTATTTCTATTATTGTTTTTTGTTGAGCCACTGGAAAGTAAATGAGACACCATGCATTTCTCTCCTAAACGCTTTAGCTTATATCTCCTAAGAATACTTTAATTCTATTATGATGCCCAAGAGATTTAATATCAATACAGTACTATTTTCTAATATGAGCCCATATTCAAATTTTTCTAATTGTTTAAAAATTGTTCTAAATAACTATTTTTTTCACCTGATACAGTCAAGATTTGTGCATTGCATTTGGTTGTGTATTAGTCAGGGTTGCTCCAGAGAAACAAAACCAATAGGATGTGTGTGTGTGTGTGTGTGTGTGTGTGTGTGTGTGTATTTACATTATTTATAATGTATTTGTCAATATATAAATGTATATTTATATATCATATATATCAAAATAAATATTTATATTTTTATGTGTGTGTATATATATATTTTATATATAGAGAGAGGGGTAAGGGGGTGTTGGTGAGGGAAAGGGTGAGGGACAGGGAGGGATGGGGATTGATTAATTGATTCATTCATTCATTCAAAAGAATTGTCTCATGCAATGTTGGGGACTCTGCTTTCTGTCACTATAGTTTTACCATTCTCACAATGTCAGTTAAATATAATCATACTGTATTTAGTCATATGGATATATGACAGTTGGTTTCTTCATCTATCAGCTGATGAACATTTGAATTCCTATATTTGGCACTTATGAATAATGTTGATATGAATATTCTTATGCACATCTGAGTTGAACAAGTTTTCATTTCTCTTGGGTTGATACCTAGTAGAATTGCTGGATTGTATGGTGAGTGTATGTATATTTAACTTCTTAAGAAAATTCCTAACTGTTTTCCAAAGTGTTTTCATTCTTCTCTATTGCCATCAGCAATTCAAGAGAATTCCAGTTTTACCACATCCTGCCAACACTTAATATTTTGTATTTTAGCTATTTTAGTTGGTACATAATGGCATCTCATGTGGTTTTAGTTTGCATTTTTCTGATGACTGACAGTGTTGACATCTTTTTATGGACTTGTTGGCTATTTGTATATCTTCTTTTGTGAAGTATCTATTCAAAACACTTGACCATTTTTAAAAACTTTGGGTGGTTTGTCTTCGTATTGATGAATTGTAAGAGTTCTTTGTATATTCTGGATATTGGTCCTTTATCAGATGTATTTGTGAATATTATCTCCTGACCTTTGGATTGCCTTTCTTTCTTAATGGTGTCTTTTGATGGGAAGAAGTTTTTACTCTGGGTGAAGTCTAACTTCCTAAAATATTTTTTGGTTCATGCCTTTTGTGTTCTATTTAATCTTTACCTAACTTAGGGGCAGAGATTTTCTCCTATCTTTTCTTCTAAAAGAAAATATTTTCAAATTTTCTAAATGCACATATAGAACATCATATTTTCTAAAACTGTATCATCTTAGCTTACAAATTTAGCTCTATGATCCATTTGGATGATTTTAATTTCTATGTATGGTGTGAGGTAAAAGTTAAGGTTCTTTTTTTCCCCCATTTGGAGACCTGGTTTTTCCAGCACAAATTATTGAAGAGACTATCATTTCCCATTGAATTACATGAGCATTTTTGCCAAGTATCAATTAATCAATATACGTGTGAACCTATTTTTGGACTCTTGATTTTGTTCTACTCATCTATACCTCTATCGTTTTGTCAACAACACACTGTCTTGATTATCATAACTTTAAATTAAGTCTGGGAATCAGTATAAGCATCTAAATTTGTTTTTCTTTTTAAAATTGTAATAGTCTAGGTCGATATAAATTTCATATAAGCTTGGAATTTTCTTGCAAAAAAGCCTTCTGAAACTTGTTAAAGAAACTTTTTAGTTTGGAATACTTTTAGATTTACTGAAAAGTTGTAGATAAATAGTACAGAGACGTTTCCTTATACACCTTACCCAGTTTTTCCTGATGTTAACATCTTATATTACTATGATGAATTTGTCAAAAGTAAGAAATGAGTATTGTCAAATTGCTGTAAATGGAACTCCATACTTTATTAGGATTTCATCAGTTTTTCCTCTAATGCCCTTTTGTAGTTCCAGGATCCAATCCAGGATACACCACATGGCATTTTTTTTGTCATGCCTCCTTAGTCTCCTCCAATCCATGATGATTTATCAGTCTTTTCTTACTTTTTATGACTTTGATAGTTTTGCAGAGCGTTAGTTAGGTTTTCTGTAGAATGTCACTCAATTTGGGTTTGTCTGATTAGACTGGAATTATTTTGGGAGTGGCAGAGAAGGGTAACACAAAGGTCAGTGCCCTTCTCATCATATTAGAGAGTAAATACTATCCACATGTCTGATCATTGGTATGTTAACCTTGGTCCCTTGGTTATGGTATTATCCATGTTCAGTTTACCCATGAACAACGTGGGGGTCAGGACCCTCCCCACAGTTGAAAATCCTAGTATAATTTAAAGTTGGCCCTCTGTATCCATGGATCCGAATCCGTGGATTCAACCAACCAGGGATCACGCGGTACTATACTATTTACTGTTGAAAAAAAAAACGCATATAAGTGGACCCCTGTAGTTCAAACCTGTGTTGTTCAAGGGCCAAATATATTTGTCAGTTTTCTCCACTGTGAAGTTACTGCTTTTTCCTTTCCACATTCCATTTGGAAGCGAGTCCACAAATCCAGCCCCTATTCAATATGGGGAAGTATCAACACAGCATATCATTCCACTTATGTTGGTTTTCTTTAATTTATCTCAGCAATGTTATGTGGTTTTCAGTGTACATGTCTTGAATGTTTTGTTAAATTAATACCCGAGTATTTTATTTTTTATACTCTTACAAATAGTTTATTTTTAATTTATTTTTGTTTGTTGCTAGCATATGAAAATACAATTTGTTTTGGCATATTGATCATATATCCTGCAATATTGCTAAATCTGTTTATCAGTTCCTGCAACTTTCTTTGTAAATTCCTTAGGCTTGTCTGCATAGATGATCATACTGTCTGCAAATCAAGACAGTTTTCTTCTACTATACCAATTTATATTGATATGACGTTATTTTAATAGTTTTAAATATAGTTTTAAATAGTTTTAACCCAGCCCTCTGATACAATATTGAGTAGAAGTGGTGAGAATGTACTTTCTTGCCTTGGTTTCCGACAAGGTGGAGAGCCTTCAGTCTTTCACCAGTGTTACTTGCTGGTTTTACATAGAAACCTTACATCAAGTTGAGGAAATTCCTTTTTATTACTACTCTCTTGAGAGTTTTTTCTCTTTTTAATTATGACTAGGTGTTGAAATTCATCAAAAACCTTGTTTACATTTATTGAGTTGATTATATTGTTTTCCTCCCTTATTTCCTTAATATGATATATAACATTGATTTTTGTATTTTACGTCAAACTTGCATTATTGGGATAAACTCCAATTGTTCATCTTATATTATTAATCTTACATGTTGGATTCAATTTGGAAATTTTTTTTTTTTTTTTTTTTTGCGGTACACAGGCCTCTCACTGTTGTGGTCTCTCCCATTGCGGAGCACAGGCTCCGGACACACAGACTCAGTGGCCATGGCTCACGGGCCCAGCCGCTCCGCGGCATGTGGGATCTTCCCGGACCGGGGCACGAACACGTGTCCCCTGCATTGGCAGGCGGACTCTCAACCACTGTGCCACCAGGGAAGCCCCTGTATGGCTTTGATATCAAAATAATACTGTCTTCTATTTTCTGAAAGAGTTTTTATAGAATTGGTATCATTTCTTCCTTATTTGGCACAATTCATTAGTGAAGCCATTTAGACCCGGGCTTTGTGGGTGTGAGGAAGATTTTAAGTACTAATTCAATTCCATTGCTAAATATTGGTCTATTTAGAGTTTCTCTTTCTTCTCAGTTAAGTTTTGGTAATTTGTACCTTTCAAGGATATAGTCCATTTCATTCAATTTTCAAATTTGTTGACATATTTTGTTTATAACGTTGCATTATTCTTGTCCTTTTGATGTAGGATTTGTAATGTCCTATTTTTCATTCCTGATATTATATATTTTGTAATAATGACTTATTATCGGTAGTTACAGTTGAAATCAAACACTACAGGGTTTTTCCTTCATCTGGACCTGGTGCTTTTTTGTTGAGTTTTTTCCTGGATAACTTCCTCTTATTTCTTACATGAAAATTTTTTGGCTTAAGCAATGATAGCAAACTTCATTTTCTTAGAAAATTAGCCATTCCATCCAGATTTTTCAAGTGACTTCTATCAAATTATGCAAATTCCTCTCATGATTTTTAAAAAGTTTTCTGTTTCAATGATTATTCTGTTGTTTCTTTGAATATTTATACTTTCCCTTTCTACTCTTTTTTGTGTGATTGTGTAAGCTTTTGGTTTCTCTACTATGTTGGTTTTTATTTAAAGATCTAACATTGTAATTTAATTATTAACTTCATTGATATTTCCAGTTTTTTAAACTTGTTAATCTATATTCTTTCTATCTTTTTTTCTTATATTTTTTCTATATTTCATAATTAGGAATTAAATTTATTTATTATTCTTTCACTATTTTTTGCTCTTAGTATTTAAATTATAAATTTTTTTCTGATCATTACTCCAATTATACCCCCTTGATTTTAATGTGTAATGTTGCCATTAATATAATTTTTTAGAATTTTTGCAATTTTGGTTTTATTTTTGTTTTTCCAAGAGTTATTTAAAAGTTAAAAAAAAAGTTTTTTTTTAGGTTGAAAGGCATTTAATTTTGATTCTGTTATCAATTTCTGGTCTTCTTACACTGCATCAGAGGATATTATTTGTATAATTTTTTCTTTATGGGATTTATTGAATTTTAGTCTTTGAACTATTGTATGTTCAGTTTTCAGGAGTGTTCACTGTGCATATGAGAAGGTGAATCTCTATTCTGAGATGTGAAACTCAGTATCCATTCATTAGATCTATTTCACTGACTATCTTTTTGAGATCATCTATATACTTAATTTCTGGTTTGTTTGACATGCTTTGGACAGAGTGTGATTTGTTATTGTCCCTCTTAATGCATTTCCATCTACTTTTCCTTCCATCTTCTGTTTTGTGAAGGTGGTTTTTATGTTGTTTGTTGCATAGTTATTCGCAACTGTTATAACTTCATTTTGAGTTGTGGCTTTAGCATTATAAAATGTCATTTTTGTCTTCTTTAATAATTTTTAGCTTGAATTCTGCCTTGTCTTTACCAGGATTACATTCCCCTTTCTGATTATTTGTATTGTTTGCAGAAACAATGCCCGTCCTGCTGTTGTGTAGCTTTAAGCTTTTTGAATCACTTTGTTCTAGTTGTTTCTCTTCTATCAAGCATAGAATTGGTCTTTCCTTTCTAAAGCAATCTGAAATATTTTTATTATTGACTGATAGGATTGGTCTTATCTCTGTCATAATGATTATGTTATAATTTTTTATACTTACTATGTGCATTATGCTGTATTTACTATACTTCCTTCTTAATGTGATCTGTTATTTTTTCCTTTTTGCTTTTATTTTATTTGGGATTTAGGAAAATGTGTATATTTTTCTCAGTGGCCTTTTCTTTTTTGCAGTTTTATTGAGGTAATTGACATACAGCACTGTCTAAGTTACATATTGTGAGATGTTTACCACAATGTTTGGTGAAAATGCATCAACTCATATAGATACAAAAATATAGAAAAAAATTTTTTCTTGTGATGAGAACTTTTAAGATCTACTCTCAACAACTTTCAGATATACTGTATACCAGTGTTAACTACTAATGGTCTTTATACTAATACCTTTAATAGTCTATAAAAAATACATTTTAGAGTTCCTTTATGCCCCCTTTGCCTTACTTAGGCATATATTATTTGTTTTATTAACTTTAAATGATACCCTATCATCTATGTGGCAATTAATCAATTTATTCTATTTTATTCTTTCCCTTTTCCTTTTCTTCTTATTGTTTAATCATACTTTTACTTTGTCAGATCATATAATATTTATAAACTATTTTTCCACTCTTTCCCCACCTTTGTTTCAAATTTGCAATTAATATATTCAGTGTTCATCACCAGCCCCTTCACCAATATCCCATAGTCATCATTTGGGCTGGATGAAACTTCTCCTCTGGTATATTCCTTAGGAAGGGCTTGTGAATACAGTATTCTCTGAATTCTTATATTTTAACATGTTTTTCTATATTCTTGTTACTTTAATAACAGCCTGTCACTGTTTTGCCATTGCCATTATCCCTTTAAACTCTTATCTGCTGCTTTTCACTGCTTTTCTCTGAATTTCTTTGAAATGTTGCTTCATTGCCGTCATGTATGTTGCTGAGACCAACGTAATTGTCTTTCCCTTGTAAGTGGCTTTGTCTTTTTGTTTGAAAGCCCACAGTGTTAAAAAAATACTTTATGTTTAAAGTTTAATAGTATAAGTTTTGTCTCAGAATTAAGAATTTCAGTTATTCCAAATCCTGTCAATAAGTAGATTCAGGACTATTAATTCTGGACTGTTACCTTGGATTACAGTTTTAAATAGACATTCTATTACATTGTTTTTGTTTATATCTAAGAACTCCAATTATAGACATGTTAAGACTTCTTTGAATGTCTTCTACCACTATTACTTTCTGAATCTTTATATCCTTCTTAGATGGAAATATTAAGAGAGATAAAGGGAGAAAGTGACAATAATACAATAATATTAGGGGACTTTAGCACACCAATTGCATCAATATAAGATCATTCAGACAGAAAATCAATAAGACAACACTGGTCTTAAATGAGACCATAAACCACTTATACTTAATAGATATCTATAGGACATTCCATCTAAAAACGTCAGAATACACACTGTTTTCAAGTGCACATGGAATGTTCTCTAGGGTAGATCACATGCTAGGCCACAAAACAAATCTCAACAAACTTAAGAGGATAGAAATTACATCAAGCAATTTTTCTGTCCACAATAGTATCAAACGAGAAATCAATCACAGAAAGAAAATGGGATAAACACAAACACAGAGAGAGTAAACTTTCTACTAAAAAACCAATGGATCAATGAATAAATCAAAGAGAAAATCAGAAAATGTTTACCTTGAGACAAATGAAAATGGAAACAAAACTTTCCAAAAGATATGGGATGCAGCAAAAGCAGCTGAGAGGGAAGTTCATAGCTATATAGGCCTTCCTCAATAAGCAAGAAAAATCTCAAAAGAGCAACCTAACCTACCACCTAGAAGGATAAGAAAAGGAAGGACAAATAAAGCCCAAAGTCAGCAAAAAGAAAGAAATAAAAAAGATCAAGAGGAAACAAATAAAATAGAGACAAAATAAAGAAGAAGAAGAAAGAAAGAGATAATCCCAGAAAACATCAATGGAAACAAGATAAAGAAAGTTGATAAATCTTTAGCCAGGCTCACCAACAAGGAGAGGATCCAAATAAACAAAATAAGAAAGGAAAGGAGAAATAACAACTGATACCACAGAGAGAGAAAAAATCATAAGACAATACTATGAACAATTATACACCAATAAATTGGATAACGTAGAAGAAATGTATAAATTTTTAAATGTACAGTCTCTCAAGACTGAGTCAGAAGAAGCAGATGATTTGAACAGGCTGATCATTAGAAGTGAAATTGAATCTGTAATAAAAAAAAAAAGAAACTTCCAGTAAACAAAAGCCTAGGACTGGATGACTTCCCTAGGGAATTTTAGCAAACAGGTATGGAAGAATTTATACCTATCCTTCTCAAACTATTCCAGAAAATTGAAGAGGAGGTAACACTCCCAAATTCATTCTATGAGGCCACAAATTACCCTGATGCTATAATCAGACAAAGTCACTACAAAAAAAAAAAAATTACAGGCTAATATCTTTGATGAATGTAGATGCATATGTCCTCAACAAAATATTAGTAAAGTGTATTCAACAATACATAAAAATGGTCATTCACTATGATCAAGTTGGATGTATTCCAGGATCACAGGAAGCTTCAACATATACGTATCAATCAATATGATACACCACCTTAACAAAAGGAAAGACAAAAATCATATGATCATCTCAATAGATGCAGAAAAAGCATTTGACAAAATTCAACATCCATTCATAATAAAAAACTCTCTCATCAACATGAATATAGAGGGAATATATCTCAACATGATAAAGGACATTTATGACAAACCCACAGCCAAAATAATACTAACAGTGAAAAGCTGAAAGCTTTCCTGCTAAAATCAGGAACAAGACAAGGATACCCACTCACACCACTTCTATTCAACATAGTATTGGAAGTCCTAACCACAGCAATCAGAAAAAAAAAAAAAGAATTAAAAGGCATCCAAATTGGAAGGGAAGAAGTAAAACTGTCACTATTTCCAGATGACATGATACTATATAGAGAAAACCCACAAGTCTCAAACAAAAAGCTATTAGAACTAATAAATAAATTCAGTAAAGTTGCAGGATTCAGGATTGGTGCATAAAAAGTCTGTTGCTTTTCTGTGTACTAATAATGAACTAGCAGAAAGAGAAACCAAACAAAAATCCCATTTAAAGTTATACCAAAAAGAATAAAATACCTAGGAGTAAACTTATCCAAGGAGTTGAAAGAACTATACTCCAAAAACTATAAAACATTGATGAAAGAAATTGAAGATGACACAAAGAAATGGAAAGATATTCCATGTTCTTGGATTAGAAGTGTGAATATTGTTAAAATACCCATACTACCCAAAGCAATCTACAAATTTAATGCAATTGCTATGAAAATACCCATGAGATTTACAGAACAAATAATCCTAAAATCTATATGGAACCACAAAGTTCCTTGAATTGCCAAGGTTACCTTGAGAAAAAAGAACAAAGCTGGAGGTATCACACTCCCTGATTTCAGTCTACACCACAAAGTTACAGTAATCAAAACTGTATGGCATTGCCACAAAAACAGACATACAGATCAATGGAATAGAACTGAGAGCCCATAAATAAACCCACACTCCTATGGTCAAAGGAATCAAGAATTTACAATGGAGAAAAGAGAGTCTCTTCAATAAATGGTGCTGGTATAACTAGACAGCTACATATAAAAGAATATAATTAGACCACTCTCTAACACCATATACAAAATTAACTCAGAATGAATTAAAGATCTAAATGTAAGACCTGAAACCATAAAACTTCTAGAAGAGAGCATAGGTAGAACTCTCTTTGACATAAATCATAGCAATATTTTTTAGATCTGTCTTCTAAGGCAAAAAAAAAGCAAAAATAAACAAATGGGAACTAATTAAACTTAAAAGCTATTGCACAGCACAGGAAACCCTCAACAAAATGAAAAGACACCCTATTGAGTGAGAGAAAATATTTACAAATGATATGATGTACAAGGGATTAATATCTCAAGTATATAAACAGCTCATACAACTCAATATCAACAAAACCCCAATTAAAAAATGGACAGAAGATCTGAATAGACATTCTTCCAAAGAAGACATACAGATGGACTGCAGGCACATGAAAAATGCTCAACATCACTGTTAGACAAATGCAGATCAAAATCACAATGAGATATCACCTCATATCTGTCAGAACGGCTATCATCAAAAAGAACACACATAACAAATGTTGGAGAGGATGTGGAGAAAAAGGAACACTTGTACACTGTTGGTGGGAATGTAAATTGATGCAGCCACTTTGGAAAACAGTATGGAGGCTTCTCAAAAAACTAAAAATAAAACTACCATGTGACCCAGCAGTTCCACTCCTGGGTATATATCTGAATAAATTAAAACACTAATTAAAAAAGATACATGCACCCCAGTGTTCATAGCAGCACTATTTACAATAGCTAAGATATAGAAGCAACCCAAGTGTCCATCAACAGATGAATGGATAAAGAAGATGTGGCATATGGATAAAGAAGATGTGGCATATATACACAATGGAATATTACTCAGTCATAAAAAAGAATGAAATTCTGCCATTTGCAACAATGTAGATGGACCTAGAGTGTATTATGCTTAGTGAAATAAGTCAGACAGAGGAAGACAAACACTATATGTTATCACTTTTATGTGGAATCTAAAAAAATAAAATAAAAGAATTTATATAACAAACAGAAACAGACTCACAGACATAGAGAACAAACTAGTGGTTACCAGTGGGAAGAAGGAAGAGAGGAAGGGCAAGATAGGGGTAAGGGATTAATAGATGCAAAGTACTCTGTGTAAAGTAGACAAGCAACAAGGATATATTTTACAGCACAGGAAAATATAGCTGTTATTTTGTAATAACTTTAAAGAGAGTATAAACTATAAAAATATTGAATCACTACGTTGTATACTTGAAACTAATATAATATTGTAAATCAACTATATTTCAATAAAAATAAATACATAGATGAGAGGGAAAAAGACATGAATATAATTCTCAAAACCAAAAAGATGTAAAATGGCTCTTGAATGTATGAAGATGTTCAACTTCACTCATAATAAGAGAAATACAAATTGAAACCATGCCAGGATACAATTACCCACCCATTAGGTTGGCAAAAGTTCAAAAGCTTGATAGTACAGTCTGCTTGGCAAGGCTGTGAGTAAACAGGCATTTTCATACATTGCTGGAAGCAAAGCAAAATAGTACAACCCTTACAGGGATATGTGACAATAATTGTGCCGGGCAGAACTGAAAGTGGCCACCACCTCCTGGTGCTCCAGCCTTTTCATAAACCCCTACCTTTGAGTGTACCCAGGACCTATGACTTGCTTCTAATCAACAGATGTCACTCCTGTAATGAAGTTACATTATGAAAAGCTCCACTTAGAGCCTGCTTGCTCTGGGGAATTTCCTTGCTGGCTTGCCATTGGTGGCAATGAAACAAATTCTGCCAACAAAGTGAGTGAATGTGGACGAAGATACTTCTAGTCAAGCCTCTCGATGAGAAAACAGCCCAGCAGACCCCCCAATTAGCACCTTATGAGACCCTACACAGAGAACTCAGTAAAGCCATGCCCAGACTTCTGGCCCCAGAAATTATGAAATAATCAATATGTGTTGTTTCAAGCAGTTAAAAAATATTCACTCTGCCTAAATTATAATGCCAAACCATAGCGGTACAAATTAAAAAATAACGTTATTTGAAACTAGTGTATCCTGAAACAAATCGTAAGAGTAAAGAACCGTTAAAACTCCCATTCTATGGTGGCAGCATACTAGCTAACTTTTCTGGATCTCTCCTTCTGTTTCTAGAGCTGCGCAAGGCACTTTCACAAAGGCTCTTATTTTATTTTCCTAAAAAAGAAATCTATGAAGTTGGGAATATCAATGTCATTTTGACATTAAGATCAGATTAAGAGCAATTAAAGAATTTACCCCAAAGTGCACAGTCAGTTACATGGCAGAGCCTGAATTCTGGGCCTGGTTTGTGTGATTCCCTTTATGCACGATGCTTTCCAAACTTCTTGTCTGTTTATTTGGTCAGCCAGGAGAAGCTTCCCCAGTCTTACATCTTCAATATATTCTCTGGCATGCTAGAGATATGTTTACATACTAAGAATAAACCATGAAGTAAGAGCAAAGTCAAATTAAAGTATTTAATAACAAAGTAAGGATCTTCTTCCAAATTAAATTATATTTTAAAGGTCACACACCTTCCACCAGATTTTGAGGATTGCAATGGCCACAAACAAAATTAATCCCCATCCTTTTATTTTTTTGTGGGTGAGTACCAAAGACCACCACATGAAAGGAAATACACAAGCAATGCAAGTTTCACATCTCTGTTTCGGGTTAAATTTGCTTCTTAAAAATAACTGGTTTCCTGTGGAATAAATCATCTTTGACATTAGCTGCAGAGACTGGATTGAGGAATAATGTTAGCATGACATTTTCTCAATTATCTTATATCAAGAAGGAATTAATAATAGAATAGCAAAATGATAAATTAGAGGTAAGGACATGCTATATGCCTTTTTCTCCACCAGCCAAACATATTGGTTTATACCAGGATCTCCAGGTCATAAAAGCAATCAAGTGATCAGATTAAGTTCTGGTTACAGTATTGAATTTCATATACTAGTTGTGTATCACACTGGATAATTTTATGGAAAATGACTAAGCAGAAATCGTCCTTTCATATCCCAATGAAACATTATTAAAAGAATGAAGAGAACATTCCTACGTAAAGATTACTGTCCATCATCTTGTCGTAATTACACTGCATAATCTTCCAATAGCATATGCGATAGCCCTATCTGCAAACGTTTTTCCCATTTCCTTTATCTTCTCAAAATCGAGTATTTAAGAATAAATCATCCATTCCTCCTTCCTTGATGTGCTCCAGTGGTTGTAAAGCAGGGAACATATAGTCTTACATATAGTCGTATATTGTGTTCAGCACTATTCTAAGCATTCTGGGTGATTAAAAAAAAACAAACAAAAAAACCTCATATAGGATGTGTTTCTAGCCTTTAAAGAATGTGCAAGCCAGGAAAACAGTTCCTACATAGAGACACCTGCTGAACAATCTGGCCATTGTAAAACTCAGTGCCAAGTGTCAAGCCATATAAAGCCACTGTGGTTCCACAGAAAGGGGTGGGTGAGGGCAGAAAGGATGTGGAGTCTCTTTCTTAAGATCTGGGCTAGATCAGTGGTTCTCAAAGTGTCATTGCAAGACCAGCAGTATCAGCACCTCCTGGAAACTTGTTAGAGATGAAGATTCTTGGAATTCACCCCAGAACTACTGAATTAGAAACTCTGAAATGGGGTCTGCCATCTGCAGTTTACCAAACACTCCAGGTGATTCTGATGCAGCTAGAGTTGGAGAATCACTGCCGTATATTATAAAGAGTAGATGCTGTTTTATTCATATGATTCTGTATCATTCTGGTTATCTGTACTAACAAGAAGCAGAAAGAATAAGAAGAAATTAAATTCTCAAATAATTGTGGAACTCCATTATTGATATATGTTGCTGATGGTTACTTTTTTTAAAAAAAATCTCCTAATTAGAATAAAATATTAAGACTGGGTTAATGGTCACAAAAGTAAATGGAGAGATCTTTACCAACCAAAGTAGCTATGTAATCCCAAATTAGTTGTTTCTGCTGTTGGACAAGTCTCCTCCCACCTTTAATTTATATACAGATGATCTAAACTACAGATTTGCTTAAGTACGACAGTCACATATGACAGTACCTGGAGGTGAGAGAAGTTAAGCGACCTAATGACTTACAACTCTGCCATCGTTCTCAAATCATCAGAATTAGCTGTTCACATAAATTTCTGGGCCCCGCCATCCAGAGTTTCTGACTCAGTAGGTCTGCCGCAAGGCCTGAAAGTTTGCATTTTGAAGTTCCCAAGTGAGGCGAAGCTGATCTGGCTGGGGTGGGGACCATCCTTGAGAACCACTGACACGGGTGATTCCACCTGATGTTATCAAATTGGTCCCGCTGTTTACCACTTACAAAATCAATACTCATAAAATGTTGGTAGAGAGGAAAGTTGCCTTTAATCAGTATGCCAGCAACCTGCGGAGATGATGGACTCAGTGTCCTCCCCAAAACCACCTCCGAAGATTCTGCTCAGCCATGAAAGCTTTTAAAGGGAAACAGGAAGTAATCTCAGTTAATCATTGGGCTAGGGGGTCAGAGTGGTTGCCATCCCCCACTGTATACCAGCTTGAGTGCAGACTTGTCAACTCCTCGTGATCTTTCTTTAGCTCCTATCTTGTTCACACAGTTTGCAAGATTACTGAATGGAAAGCTAGGGAAAAGTTCTGGTCATCTGTTAATTACTTATTCTTCATTTCTACTTCTTTGATCTATGGAAAGAACCAACAAGTTAGGCAAAGTATTATGTGATCAAAAGATTTGAAAGGTGTGCTAGGGCCAGAGATGAGTAGAGCACAGGGGTGCCTGGTGTAAGGTTAGTGTCAAGACAAAGGGGTGCCCCCTGCAGAAAGCTCTTTCCTGCAAAGAGTTTTTTCCTGCCCAAAGCTGCTTACACTGACTGCTGCTGTGAGTGTCGAGTTCAGGATTGTTATTGTATAATTTCTCTCTGGCATTAGGACCTGCCATAGCCCTTTTCTCTAATCGTTTAGGCTTTTTAACTTGTGACTTTTGTGAATCTAACATCCATCTCTGTTTCTCTGATATTTTCATAAGATTTTCTGTAGAACCGTTGGGTAGGCAGGACCTCCCTGCCCTCTAGTTTGGTTAATTTACAGGAAAACATTATCCTTTTCCCCTTCTATCCTCAACTGTCATCTAGTGTTTGTAAATAAAATTGGAACAGATGAAATATTTGGCTTTAGCTGGTATTTCACTCTGCTAATGAATTGCAAGAATTCATAAAAGTGGGGGAAGCAGTGTTTATATAATGTGATATGGCTGGATTCTTTTTTCTAAGGGCTGATTGTGCTAGCCAAGTATTATTGGTTCTTCCCTCTGTGGTTCATTTTGTACAGTTTGGGGAGTTCATTAGAATATGAAACTATGGAAAATGGTGTTGGCATATGCTTCAGCACATGTATTCTGAGACTTTTCCCCCCTTAAACTTATTTTGACTCAGGTCTTTGAGTTATTTACAAGAAAAATATTTTCGTTTTTGTTTTACTTTCTCTCTTGCTCTCATGTAGGATGAAATGTTCTGTCTGGTACAATGCCAAGTGTGGCACAATTGTTTGCAGAGAACTTTGCTTGCTAGGATGTAATACTTTGCTGAGCAGACACACAGCATCAAGGCTCTTGATGACTGACAGGTTTCAAAAAGTCTAAATGTTTGAGGGTGTGTGTGTGGTGTGTGTCTGTGTCTATTTCAAGGGACTCTCCCCAACCGCTCTTTATTTTTGTCCAGGCATTTTAATAGCTGTATTGATCTGTGGATATTATACATTTAAGATTAAATTCAGCTAATACTTATTGTTTTAATAGGCATAGTGTCAGATACGTTTTTACATGCTAGCAATTGATTCATTTGGGAAAAACTTATAGCGTTCCAGAAAGTGGGTGTAAAATAAGGTGCATAAATAATTTGAGCAGAGTAATTTAAAGATATATAACTGAAAACTATTATAATTTGAACAGCTACTTAAAATACACATTTTAGGTGTTTATTTTAAATAGATACTGTATTAAAGTGCCAAATAATTTCAAGTAATAACCTATAAATAGCTGCATTCTTTTTTTTTTTTTTTTTTTTTTGTGGTATGCGAGCCTCCCTCTGCTGCGGCCTCTCCCGTTGCGGAGCACAGGCTCCGGACGCGCAGGCCCAGCGGCCATGGCTCACGGGCCCAGCCGCTCCGCGGCACGCGGGATCCTCCCAGACAGGGGCGCGAACCCGGCTCCCCTGCATCGGCAGGCGGACGCGCAACCACTGCGCCACCAGGGAAGCCCCTATAGCTGCATTCTTAATGAAAGTTTTCTTTTGATTTTAAAATGCAACTCTTGAGAGGCAAGGTCACATTATGTCCAACAGGTGAAAAATTTTAAAGTAAAAATAAAAATAGATATGAATAAGACTGATATAAATGTGATATAAGTCACATTTACTTTGAAGGGAAGAATAATCCTATTCTCATAAGAAGTATACAAGTACCCCAGTTATTTTATAACAACTCAATTATCTGCTGTCATGTATAGATTTGATATTTATATAGTCACCTTATGAATTTCAGAATGAGTTATCTGATGTCAGGAAAAGTTGATATCAATAATCTAGACAACAAGGACCTACTGTATAGAACAGGGAACTATATTCAATATCTGGTAATATACTATAATGGAAAAGAACCTGAAAAAAATATACATAAAACTGAATATATATGTATAACTGAATCACTTTGCTGTACACCTGAAACTAACACAACATTGTAAATCAACTATACTTCAATTTTTAAAAAAAGAAAGGAAAGGAAAAAAAAAATACAGAAGTAATTTTTGTTTTTGTTTATATTTAATATGCTTTAGTATGTAATGTCACGTATTATTATTTTAGTGAGCATATGTGAAAACGGAATTCTCTATTTCTTTTTATCATTAAAAGGGAGAAGCAGGACCTCCAGGTGCTCCAGGGCAGGATGGATCACGGGGTGAGCCTGTGAGTACCTTCTTGATTCAGTTCTAAAGGATGACGTCCTTCTCCTGTCATGAAATCCTTTGACTATTTAAGTTCTCCTCCCACATGCCCTATGCCTGTTCAGTGACTTCCAGACTAGGATTGTAGAAGCTCTTTGTGGAATACTGTAAAATATTAAAATATTCAATCCTCTTTTACAAGCTGGGAAGAGTTTTGCTAGCAGGAAATTTATGTGGTGAGTCTAAATCACAAAGTTCTAAAAAAAGACAAGCATGGTGCTGAGACAAGGAATCATGGCAGTGGGATAGTGGAGGTTATTTAGATACAATCTCTCCTCCTAAACCAACAGATAGAAAACTGGGAGTTACTGAGTGAGACTTTATCCCCTCTCTCGCCCCACCCCATCAGCTCAGAGAAGGCAAGAAAGGATCCCTTATTCCTTTTTCTCCGACTCCTCTGTCTTTCCTGCTGAATGGTGGAGAGGAAGCCAGGTTTGCTGTGCCAGGAGATGTACTCTGTTAGGAAAGTAATTAGTAGATTATGTGTCTAAAGTTTGCCCATGTTATCTGTATATAATTCTTCTGGGCTGTACTCTCTTCCAACTAAGAACATATAGCATTATGTTATTCTGTTATTTTGACAATTAATGAAAACCTGGTTGTTAGTAATATAGCTCATGAAGATTGATCTTTACCATTTGTGAAAAGGCTTTGAAAACAGGAAAAAAAAAAAGAAAGTTTATATATTTGGTGATGCAAAGAAATGAAGACTCTTGGGTTGTGTGTGGATGCTGGTTTTAAGTATTTGTAATGAATGTTTTGGCCCCACTGAAAAGGATATGTTTACTTTATTTGTTCTATAATGTGGCAGCCAAGAAAATTAGTGGTGCTTAAGTTGGAAGGACAGACACTCTTAGAAAAATGCTTTAAAGCTAATTAAACACAGCTTATTACAGTAGCCAGATGGTGATTCATTCTGCATGCAGATTGATAAATATGAACACTAACTCTCAGAATTCAAATTGAGGACAAAGGATGTATTTCATTGGGAAATGATTACATTGCTTTAAAGTAAAATTACATGTACATGCCTGTGCTTTGAAATTTAAAGGCTGGTATTGGTCAATCCTAAGAGTAATTTAGTCCTTAGGGTAATTTGCATTCTAAGTGACAAATGATACCCAGCTGACTTCAATCCAGGTGATAAACTCAGTTCTAACACTTGCTGGATTTATTAGAATTTGTTTCAACTGTGTATCGCTGTGTTTAAGGATTATAATCTTTTAGTCATTCATTCAACAAGCATTTACTGTCTGCTTTGTGCCAGACATTATATTAATTGAGGAGAAAATGAAGATGAATTTGTCACGGTCCTGCCCTCAGGAGTCAGATGAGCCAATAGATGCAAACATCGTATAAATGTTATAGAGGGAGGTGTGGGAGGCTTCCAAAGTTGCAGGAGATGTATATGATGCTAAATGAGTTTTGGGACATCATTGAAAAGGATGCATTCTTCTTGTTTAATAACCATTTATTGAGATATGATTCACGTACTACTGTATAAAATTTACCTGTTTAAAAAGTATAAGGATACATTCTTAAACAAGATGTTCTCTTAGCCAAATTGTGGAGTATAAATAGGAGTTGTCTTCTTGTTTGCCCTCTAAGGCAGAAACCTGTAACATGTTCCAAAATATAGAAATGAAAGAAATTGTGATACTTTGGGAAAACTGAAATTACGTCAGATTGCCTAGGAGAGATGGAGGGGATGGCATAGAAATACTAGATGAGGTTGCAGGGGTAGGGAGAGGCCAAATCAAGAAAGGCCTTGTATGTCTGTGCTATTTGGACTTAAATCTGAGAGTAATCGGAGACATTCAAAGGTTCTAAGTAGGGAAGCGAGGTGTTCAGATTTAGAAAGTTTTGGAGAGGTCACTTGACAGCAGAAAAGAGAATGGGTAAAGGGAAGCAGAGGTGGAGGGCAGAGCCCAGCAGCAGGCCAGCTGAGCCCTGCCACCTCCACCTCCAGCTAAGGCAAGAATATTCAGAGTTGGGAGAGGGAGAGTGGGACTGATCTGAAATGAACTAAAAAAAGCATCAGCAGAGCTCGGGGATCGATTGTATGTGGGTAACATGAAAAAGGATGGCTCTCAAAGTCTTGCTGTGTGGATGGAGGCACAGGAAGACCAAGCAATAAACAAGAAATAGAGCAAGAAGAATTAATTTCGTCTGGGGAGGTGATCCTATGATATTTTCACATGGGACAATAGGAAAGGCATTCAAATAAGAGGCCTATACTTTGCATCCTTAGAGTAGACATGGAAACATGGGGACTAATATAGTTCCAATAAGAAATAGTGGGTCAGATTCAAGACAGTTTTAGAAGAATTTCTGTGAATACTAGGTGTAGTAGGTTGAAAAGTGTTCCCCCCACCAGGATATCAGATCCTAATAACTAAAACTGATAAATGTTATCATATTTGAACAAAGGGTATTTGCAGGTGTGTTTAAATTAAGGGTCTTGGGGAGATTATCCTGGCTTGTCTGAAGTGAGGCTGATCTAATCAGTTGAAAGTCCTTAAGAGCAGAACTGAGGTTTCTCAGAGGAGGCAGTGAAATTGGAGTGATGTGGCCGCAAGTCAAGGAATGCTGGCAGAAGGCAGAAAAGGCAAGGGATGGATTCTCCCCTAGAGCTTCTCGGGAGTACAGATTTCCATCCTCCAGAACTGTGAGAGAATAACATTCTGTTGCTTTAAGCTACCAAGTTTCTGGAAACTTTTTACAGCAGCCATGGTAGACGATTACACTGGGCTTCTCATCTAGTCTAATCTTTAACAATCATTTATGTAATGAATCTATGTAAAAAGCCTGTGAGTCCTACTGATACATATCAAACTCTTTGTAGCACATGTGTTGATCAAAAATATTTGGGGGCTTCCCTTGGAGGCTTCCCTGGTGGCGCAGTGGTTGAGAGTCCACCTGCTGATGCAGGGGACACAGGTTCGTGCCCCGGTCCGGGAAGATCCCACATGCCGCGGAGCGGCTGGGCCCGTGAGCCATGGCCTCTGAGCCTGCGCGTCCGGAGCCTGTGTTCCGCAACGGGAGAGGCCACAACAGTGAGAGGCCCACGTATCGGGAAAAAAAAAAAAAAAAAAAAAAAAAATTGGGGCTTAAAGCAAGTAGATAAGCAGGTTTAAATGACAATTTGGTTAAAAGTGAGACTCCTCAATCACTAATATTTTCTGATTCATCAGTTTGTTAAACTGTCACGTTTTGCAAAACTTCTTTTGTCCACTTCATATTTTTCTACATCTTCGCATTATTCTACTTAGTAACTTTTAGCCCAAATGTCTTCTCTGTGCTATTATTCATCATATTGCAAAATTGGAACAACTTAAATGTCTGATACTTAATGTATTATGTATGTAAACCATCATGTAAAAATATAATACTCTATGAATATGTATGCATAAGGAAGGATCTACATGGCAAACGTGGTTTAATCATGTTTTGGTTACTTTGCTTATTTCCAGCCATGTTGCTTTTTGATGTATGTTATGTTACATTTTTTGCTTGTCTGTGTTTTATTTTCTCCTGTGAGCATGTTATTGTTTTTGTAATACATTATTTAAAAATTAAGGCCTGGCTTTTGAGTGTTGTGCAGTGTTTCTTTGTTTTTCAAGCATATTAAGCTTGTCAGACTGCATTTCCATTTTTGTGCCAAGGAATGGAGAACCATCAGATTGCTTCAAGGAAAGCTCAGTTGTTGGAAATGTGTCTTCCTAACTTGCAAAATCATTCTGACTTTACCTTGTGCAGTTAGGTGGATGGGGAGACAGGGCAATACAGGAGCAGCAGCACACCAAATTTACTCATAGTTTAAAACAATAACTGCACACATTCATTTTTGACCAAATCAGCTTTTCAACCAAATTATCATATTGAACAGCTACTTGGCTTTGGCCAGTGGTTGTTGACCAAGTTACCTGAACTGTCATCATTCCCCCTGATGTTCATCATAGCTGTTCTATGCTGGTCCAAGCCCGATGACGTCCTGTGTTTAGTGTAGCATTACTTCTCAGGCGTCTAATCCATCAGATCCCTAGTTTTCTGATCACCAGCCCACCCACTGTGCACAGGGCATGATGACTCATGGTGAAGACTTGTAGGCAGGACTTGGGTTCTACTTGGAGCTGAGATCCTTGGAGCCCCATGAAGAGAGAAAGGATGCCACATTTCCTGGACCTACAGAGGTGAGCACATCTTTCTTAGTTAAGGATGCCTTAAGTCATTTTATTTTGGACACTTTTGCTGTATCATTTTTCCAGGGATGCAGATGTGGGGGTCACTGTACTGTATTTGAGGACATTGGCTCATAGAGGCTTTTGTTTCCTTTTCCTCATGCCTTTCAAATTCTTTCAAATTCTTTAGAAAGGCATGCCTTTCTAAACCACAGCTTACCCTTGTCTTTATGGTGTGTGTTAACTGCTGAGGCAGATCAAGTCGTCATTTAGTTAAGAGACAAGTAGATCTTTTGTTTAATCACCTTTTCTACGGTGCGATTATGTGACATGCCATGTTATGCATAGAGGTCAAAGGCATAAAATCCTCGAGGGAAGTTAATGTTGACTTGCTGTGGTGGTTTCCCACGTGGAATAATCCACTTTGTTATACTAGCTTTGTGGAGGTGTCTTTATTTATCCACTTCACTGTATTTTTTAATTTCAATTGAGGAGAAAGGTAGGAGGAAAAAGCCCCACTAGTTGTGATGCTGTTCTTATTTGATTTGCCATTGTATGGCAAGCTTTTCAAAGTCGGTACATGTTTGTAAGATTTTTTTTCCCACTCCTCTTTCAGGAACCAGGAGGGGCACATCCTCCGTATGTGCTGAGTGAAAGAACCTTAACCTGATATCTGCCATTAGGAATTTCATATGGCACTTAGTGTGAAGGCAGCCCACATTTAACAGCTAAGAAAATTTGGAAAATTCAATTGTATTTATTATTGTAATAATGCTAGTTCCAGGGTTATGTTTTAAAACCTGATTGAGAATAACTCTTAGAATGCATTTTGAATTAAACACCGTAAATGTCCAGTTTATCTACAGGAGTGACTACATTTGTAAGCAATATCTACAACTTTTTGGTCTCCCAAAGCATGGCATTTGGCATTTTCACAACTGTAAAAATATTATATCTTTTTCTTTAAACTTACTAAGCAACTGTTGGTCCATTATCTGTACAAATTAATCAAGTCCCACTAGGTTTACTTATGGATCTGTTTCTTTTCTACCATGAATGATTTTATTGATATAGTAAAACCAGACTACCATCAAATGACTTTAAAAAGCAACATCATGGATTTTAAATTTAGAAGCTCTGTGCCTATGGTACTGATCATTTTTTTACTGTTGTTCTGAAGAAATCTTTTTAACTGTGATCATTGTAAGACCATTAATAAGCATTAAAAGAATACTTATATGAATCTTCTTTATTCATTTCTTTGTAATTTGAAAGAGGTTTTATTGAACCTTGAAATGACAAGAGGAATTAATGCAATTGAACGTATGAAATGATGCATGATTAATTCTCAGAACCGGTGACATATCCTCCGAGTCAATAGAATGTCATTGCTGCTTCCAGGGGCTCTGTGTTCCCGTTGGCGTGGGGATTGATGACGCCCATCTCTGTTTTGAAGAGAGTGGGTGAGAGGAAAATTGGTACAAGATATTGAGTCTAGATTTCAAGCTTTTAGGACTTCGACTTTAAAATTATGTTCTGTAGTCATACGGGGGCCAGGGGTGGTTTTGCACACTTTCATTAAAAACCTTTGGTATAAGGTCCTCATACGATATTCTTGAATTAGTCCAAATACGTTCTCCATTTTCAAAACATGAAAATACAGAATTAACAAAACAGTGTTGTTCAAGACAAGGCATATTTTATTTTAATACTCGGTTCATGATCCATATAGATGGCTATGTTATCAGATGAAATGAGAAAGTTTTGCACTCAATCTACTTTCATGAGTGTGGAAATTATTTTTTTATATGATTTGATTAATGTACCCTTTGGTAACTGGATTGTTTCATTCTACAGATCTCTTTCTTGGTTTTTATGTTTAAAAAATATTTTTAAAAATATCTTTATTGGAGCATAACTGTTTTACAATGTGGTGTTAGTTTCTGCTTTACAACAAAGTGAATCAATTATACATATACATATGTTCCCATATCTCTTCCCTCTTGCGTCTCCCTCCCTCCCACCCTCCCTATCCCAGCCCTCTAGGAGGTCACAAAGCACCGAGCTGATCTCCCTGTGCTATGTGGCTGCTTCCCACTAGCTATCTATTTTACATTTGGTAGTGTATATATGTCCATGCCACTCTCTCACTTCGTCACAGCTTACCCTTCCTCCTCCCTGCATCCTCAAGTCCATTCTCTACATCTGCATCTTTATTCCTGTCCTGCCCCTAGGTTCTTCAGAACCATTTTTTTTATTCCATAT